>NC_052090.1:18922503-19223803 GCF_015852505.1 Tachyglossus aculeatus | reverse complement strand
TCTCCCTGCATCCTGTCCTCTCTAATTCCTCTTGTTTCATTATAGCTTTGTAAACTGGAAACCTCCCCATCTTCAAAGCCCTTCAGAAAGCACACTTCCTCTAGGAGGCCTTTCCTGATTATTTTTTCTTCTCTCCAGGTCATATCTCCCAACTACCACCTCGGCACTCCTATACCAATAGCACACTTATGCCCTGATACCTACTAGCACTACTATGCCCATCGACTTACGTGACCTAAGGTTTAAGAACTTACTCATCTTCACATCCATTTTCCATTTTGGGTCTGCCTCCCCATCTAAACTGTAGGCTGCCTGAGGGGTGGGATCGTATCTTCTAATGTGATGGTGTCTCCCCCAAGCACTTATTACAGAAAGTGTTCCAAAACCACAATTAATTGATTGAACCCTTCCCAAGATTGATTTCATAAGCTCAGCTTTCAGCCTCTTACTCCTTGGGTCATCATCCCTGTCTCTCTCCCCAACCATCCCACCCTGGTTCTTCCCAATTTGAATCCTCTGAACTAACTCTGCTGTTCTCTACACTACTCCACAGGCCATCTGAAAACTGAATTCTTCCCAGAGGTATTTCCTGGACTTATTTCTCTGACTTCTCCACAGATACTGTGAAATAACCCCTCCTTCTATGGATACCTGGATCATTGAGGGGGTGACATCCTAAATCAGGGTGAGGGTTGTGGCTGAACCCAGCATGTCTCACTTCTGGCCTCTTTTCCTCTCTTCTGGTGAGGGAAAGTGCTGGTGAGGTTATCATCATCATCATCAATCGTATTAATTGAGCGCTTACTATGTGCAGAGCACTGTACTAAGCGCTTGGGAAGTACAAATTGGCAACATATAGAGACAGTCCCTACCCAACAGTGGGCTCACAGGGTCTAGGGTCCCGGTTGCCAGGAGACAAGGGTTAGGGGAAGCTCGAGGATGAGGTCATGGAAACTGTTGGTGAAAGCTGGTCCGGAGAGATACAAGGGAAGGGAGGGGAACGGAAAAGATTGGATTACTTCCCCAGAGGAGGCTGGGTAGATTTTCAGAATACAGAGGTCTTAGGCAGGGCTTCAAATAAGTTAATTCATCACGGTCAACAACTGCGAAGAACAGTTTAGTTTGTGTCTCTTTGATACCCTTGCATTACATCATTTACGTTTCAGGGTGGGCAAAGGATTGTCTGGAGGAATTCTTTAGTGCCATAAGTATCTGCTGGGCTTTAATCACACTGGCTCAGTGTGAGATACTAGCACTCACTGCGATGCCTCCCCTCTGCTTTCTGTTGGCGCCACCTCGGGGGTTAAAATAGACTTGATCTGGCTTCATTGCAGCCGGAACTGGGCCCCCCCGGGTTTAGGCAGCAAATGAGAGCAAGCATCCCTCTGAGTAGTATCAATTGATCACCTACTGTGTGTGGATCATTGGAGTCAGCTCTTAAGAGATTACCGTAGAGGTAGTAGGTGTGAGTCCTACGCTGAGACTTTCTTCCTACAAGCTAACCTAGCTGTACATCGTCCTTGGCTCACCTGTCTCCATTCCTGCGCTAATGCTGTTCCTTCAGCCTAGCACTCCCCCCGCACTCCCAACCAAACCAACAGCTTACAACTCACCCTCCTTTAAATCCATAGTAATATTCTTCCTCCTCCTCTGTCGATTGTAGGCTCCTTGTGGGCAGGGATCGTGTCTACCAATTGGGTTGTACTATACTCTCTCCCAAGTGCTTAGTAATAATGATGGCATTTATTAAGCGCTTACTATGTGCAAAGCACTGTTCTAAGCGCTGGGAAGGTTACAAGGTGATCAGGTGCTCTACCCACAGAAACTGCTCAATAAATGCCATTGGTGGATTGATTGAGTCGTCTCCAATTAACTCCCAATACCCCATCACAACAGCACTTATGCATATGTGTATGATTGATTGTATAGTCAATTTATTGACTGATTATTCCATTTGTAAATAATTTCATGTCTGTTTCTCCCATTTGACTTCAAGCTCCTTGTGGTCAGGGAACGTGCCTTTTGCTTCTGCTGTGCTTTCCAAAGAGCCTAGTACAGTTCTCTGCAGTTGGAACCTTTTATTACTACGGTCAATCAATGAATCAGTGGTATTTATTGAGCACTTACTGTTTGCAGAGCTACTGTACTAAACGCTTGGGAGAGTTCACTATGCTATAGCACTATAATCTGGTGAGGAGCTTACAGTTTAGTGTGTTGACAATTTATTCATCCATTCGGTCATATTAATTGAGTGCTGTGTGCAAAACACTGTACCAAGTGCTTGGGTAGACACAATACCTACCCTCAAGGAGTTTACAGTCTAGTGAGGAGC
This sequence comes from Tachyglossus aculeatus, assembly GCF_015852505.1. NCBI lineage: Eukaryota > Metazoa > Chordata > Mammalia > Monotremata > Tachyglossidae > Tachyglossus > Tachyglossus aculeatus. The sequence goes on along the minus strand of NC_052090.1, from coordinate 19,221,471 downwards.
GTACAATCTAGTAGAGCTCTAATCTGCAACTGTGACTGTTACTATCAATCAATGGTATTTATTGAGTGCTTACTGTGGGCAGAACACTGTAGTTAGAGTGCAGTACAACAGAGTTGGTAGACATGACCCCTGCCCCTAAGGAGCTTAAAGTCTAGAGGTGGAGGCAGATATTAAAATAAATTATGGAAATGCACATAAGTGCTGTGGGGCTGAGGACAGAGTGAATATCAACTGCCCAAAAGGTATGGATCCAAGTGAACAGACGATGATGTAGAAGGGAGAGGGAGCTCAGGAAAAAGAGGGCTTAATTGGAGAAGGCCTCTTGGAGGAGAACTTAATATGGCTTTTAAGGTGGAGAGAGTGGTAGTCTGGCATATGTTTAGTGGGAGGGAGTTCCAGGCCAGAGGGAGGACGTGGGAAAAGACAAGATAGACAAGATCGGGACACATTCATTCATTCATTCAATCGTATTTATTGAGCGCTTACTGTGTGCAGAGCACTGTACTAAGCGCTTGGGAAGTACAAGTTGGCAACACATAGAGACGGTCCCTATCCAACAGTGGGCTCACAGTCTAGAAGGGGGAGACAGACAACAAAACAAAACATATTAACAAAATACAATAAATAGAATAAATATGTACAAATAAAATAAATAAATAGAGTAATAAATACGTACAAACATATATACATAAATACAGGTGCTGTAAGCAAGCTGAAACTAGAGGAGTGAAGTGAGTGGGCTGGGCTGTAATAGATGATCAGTGAGGGAGGCGTTTAACGTAGTGCTCCGCACAAAGTAAGCATTCAATAAATGACATTGATGATAAGGGGGCACGACGATTATTTTAAAGCTACTGGTAAGGAGTTTCTGTTTATTGGGGAAATGGATGGGCAACCACTACTGCTACGACTACTACTGCTACTACTACTACTACTACTTCTACCACTACTACTACTGTCCTGCAGTTTGGGCCCCAGTAATGGATCTCAGCTAGTTTATTTTTAGGGCAGTAGCTACAACAGCCAGCTGAGATATGTGGTCTCATATCTCAGAGGGTACTTCTCAGATTCAGCAGTTCAGTTTCTGGAGCCACAGGGAGAACAAGACCTAATAGTATGAAGCTGGCGTGATCTGAATTTCTGTAGAATCTCTGCAACAATATTTATGGTTCCTTATTGAAATATTATTTGCATAAGAAAAAGCTTGTGGTTAATTGCAAGTTGCCTGGAAAACATCTGGGAAACAGAAAAATAAGTTGTTTTCATTTTTCACCATATCGCTCTGTAATTTCTGAGATGCTTTTTGAAACATAGTAAAATGCCTAATCTTTATTCAGAAGCTACAGGCATGACTTCTGTTTTAAAATAAGCTTTTTAAAAATTAAGGATATGAATAATTTTAACTGTAAAAAAACCTCCAATGACCCATTGTTTCAATAACTCAGGTAACACTAAAATTAAAATTTGTCAAAATTTTGCCTTGGGGCAAAAATTGAATTGGGTAGATTTGACTACAAGAGTAATTTTTCCAGACATTTAGTTATATGCATCAGAAAAATAAGAAATAAAAGGGTTCGCTAAGCCATTGCTATATCATCTCTATCTCTCTCATTACTTCATTATTCAAGAAATGGCATTAAAGGTGACAGTCCCTTAATTCAAAGCTTTCTCAAGTCAAAGATACATTGTACATACATGATTGATTGTGCAGTATTAGTAGTTGGCAAGGGTTACCTATTTGGAACTTCATACGATAGCAGAGGCCCTGTCCCTTAGAATGGAAAGTAATACAGAAAAGGAGCTTGGGTGAAGAGATTTTTTGGGGGGAAAAGGCTAATCTCTACCACTTGTGTACCTACTTAATATGCATCCCCAGAACTTATGTATATATGCTTATTCAATTATACCCTTAGTTATTTATTTTCATTACTCAGTATATAGATACTTTTAGGTCTCTCTTCCCTTGTGGGCAGGAAATATGTCACTTGCTAGTTGTGTAGTTCCCAAGCATATAGTACCCAATGGGCACTGCTTCTGGGCACTCAATAATGCTACTTCTGTTACCACTAATGAAGACTGAGTCTACTCAATAGGAAGATACTGCATGAGTAGTTGAAGGCCGCTGATAATAGAAATCCTGGTGCCTAACATTTAAAAACTTAAACATTTAAAAATTGTATTTGACTTTGTGGCACGCGGATGAAAAGAAGAAATGAACTCGTACGACTGACTGGAAGCTGGAGAGATGATATTGAGTGGCGTATGTGTATTTCAGTACCTATCAGGGGCTGACAGCTACTTCTCAATTGGGCTTTTATCCTGCATTTTTGAGAGAAGGTGGTTATACCTGGCTAAAGAGCTGAAAGCCTTCAACTACATAAACATCTTTTCTTATTATTATAATAGACCCTTCTTTTTGGTTTTAAAAAATTCCCCACTTTTTATTAAACTCTTCTCTCCTGGCCCCTCAATCAATCAATCAACCCATCCATCAATGGTATTTATTGAGTGCTTACTCTATGCAGTATGGAGCAGCAGCGTGGCCTAGTGAAAAGAGCATGGGCCTGGAAACCAGCAGTCAGTTACTTGCCTTCTGTGTGACCATGGCCAAGTTACTTAACTTTTCTGTGCCTCAGTTAACTCATCTGTAAAATGGGGATAAAATATCTGTTCTCCCTCCCCCCTGAGACTGTACAGGGACTGTACAGGAACTATATGTGCACTGATTTTGTATTTACCCCAGTGTTTGGCACATTGCAAGTGCTTAACAAATACCCCAATTATTATTTTTACTAAGTGCTTGAGAGGCTATAGTAGATTGAATAGACATGATCCTCGCTCTTAAGGAACCTAGAATCTAGTGGAGATGTTTACAAGCTACCCACCCCTTGGTCTCCTTCAACTATAAATTAAACATGGTGGCATTGTTTCCAAGTGGGACATTGCTGATTTAAGATGGCAGACACAGAGGCAGGGGGTGTGGGGGGAGGTAAAGAGGTAAATGATTCACATTCCCTCATAATTGGGGCTGTAGGGGAAAAGCTAATAATAGCTTTATTTCTCAACTTTTTGGGCTGAATGGAGGTGAACCAGAATTGGGGCCTCAGGATGGGGACTCTATATCTGGTTTGCCTTTGTGGCTGATGGATTCCTCCATTAGACTGTAAGCTTCTTGAGGATGGGGAAAATATCTACCAACTCTATCATATTGTACTCACCCAAGCAGGTAGTATAGTAAGTAGAGTGCTCTGCGCACAGTAAGTACTAAGTGAATATCACTTTTTTTTGAGGGGTTTGTCCTGTCCTCTCCTCACCCCAATCTTTAGGCCAGAGTGGGAGTGTCTCCTGCCCCACCGTGCTCCAGATTCAGGGTCTTGCTGTGATCCCGGATTGGGGTGGGCTCTGTCTCACCTACACCAGGTTTTGGGGCTAGGAGGACTCAGTGTAAGCTCCTTGAGGACATGGACCTCATTTACTGACTCTATTGTACTCTCCCAAGTGCTTATTACAGTTTTCTACAGGGACTACCTCAATAAATACTTGTGACTCTTCATGCCCTTCTGGGCTCTGGGGAAACGATTGGGGAATTCTTCGCACCTCTCGACTTCAAGATCAAGCTAAGGTTTTTTTCATCCAGGATCTACCAGCTGGGGACTTTTTTTTGCCTAAAACCCACACCCCCTTCAAGTCCTGCCTTGGTCCCTCCCCTTTTCTAAAAATCATAATTGACATTTAAGCACAGAGGTCAGCTCACTATACAGCTGACATTCACCTTCTGAAGCAAGAGTGACTGAAAAGACCAATAAGAGAGGTGAATATTTTGACCCAATTTTTCCTGGCTTACTAAATAGCCCTGCAGGTGTTGGATTAAAGCCCTCCAGCTTCTGAGGTAAAAGAAAATCCTGTTTGTTTGGTAAATAGCGGGTATTGTTAAAAGGAAGTAAGTGGGGAGGGGGGGCTGTTTTTTTAATTTGGTGGAATGTTTAAGGAGCTGAATGTTTGCTCAGAGGGGCCATGAAATAAGCTTCTTTCCCACACTGTCTGAGAAAATGGTGCTTCATTAAAACAGCAATACGAAGTATGGTGAAAACACGGTGAAACAAGGAGCACTGAAAAGACGCATTCACCACATTCCCCTTAAAATATAACAAGAAGGGTAAAGAAAACAAATGGACATTTTCTAGAGGCAGCTGAGCCCTATAAAACACAGGCAGCTTTGTCTACTTCTTTAACGTTTCCACAATGCCTACTCTCCTTTTCTTCCTCTTGAGTAATCTGCCCTTCCAAGAGGTGTTGAGTTTCTGCCAAGCTTTTTGCTTCTCTCTCTTCAAAAGCTGTTCGTCTCCGGAATAATCAACTATCAACTGGCTCACCTAATGATCCTCTCACTCCCTCCTGACTAACTGACTGCAGGTCATTCCCTATAATTAGTTCTCAAACAGAATTTCGAGGTTTCCAGGAGCATTAATCACATGGCGGCGAATGTGAGTTCCCTGTGTGGGAACTGTGGGAGTCAGAATGAGATCACACTCCCTCTCCCCTTCCACCCTGTCATCACACATCCGCCCATGTGATGTTTTCTTAGCTACTGATTGCCCGGAATCTGCTATTTACGAACAGGTTTGGCCAGCCAGTCACCAGATATTCCAAACCTACAGCTCAGGATCTCCCAGAAATCGGAACGGGATATTCCCTAAATGGCGAACAGTGCCAAATACACAGTACGTGTTTAATTTCACATTGTGTTCCCACCTTGTTCCCCATTATGGCTTGGTTCTAATGTCCATTTTTTAAAATTTCCCTAGCAGCAGTAATATGCAGATGGAACGCAGAAGGGCTCTGTTTCTCATCTGTTGTTGAACCTTCTGAGATTTTAGGACTCTAATTGCGTTTCTTGACGGCAGGGTGTAATCTAATCTATAGCCCAAGAGTCTAATACAGCAATGTGTATCTTTGTTGAGTGATGGCCTGCTTACCTGACCTAACTAATTTACTGAATTTCTTTGTGTTTTAATCGTTGATTTGGTCTGTCTGATAATGGAACCGATAAATCTGATAGATGATTGACAGTCCCTCCCACACCGGGGGCAAGTAAATATCGGCCTGTGTAAGATATAGATGTGTCTTTGCATAGTGCACTTCTGCTAGACTGTATGCTCCTTGTGAACTGGAATCATGTCTTTTTCTAGTGTACTGTCTCCAGAGCTAGCTACAGTGCTCTGCATTCAGTAATGATAACAATAACAACAATAATGATAAAGATAATGGTGGTACTTATTAAGCACTTATGTGCCAGGTACTGTACTGAGTTCTGAGGTGGATACGCAGTCCAAGTGCCACATGAGGCTCACAGTATTAATCCCCATTTTACAGATGAGGTAACTGAGGCACAGAAAAGTTAAGTCACTCGCCCTAAGTCACACAGCAGGCAAGTGGTGGAGATGGAATTAGAAGCCAGGTCCTTCTGGCTCCCAAGCCTGTGCTCTTTCCACTTGGCCATTCTGCTTCTCTAGGAGCTCAGTAAACATGATCGATTGATTATTCATTCTCCCATGACTGACCTGCAACAAAACTCACAACTGCTGTGTCCCAGTCTAGTCTGAAGCCATGTGGTGATTCTGGAAGCACATGGTGAATGATATTCATACCGGTTCGGGAGGATTTTCTGTGTGTCGTGCCAGCAGTTGAGAACAATAAGATCCTTTTCTTCTTGAGGAATGTGATGGGGGTGGTGCCTCTGAAATCTTGTTTTGTTTCCTGGTTGTTCCACCTGCTGGACAGGCATCCCAGCATTACAATAAATAGAGTGGAAGTATAGGTACTGGTCTTCCGAGGTACTAGGCCTGATGGGGAATGTAGTCTCCTGCTATATTTCAGTCCCAGAAGTAAAGAAACGACTTAGGAGACCTAAGACAGGTCTTCTAGGCTGCATTGGCACTTGGGCTGAGTGTTGCTTGCCTGCCAATTCAGTGCTGCACATCTGCACAGCTGAGAGGAAGCAGTGACGATGACCCCAGCCTCTTGTGGGAGTTAGAGAGCCATGGTGGATGCTGTCACCTCCCCCTGGGACAGAAAGCAAGAGGAAAGGGTCAGCGGGATGAGGGACCCTATCTGGAGTACAGTCATTTCTGCTCTAACACTGCGGTTCTGTTCTTGAAGAACCTCATATTATGAGAATATCGTGTTCTAGGAACCAATGTTTCAATGGGGCTTAATAGATTGGGGGACTGTGGTTCGAAGATATCACTATAACTGACCTTTTTGATACAGATACAAATAGAAGCCTCTGGAACTTTAAGATGAGATCAAGTGCCCCAGAAAGACCCTTTCCAAAAGGCTTAGAAGCAAAAACAACATCTCTAGACTGTAAGCTTCTGTGGGCATGGATCACGTCTACCAACTCCATTGAATTATACTTTCCCAAGGGCTTAATACAGTATTCTGCACACAGTAAGCACTTAATAAATATTCATTCAATTCATTCAATTGTATTTATTGAGTGCTTACTGTGTGCAGAGCACTGTACTAAGTGCTTGGAAAGTACAGTACAGCAATAAAGGGAGACAATCCCTGCCCACAATGGGCTTACAGTCTCACTGATTGATGATTAATCATTAGACCAGTGTAGAGTTAGGTCAGGGTGACCAGGATACCCAGAGAGCCTGATATAGTTTGTAGAGGCTGTAAAGTAAGGACACTAACTTACTTTTTCTTTTTTCTTTCTTATTTTAAATTGTATTTGTTAAGTGCATACTATTTTCCAAGCACTGTACTAAGCCCTGAGGCAGATACAAGTTAATCAAGTTGGACACAGTCTCTGTCCCTCATGGGGTGCACAGTCTTAATCCCCATTTTACAGATGAGGTAACTGAGACACAAAGAAGTGTGGTGATTTGCCCAAGGTCACACAGCAGACAACTGGCAGAGCCAGGATTAGAATTCAGATCCTTCTGACTCCCAGCCCATGCTTCATCTACTAAGTCATGCTGCTTCTCTACCTCTGAATTTTTGGTTCGGGGGGCAAGAGGGGAAGGTTTTTCTGAGAGAATATGTAGGATGGGGTGTGGGAGTGACAGGCAGGTGTTGAAGAGCTACTGGGGAAGAAAGACCCAAGTTTGGGTCTTGTTAACCCCTTTATGAAACTCTCAAGTCTTAGCAGAGAACTGGGATAGGAAAAGACTTGTTCAGCCCAAAGACAAGTGTGGAAAAGCAATGCTCCTTTTGACCCTATGAAGTTGGCATCTCTGGGCCTATTGAATATCAAAGATTTTTTTCAGTAAGTGTAAGAGATATGGGAATCATCCTACCCATCAAATTCCTTTAGAATATTACATCAGTTAACCCATTCCGAATATTCAGTCAGCTCAGTCTTGTGAGTATGGTGTTGATGAGGTCAAAGATGCAGAAAGAATTTTATTTCCAACCAAATTTATGGTGTAGAGATCCAGACTGACTGACTTGTCTTAAAATGAGGTATGTGTCTCCTGGTTGTTAAGGCTGAGATTGAAATTTGCCCGTTGTTGGGTAGGGACCATCTCTATATGTTGCCGACTTGTACTTCCCAAGCACTTAATACAGTGCTCTGCACACAGTAAGCACTCAATACATATGAATGAGCAAATGAAATTTGCTTCTGCTGGGTTTACTAATGAGGTCATTTGTAATGGGTTTGTGCTGAAGCGTCATCTTTTGAAACCAACTATTTTGTGGGGAAGTAACAAGATTTGATAGAAGGGAGAACTTTAGGTCCTGGAGAGGGTTATGAAGAAGAAACTGGAATGAAATGACACATCGAGAGGCAGCAGGACCTAGTGGAAAGAGCATGGGACTGGAAGTCCTAAGACCCGGGTTTTAGTCCTGTTTCTGCTCCTTGCCTGCCGTGTGACCTTAGGCAAGTCACTTAACTTTTCTGTACCTCAGTTTCTTCAGCTGTAAAATGGGGATAAAATACCTGTTCTCCTTTACTTTTAGACTTAGAGCCCCTGGTAGGGGCAGGTACAACATCTGAACCAATTATCTGTATCTATCTCTGTGCTTGGCACGTAGTAAGTACTTAATCAATATCATTATTCTTAAGCCAGGATCAAAAACAAACAAGTCAGCCTCTCAGTATTGAAGCTATATAGTTTCTCCTTGTATTCAAAGAAGACCCCTTTGGTGGTGAAATTCACCTATGAATATATGACACAATCCCATCCACATTGTGTGAACAAAGTTTTGCTTAATGTTTGTAGTGCCCAGCACTGTTTTCTCTTTTGCCTCCTTGTCTTTCTATCCTTACAAAGTTTTTGCTCAGAAGAAGCTGTTGGTTTTTTGTTTTTGTTTTTTTTTTTAATCTGAAGTGCCTATGTTGGTCTTTCCTTAGCAATTGAAGCACTTACTGTGTGCAGAGCACTATAATAATAATAATAATGGCATTTATTAAGAACTTACTATGTACAAAGCACTATTCTAAGCACTGGGGAGGTTACAAGGTGACCAGGTTGTCCCACGGGGGGCTCACAGTCTTAATCCCCATTTTACAGATGAGGTAACTGAGGCACAGAGACTTGCCCAAAGTCACATAGCTGACAGTTGGCAGAGCCAGGATTTGAACCTGTGACCTCTGACTCCAAATCCCGTGCTCTTTTCCACTGAGCCATGCTGCTTCACTATACTAAGCACTGGGAGAGAATACAAAGGTGAGAAGTAGATATGGTCCTTGTCTCTTGGGGGGGTCTACTAACTCTATTGTATTGTACTCTCTCAAGTGCTTAGTACAGTGTTCTGCACACAGGAAGCACTCAATACATTGATTGATTGATTTGCTACCTGAGAGGCATAGAGTTAAACATGGTTTTCCTGCAAAGTGAGGGAGGCGAATACTTGGCAGTGATCACAATTAGGGTAGGGGTGGCAGAGAAAGCAGTGGCAAACAGCTGTGCTTTGCCTGCCCCTATCTGGACCTGTGTTGAGTAGGGTGGCTAGATATTATATATATATATATATATGTGTGTGTGTGTGTGTGTGTGTGTGTGTACCCACAAGTATATTGCTCCCTTTGTTCTTCCCTCCTCTCCTCACCGCAGAGCACTTATGAATATATCTGTAATTTTATTTATTTATATTGGTGTCTTTTTATTTGTATTGACTCTAGACTGTGAGCTTGTTGTGGGCAGGGATTGTCTCTCTTTATTGCTGTATTGCACTTTCCCAAGCGCTTAATACAGTGCTCTGCACACAGTAAGCATTGAGTAAATACGATTGAATTAATGAATGATTTTATATGTATTTATATATAGTTATACACACACACACACACACACGACTGTTGTGTTTTGTTTATTCCTTTCTTCCTCAGAAAGGTGTGTCAGGAAGGACAGCATGGCCTAGGAGAAAGAACATAGGTTTAGGAGTCAGAAGGACCTGGGTTCTAATCCCAGCTTCTCCACAGAATAATGATAATAATGATAATAATAATATAATTATGGTATTTGTTAAGAGCTTACAATGGCGAGGCACTGTTCTAAGTGCTGGGGTGGATACAGCTAAATTGGGTTGGACACAATCCCTGTCCCATGTGGGGCTCACAGTCTCAATCCCCATTTTACAGATGAGGTAACTGAGGCACAGAAAAATGAAGTGACTTGCCCATGGTCACACAGCAGACAAGTGGCGGAGCCGGGACTAGAACCCATGGCCTTCTGAATCCCAGGCCTATGCTCTATTCACTATGCCATACTGCTTCCCATGCTGTGTGATCTTGGGCAAGTCATTTAACTTCTCTGTGCCTCAGTTCCCTTATTTGCGTGGCTGTGGAAAGAACATGGGCTTTGGAGTCAGAGGTCTTGGGTTCAAATCCTGGCTCTGCCACTTAGCAGCTGTGTGACTTCAGGCAAGTCACTTCCCTTCTCTGTACCTCAGTTTCCTCATCTGTAAAATGGGGATTAAGACTGTGAGCCCCACGTGGGACAACCTGATCACCTTGTATCCCCCCCAGCGCTTAGAACAGTACTTTGCACATAGTAAGCGCGTAACAAATGCCATCATTATTATTGTTATAATTATTAAATGGGGATTAAGGCAATGAGCCTTACGTGGGACAGGGACTGTGTCCAATCCAATATCTTGTGTTTACCCCAGTACAGTGCCTGGCACATAGAAAGTAATTATCAATTACCATAAAAAAAGGACACATAATTGTCTTGCAGCTGAGGGACCCAACATCTGTCTCTTTGCAGGAGCAGAGGTGAAGCTGGACTGTAGCAAGTGCCTGGAGTTTTCCGAGTGAAATCTGAGAACGCGTAGGCTTGATCCATGTCTCTATACAGAAGTCAGATGAATGGCTCAAGTGAGATTTCCTCATTTCTCCATTGAAGTCCCATTGCATCAGCACCACATTTCCTGGTCCATTAATTTTGTAATTCAGTTAAAGAAAGGTTTGAGAGCCTTAAACCCACTCATGATATGGTTTCTATGACAAACATAAATCTGCCCCTTTGCCCTTGTAGAAAGGGGAACATTTGGGCTTGGACAGAAGCACAAAATGCTACATGCATGCTTGGAGTTCAAAGGTGGCTGTGGGAATAATATCTTTGAATTTCCTGTCTCTGTTTATTGCTAGTCTGCCTCCCAGGTTTCCATTAATCCAGTCTTATGGCCTAAATGAAAATATTGTCAGCTTTCTGATTTGCTTTTCACCCAGAGCCTAAATGGGTAATAAAAGCCAAGAATTCCCAAGCAGAGGAGAGAGGCTGCATGTCCTTTTTCCTTCCTCTTTCCCCATCTGCAGGTTGAGTGTGCATCAGCCACGGCAAGTTCTGAATTAGGCTTTGTGCGAGTCTCTGGAAAGATTCCCCGAGACCTTGTGATAGAGAAAAAAAAATGACAGTGGCAGGGACATCTGCAGAGTTAGTCCCGTCATTAGCGGCGCAAAATGTGTTTGTGCATCATTTATGAGAGCAGTTCAGGCCCGAATAGAATGGAGCTTTTGACATCCACTGAGTCCAGGGCTGTCTTACAATGGGAAGTCTGGTGGTCACAGGAAAGTCTGTTTAATGAACTGGGAAATCAGAAGTTAGCCCGGGCCATCTGTAACCGGAGTTATCAAAGTAGCCCTTTACTGTAACCAGCTACACATAACCAGATTACTTTCTTAAGTAAAGGATCACGTTTTTGAAATGGCGACTTCCGAAATGGACTCTTCTATGAGGAGAGGCATTACACAAATGACGGCGGCCATTATTTTATTAGCAAACGACCCTGGACGTAATCTCATCTGTGGCACTAGGGCTAATAATGGTATTACCTTTTCCTTATATCCCAACTTTCAGAGCACTCTGTACAAATGGAACTTGTCAACTGCTCAGCATGCAGCTGGTCTGTCACCAGTGGACAAAATGCCAGGCATGGAAGGGTCAGTGCCTTAGTCAGTGTCACAGAGCGTGCATGAAGAACCAGGAAGCCAGGCCAGGACTCTTTATTTCCAGTTTGGAAAGGAAATCAAAGCCTTCCTTTGACTTTGCTCCTGAGTTTTGTCATTCTCAGGCACAATGTTGTAGGTTTCAGTGACAGTTCAGTTCTGTTTTGTTGCCACACACAGAACATTGTTTGGCAATTTCATATGTGAGTTATCTAGGCAGTGTTTTCTCTGAGCAGCTGCTAATTTATTATTTCCCCGGGAAAGAAGGCCTAAATTGAAAACCAACTTCCTCCTCTGGTTAGTAATGGTGATTTACAGGGACTTTTTGTTTTGAAATAAGTGTAAAAGTGCATCAGCCTGGACTGACTTTTTCTCCTCCTTTGGCCAGTGGTAGTTTACATATAGTGCAGCTGTGGGCTCCTAAGCCCAGATCCAGCCAGAGAATTCTGTTTTTCTGAAACTTATGCTGGAAATGTTTCCCCATTCCTTCTTTCCAGAAATGGTGGTTCAAATTAAGCAACCAATCTCAGTCTTTAATAAATTGAAATCCATTTTATCTCATCCATTGCAATTTACATAATGATAGTACCAGTTAAGCGCTTACTCTGTGGCAAACACTGTGCTAAATGCTAGGGTAGATTCAAGATATTTAGGATATTGGCATTGGCTCTGTCCCACACAGGGCACACAGGGTAAGAGGGAGGGAGAGCAGAGAGTTGATCACCATTTTATAGATGATAAACTGATCTCAGAACTGATAAACTGAGAAGCAGCATAGTTTAGGGGAAAGAGCACGGACTTGGGAGTCAATCATTCAATCGTGTTTATTGAGTGCTTACTGTGTGCAGAGCACTGTACTAAGCGCTTGGGAAGTACAAGTTGGCAACATATAGAGACGGTCCCTACCCAACAGCAGGCGCACAGTCTAAAAGGGGGAGATAGACAACAAAACAAAACATATTAACAAAATAAAATAAATAGAACAGTAAATATGTACAAGTAAAATAGAGTAATAAATCTGTACAAACATATATACAGGTGCTGTGGGGAGGGGAAGGAGGTAGGGCAGGGGGGATGGGGAGGGAAAGAGGAAGGAGGGGGCTCAGTCTGGGAAGGCCTCCTGGAGGAGGTGAGCTCTCAGTAGGGCTTTGAAGGGAGGAAGAGAGCTAGCCTGGCGGAGGTGCGGAGGGAGGGCATTCCAGGCCAGGGGGAGGACGTGGGCCAGGGGTCGACGGCGGGACAGGCGAGAACGAGGCACAATGAGGAGGTTAGTGGCAGACGAGTGGAGGGTGCGGGCTGGGCTGTAGAAGGAAAGAAGGGAGGTGAGGTAGGAGGGGGCGAGGTGATGGAGAGCCTTGTAGCCGAGAGTGAGGAGTTTTTGCCTGATGCGTAGGTTGATTGGTAGCCACTGGAGATTTTTGAGGAGGGGAGTAACATGCCCAGAGCATTTCTGCACAAAGATGATCTGGGCAGCAACGTGAAGTATAGATTGAAGTGGGAGAGACAGGAGAATGGGAGATCAGAGAGGAGGCTGATGCAGTAATCCAGTCGGGGGAGGATGAGAGATTGAACCAGCAGGGTAGCAGTTTGGATGGAGAGGAAAGGATGGATCTTGGTGATGTTGCGGAGGTGAGACCAGCAGTTTTTGGTGACAGATTGTATGTGAGGGGTGAATGAGAGAGCAGAGTCGAGGATGACACCAAGATCGTGGGCTTGTGAGACAGGAAGGATGGTAGTGCTGTCAACAGTGATGGGAAAGTCAGGGAGAGGGCAGGGTTTGGGAGGGAAGATAAAGAGTTCAGTCTTGGACATACTGAGTTTTAGATGGTGGGCAGACATCCAGATGGAGATGTCTTGAAGGCAGGAGGAGACATGACCCTGAAGGGAGGGAGAGAGAGCAGGGGCAGAGATGTAGATTTGGGTGTCATCAGCGTAGAGATGATAGTTGAAGCCATGGGAGCAAATGAGTTCACCAAGGGAGTCAGTGTAGATGGAGAACAGAAGGGGACCAAGAACTGACCCTTGAGGAACACCTACAAGGGGATGGGAGGGGGAGGAGGAGCCCACAAAAGAGACTGAGAATGAACAGCCAGACAGATAAGAGGAGAACCAGGAGAGAACGGAGTCTATGAGGCCAAGCTTGGATAGCGTGTTGAGGAGAAGGGGGTGGTCCACAGGGTCAAAGGCAGCTGAGAGGTCGAGGAGGATTAGGATAGAGTAGGAGCCATTGGATTTGGCAAGCAGGAGGTCATTGGTGACCTTTGAGAGGGCAGTTTCAGTGGAATGTAGGGGACAGAAGCCAGATTGGAGGGGGTCGAGGAGAGAGTTGGCGTTGAGGAATTCGAGGCAGCGGGTGTAGACGACATGTTCAAGGAGTTTGGAAAGGAATGATAGGAGGGAGATAGGGCGATAACTAGAAGGTGAGATGGGGTCAAGAGAGGGTTTTTTAAGGATGGGGGAGACGTGAGCATGTTTGAAGGCAGAGGAGAAGGAACCAGGGGAGAGTAAGCGGTTGAAGATGGAAGTTAGGGGAGGAGGGACGGGGCGAGAGATTTCATAAGATGAGAGGGAATGGGGTGAGAAGCACAGGTGGCCAGAGTGGAGGGAAGAGATCTCATCTGAGGATGCTGCTGGGAAGGATGGGAGAGTAGCAGAGAGGGTTGAGAGCCGGGGGGTTGGGGAAGGGGGAGGAGAGATTTTGGGGGGCTCAGACCTGATGGAGTTAATTTTACTAATGAAGTAGGAGGCCAGATCATTGGGGGTGAGGGAAGGAGGAGGGGGAGGAACGGGGGCCTGAGAAGGGAGTTAAATGTATAGAAGAGCTGACGGGGATGATGGGCATGGGTGTCAATAAGGGAGGAGAAATAGTTTTGTCTGGCAGAGGAGAGGGCAGAGTTAAGGCAGGAAAGGATAAACTTAAAGTGAATGAGGTTGGCTTGGTGTTTAGACTTCCGCCAGCGGCGTTCAGCAGCTTGAGCATAAGAGCTTAGGAGGCGGACAGTGGCAGTGATCCAGGGCTGTGGGTTAGTGGTACAAGGGTGGTGAAGGGAAAGGGGAGCAAGGGAGTCGAGCTGAGTAGAGAGGGTAGAGTTGAGAGCAGTAATCTGATCATCAAGATTGGGTAGAGAGGAAAGGGAGGCGAGGTGTGAGGCGCTCAGAAAGATGGATGGGGTCGAGAGAGCGGAAGTCTCTGTGAGGTAGTAATGTAGATTTACAGGGGAGAGGAGTGTGAGTGAGGAAGCAGGTGAGATTTCCAGGCCCATGCTCTATCCACTGGGCCACATTGCTTCTTCGGTATACCTAGCTGCCCCTCAGGCTTTGCTGTGCATTTAATGAAGAGCGAGAGCTTGACCCCGAAATTCTGAAGAATATTTAGTGAAAGATCAAACAAGAAAGGAACAAAATAACATTTCAAAAATGCGTTTGGAAAACAATTCGAAATTCTTTGTGCTGCAAATAGTTACCCAGTTTACTTCTTCGAGAAATGGAATTTAGTGATCCGCCCAAGAATTTATTTCTAGGTCAAGTGTGTTTCTAGTTGCATAATAAAATAATGCTTTCTGCTTTCCTACAACATTTAGTAGAAGTAGACATTTAATTGCTTTCAGCTGTAAATACTGGGTAATAGGAAGCATTGCTCCTTTTTCTTATGAATGGACTTCAGAGACTTGCACTGTCATAATAAAGAAGAATAAAATTTCCCAGACAGCAGGGGTTATAATAATGGAGGCAAAGGAGCCTGAGGGTGGGAGATTGATAGATTGATGCCTGTTTAATGTATCACCGGGGATATATAATGGCTTGTACCATCATAACTCAAGTATTTATAGTATTTATTTTAATTTTTATCGCCAGTTTTTCTGGGATGATGTTGAAGATAGACTGAAAAAACATGGGTGGATGTTTTCTTGGAACAGGAAGCTTTACCCACGTTCGTAAATGCCCAAGAACAAATGAAAAGGGGAAGCTTGATTGTCTGGATTTTTCATGGCCTCTGAGGTATTTCCTCAACTTTCACATCCTGAAAGATGCATTCTGATTTATTTGGAAGTTGCCTGACAAAAATGAATAACAATGAAGGTGTGCTGGGCATTGTTTCATTTTAGTTGTTGGTAAGCCCAAATTCATTTAATGCCAGGAGTAAGACTTCTAGCTGACAGTGTCTCACCATATGCATGCCATGCAAAGCTCTCATTTAAGATTTCAACAGCAAAATAACGAGCTACCAATGAGGTCAGCCTGATGCCTGTATTTTGAAAGTGAGGTATAGTTGCGTGAACTTGGGTCGAGAGTATGACCTGAGGCGAAGTGGGTGAAGAGCTGATATGTAAGATGGAGGAAACTGGAGAAGAGCCTGTAAGTCAGTGGCTGAGAAGAGAAATGGGCAGCGATTGGAGATTTTTGAAGAGTGGAATGACGTGTGCCGGAGGATGTTTGAGAAAGTCGATCCGGACAGCTGTGCGGAATACCGACCCAAGTAGCAAGAGATGGAGGAGGTTGATACGGTAGTATAACTGTGATAAAATAGAGTAGAGGAGCAACATGGCCTAGTGGAAAGAACACAGGCCTAGGAGTCAGTGGACCTGTGTTCTGATCCCGGCTTTGCCTGTAGCCTGCTGTGTGACCTTGGGCAAGTCAAATCACTACTCTGTGCCACAGTTTTCTCACCTGTAAAATGGGGATTCAATGTCTGTTCTCCCTCGTACTTAGATTGTGAGCCCCATGTGGCACAGGGACTGTGTCCAAACTGATTAACTTGTAGAGAACTAGCGTGGCTCAGTGGAAAGAGTACGGGCTTTGGAGTCAGAGGTCATGGATTCGAATCCCGGCTCCGCCACTTGCCTGCTGTGTGACCTTGGGCAAGTCACTTCACTTCTCTGAGCCTCAGTTACCTCATCTGTAAAATGGAGATTAAGATTGTGAGCCCCGTGTGGGACAACCTGATCACCTTGTATCCCCCCAGCGCTTAGAACAGTGCTTTGCATATAGTAAGCGCTTAACAAAATGTCATTATTATTATTATTATTATCTTCTCCAGGACATAGAACAGTGCTTGACACACGGAGAAGCAGCGTGGCTTACTGGAGAGAGCCTGGGCTTGGGAGTCAGAGGATGTGGGTTCTAATCCCGCCTCTGCCACACGTCTGCTGTGTGACCTGGGGCAAGTCAGTTCACTTCTCTGGGCCTCAGTTACCTCACCTGTAAAATGGGAATCAAAAGTGTGAGCCCCACGTGGGACAACCTGATTACTCTGTGTCTACGCCAGTGTTTAAAATAGTGCTTGGCACATAGTAAGTACTTAACAAATACCATCGTTATTATAGTAAGCGCTTAACAAAAACAATAATAATAAAAATAATAATGATAACTGTGGTATTTGTTAATCGCTTACTATGTTCCAAGCACTGTACTAAGTGCTGGGGTGGATACAAGCAAATTGGGTTGCAGTATTCTACTCACTATTGCCTAAAATAAGGATGGTCCTTGAAATTGAGTTATTCTTGCTTAGTTGCCTCAAATACGGCTGTTTCTTGAAATTTAGTTACCCATGCTAACTTAGTTCATTCATTCATTCAATTGTATTTATTGAGCACTTACTGTGTGAAGAGCACTGTACTAAGCGCTTGGGAAGTACAAGTTGGCAACATATAGAGATGGCCCTGCCCAACAATGGAAGTTGCCTATTAGCAAATAGTTGAGCCTAGGCTGTTCATTGACATTTAAAACCAAGAAAATCATTCAGGTCCATTCAACCCACTCTTGACAAGTGGTTAAGAAGTGTGTCTCAGTGGAAAGAGCACGGGCTTTGGAGACAGAGGTCATGGGTTCAAATCCTGGCTCCACCGCTTGTCAGCTGTGTGACTTTGGGCAAGTCACTTAACTTCTCTGTGCCTCAGTTCCCTCATCTGTAAAATGGGGATTAAGACTGTGAGCCCCCCGTGGGACAACCTGATCACCTTGTATCCCCCCAGAACTTAGAACAGTGCTTTGCACATAGTAAGTGCTTAACAAATACCATTATTATTATTCACAAAGTTGATCTATATGTAATTGTAGAAAGCTCCAGTTATTATATTACCATGCCTCACTTCAACACGAAAAAAACTGAATGTTTGAAAGCTAAGTTCAGGAACTGGGGTCTTCCTCGGTTCAAAGGTTGGTTCTTTTAACAGCTGGCGAGGTCAGCCGCCCGGGCTGTCTCAGAGCAGAAGATGTATTACATGAGGCACAGTCTTGTTGCTCTGCAGGGTAAATCACCTCATTAAGAATGGGGTGTCAGAGGGAGGCTCCTTTGTTCAAACAGGTTCAGGCACAGATCAAGGTGAGAGGAAGGATGGTCACCTGGAAATGTGTCAGATGGCTTTTCGATTTTTCAAAACCCCTGGCAGGAGGATGGAAGGGATGGGGGGCATCGACCACAAAACCCACCATGCCAATGGGGCTGGTTTTGTTTACGCTTCCCAGGGGGGTTGGGGGAGGAGACTGGCACCTCTGCCAATCGTGGAAAGTCCCATCCCAAGGTGGGCAGGGCCCACTTCTCCTAAGGAGGGCATAGAGAAGTTGGAGCTTCCTGCGGGACTCTATTATCAATCAATCCGTCAATCAATCAATCAATCGTATTTATTGAGCGCTTACCGTGTGAAGAGCACTGTACTAAGCGCTTGGGAAGTACAAGTTGGCAACATATTGAGACAGTCCCTACCCAACAGTGGGCTCACAGTCTAGAAGGGGGAGACAGAGAACAAAACCAAACATATTAACAAAATAAAATAAATTTTGTGTGTTTGAAAATCAGCTCATGGCTGAGGCAATAATGATAGCAACAATAATAATGTTGATAATGATGGTATTTGTTAGGCCCTTACTATGTGCAAAGCACCGAACCAAGTACTGGGTATATACAAGATAATAAGCACCTGGGTTCTAGTCCCTGCTCCATGACTTGTCTGCTGTGTGACCTTGGTCATGTCATTTCTCTGTGCCTCAGTTCCCTCGTCTGTAAAATGGGGATCAAGACTGTGAGCCCCTTGTGGGATGTGGACTGTGTCCAACCTGAATACTTCGTAGCTACCCCAGTGCTTAGAACGGTGCTTAGCATATAGTAATTGCTTAACAAATCCCATTAAAAAAATTAGGTTGTACACAGTCCGTGTCCCACCTAGGGTTCATCTACACAGGGAGGTTCAAGGGAAAGAATTGATCATTGCTCTGCATATGTTTACATGTCAATAAGGGAGACTGAGTGTCTTAATGAAGTTTTATATTAAAAATGAATTTCTATTTTGTGTTCTCACTCAGTGTGGCTCACTGTTGTTCCCAGTGTCAGTAAACATGTGCAGTCCACTGAAGTGTTGTAGCCCAGATGCAAGTTAATGGAGCTTCATAGGGACTGTCTCTATAGGTTGCCAACTTGTACTTCCCAAGTACTTAGTACAGTGCTCTGCACACAGTAGCGCTCAATAAATACGATTGAATTGATTTAAGCAGTGTGGCCTAATGGAAAGAGCATGGCCCTGGGAGTCAGAGGACATGAGTTCTATTCCTGGCTCTACCACTTGTGTCCTGTGTGCTCTTGAGCAAGTCACTTAGCTTCTCAGTGCCTCATCTGTAAAATGGGGATGAAATACCTGTTCTCCCTCCTATTTAGATTATGAACCCCAAATTGGGCAGAGGCTATGTCTGACCTGATTAACATTTTTTTAAAATGGTATTTGTTAAGTGCTTAGTATATACCAGGCCTGTACTAAGGGCTGGGGTAGATGTGGGCTAATCAGTTTGGACGCAGTCCTTGTTCAACTCACAGTCTTAATCCCCATTTTACAAATGAGGTAACAGGCACAGGAAACTTAAACAACTTGCCCAAGATAATAATAATAATAATGATGGGATTTGTTAAGCGCTTACTATGTGCAAAGCACTGTCACACAGCAGGCAAGTGATAGGGCCAGGACTAGAATCCAGGACCTCTGGCTTCCAGGCCAAAGCTCTTTCCATTAGGCCACTCTACTTCCAATACAGTGTTATGCACACAATAAACTAGTTGAAGGATCTGGGTTCTAATCCTTGCTCAGCCACTTGTCTACACTATGATCCTGAGCAAGTCACTTAACTTCTCTGTTCCTAAATTGCCTCATCTGTAAAATGGGGATTACGACTGAGCCTCATGTGGGACAGTGACTGTGTCCAACCTGATTAGCTTGTATCTACCCCAGTGCTTAGGGCAGTGCCTGGCACATAGTAAATATTGAACAAGTACCATTTAAATAAAAAAGTTCTCAAGAAATATGATTGATTGATTAATCCATTTTAGGCTCCTGTCTCCCTCCTGTCACTCGCCCATGTCACTCTCCCACCCCCTTATGGATTTGTCCTTCACTCCTATCATCTCCCGTCGTGTGGTAGGACCCCTCAACTAGTTTGTCACAATATCTGACAGAGAAGCAGAATGGCTCAGTGGAAAAGAGCCCGGGCTTTGGAGTCAGAGGTCATGAGTTCAAATCCCGGCTCCACCACATTTCTGCCGTGTGACCTTGGGCAAGTCACTTAACTTCTCTGAGTCTCATCTGTAAAATGGGGATTACGACTGTGAGCCCCACGTGGGACAACTTGATTACCTTGTATCCGCCCCCAGCGCTTAGAACAGTGCTCTGCACATAGTAAGCGCTTAACAAATGCTATTATTATTATTATTATTATTATTATCTGCATGTAATAATTTTGGTTTCCAAAAATACAGTTTTAGTCCACGAGGTGGCGGACTTGCATCAAGTATGTCACTGGACTCTAACCAGAAAGCCACTCACTCCCCTTGGAAAAGTGGGATTCACACTGCAATGAAAACATTTTTTATAGCTTTTGTTAAACATTATATAGGGTTATGCCATCCAGGTGAATGTTTTTAAGTGGGGAAATATTTACTGTGCAAACTCTGTGCTCAAGTTCCACTGTAAGCTTTTTGGTTGTATTGTTATTCGTTATATATTTGTTGCATTATTGTATTGTAGTACAGTGCTCTGAGAACAGTAAACACTCAGTAAATACTGTTGATTTATTGATTGCTCATTAGAAGCATTTTTGCTATAGCTTGCTTCGGGGCCCAGTTTACCCAGCCTGAATTCTAAGTATTCAGTAAATGGGGGCTTTTTTTTCAAGCTTTTGGAAAAACATATTAAGGGAATCAAATTTGTAGAGTAAAAGAAAATTGATCAATTGGGTGCATATCTTGCCCACAAGTCCGTTTTAGACATATCATTAATCAAATGTGGTGGCAGATGTAATCATTCCAGATCGTCCTTCTGCTGATTGCTGAGAAAGGCTCACTGAGATAGTGTATAGTACAAAATGCCCTCTAAGGTGATGTTAACCAGATGAAATATCATAATTGATTTCAAGTCATATTTTGCAAATCATCATGAATCCCCTGTTCATTACTTTTGTTTGATATTGATCTGGTAATTGTTTTGCCCATTTTATGGATATTTTGATGATCAGATTGTCAGATAATAATAATAATCATAATAATAATAATAGTGGTTTTTGTTAAGCACTTACTATGCGCCTAGCACTGTTCTAAGTGCTGGGGTAGATACAAGGTAATTAGGTTGTCCCACGTGAGGCTCACAGTCTTCATCCCCATTTTACAGATGAGGGAACTGAGGCACAGAGAAGTTAAGTGACTTGCCCAAAGTCTCACAGCTGACAAGTGGCAGAGGTGGGATTAGAACCCACGACCTCTGAATCTTCAGCCCAGGCTCTTTCCACTAAGCCACGCAGCTTCTCTGGAAGATGGATGGTGGTGCCATTTTTCAGGAGAACCCTAGTTTGACTGGACTGGAAACTACATGATCAGAACAACAAAATAAGAGAAGCAGTGTGGCTCAGTGGAAAGAGCACGGGCTTTGGAGTCAGAGGTCATGGGTTCAAATCCCGGCTCTGCCATGTCAGATGTGTGAATTTAGGCAAGTCACTTAACTTCTCTGGGCCTCAATTACCTCATCTGTAAAATGGGGATTAAGACCGTGAGCCCCTCGTGGGACAACCTGATCACCTTGTAACCTCCCCAGGGCTTAGAACAGTGCTTTGCACATAGTAAGCGCTTAATAAATGCCATTATTATTATTATTATTATTAAAAGTAACGTTGTCCTATAATGTCTAAAGACACACACATACACACACAGACACACACACAAAAACAACAAAACAGCATCATTTTGATGTCACTGGCCAAGCCGTTTAATATGGACTATTATAGACTAATGAAACTATTTCTTCTTACAACACTGAAAGGCTAACCTAATCATTAAGATAGCCAAAAGGAGACAAATGGGTAAACATTATGTCTTAAACATATTCCAGGATCTGTCTTGTTCTCTCTGTAGTTTTTGAAGACCTGGTCTTTTTAATATGTAGTAAGGGAAATGAGTTTACAGTATTATTATTTATTGCCTCTATGGGGTATTAACTAAGCACTTAGTCCAAAATCATGCATGCCACAAGCCCTCAATAAATACCATTGATTTATTGATTAAGGTTGTATAAAACACTGTAAAAAGGAAAAGGACAAGGAGAGTCATGCATTCATTCAACAATATTCATTGAGCACCTATTGTGTGCAGTTCGCTGTATTAAGCGCCTTGACAAAGTACAAGGATAAATATTAATTTGGAAATATTTATTGAGATCCTACAATGTGAAAAACACTGTTCTTAGCTCTGGGGAAAAGTGTGAGGTTGATCATCAGGATAGTATTGCATGGCATAGTGGATAGAGCACGGGCCTGGGAGTCAGAGGTCCTGGGTTCTAATCCCGGCTCCGCCACATGTCTGCTGTGTGACCTTGGGCAAGTCACTTCACTTCTCTGTGCCTCATTTACCTCATCTGCATGGGAATCGAGACTGTTTATTTATTTATTTTATTTGTACATATCTATTCTATTTATTTTATCTTGTTAGTATGTTTGGTTTTGTTCTCTGTCTCCCCCTTTTAGACTGTGAGCCCACTGTTGGGAAGGGACTGTCTCTATATGTTGCCAATTTGTACTTCCCAAGCGCTTAGTACAGTGCTCTGCACATAGTAAGCGCTCAATAAATACGATTGATGATGTGTCCAACCCAATTCGCTTTTGTCCATCTTCTAAGCTGTGAGCCCGTGGTTGGGTAGGGACCGTCTCTATATGTTGCCAACTTGTACTTCCCAAGCACTTAGTACAGTGCTCTGCACACAGTAAGCGCTCAATAAATAACAATTGAATGATTGAATGAATGCCTGGCACATAATATCCTTCTCCTCCTCCCATCCTCCTGTCTCTCCCCACTTCAGTCCATACTTCACGCCACTGCCCAGATAGTCTTTGTGCAGAAAAGCTCTGGGCATGTTACTCCACTCCTCAAAAATCTCCAGTGGCTACCAATCAACCTACGCATCAGGCAGAAACTCCTCACCCTCGGCTTCAAGGCTGTTCATCACCTTGCCCCCTCCTACCTCACCTTCCTTCTCTCCTTCTCCAGCCCAGCCCGCACCCTCCGCTCCTCTGCTTCTAATCTCCTCACCGTGCCTCGTTCTTGCCTGTCCCGCCATCGACCCCCGGCCCCCGTCCTCCCCCTGGCCTGGAATGCTCTCCCTCCCCACATCTGCCAAGCTAGCTCTTTTCCTTCCTTCAAAGCCCTACTGAGAGCTCACCTCCTCCAGGAGGCCTTCCCAGACTGAGCCTCCTCCTTCCTCTCCCCCTCCTCCCCCCCGCATTACCTCCTTCCCTTCCCCACAGCACCTGTATATATGTATATATGTTTGTACGTATTTGTTACTCTATTTATTTATTTATTTATTTATTTTATTTGTACATATTTATTCTATTTATTTCATTTTGTTAATATGTTTTGTTGTCTGTCTCCCCCTTCTAGACTGTGAGCCCCCTGTTGGGTAGGGACCATCTCTATATGTTTCCAACTTGGACTTCCCAAGCACTTAGTACAGTGCTCTGCACACAGTAAGCGCTCAATAAATACGATTGAATGAATGAATGAATAATAATAAGGGCTTAACAAATACCATAATTATTATTATTACAAACCTACGAGCCAAGTCCTCTGCTAAGCACTGGAATAGATACAATACCATAAAATTAGATACAGTCATTGTCCCACCCGGGGCCTCACAGTCTAAGTAGGAGGGAGAACCCATTTTACAGATGAGGAAAGTGAGGCCCAGAGAATAATAATAATAATGATAATGTTGGTATTTGTTAAGCGCTTACTATATGCCAAGCACTGTTCTAAGCGCTGGGGGAGATGAAAGGTGATCAGGTTGTTCCACGTGGGGCTCACAGTCTTCATCCCCATTTTGCAGATGAGGGAACTGAGGCCCAGAGAAATGAAGTGACTTGCCCCAAGTCACACAGCTGACAAGTGGCAGAGCCGGGATTAGAACCCATGACCTCTGACTCCCAAGCCCGGGCTCTTTCCACTGAGCCACTATGCATGATTTACTCAAGGTAACGTAACAGTTAAATGGTGGGGTCAGGATTAAAACCCAGGCCTTTTGACTCCTAATCCCATGCTCTTTCTTCTAGGCCACACTGCCACTTGATTCCTGGTAGCAAGGAGGTCACACTCCAAAAGTTGATGGTTGGGGCAGGTGGCGGGGCAGTGGTAGGGGAGGGGGCGAAGCTGGTGGGAGGCGCATCAGGAGAAATCACATATTCTTCCGGGATTCACCCCGCTGAGCAGAGCACAGGTGTGGGGTTGAATGGGGCGTGTTGGAGTTTTTTTAAATAGTATTTGTTAAGCACTTACTATGTGTCGAGCACCGGTCTAAGCCTTGGAGACATACAAGCCAAGCAGGTTGAACACAGTCCCTTTTATCCCATTTTACAGTTGAGGAAACTGAGGCACATTGAAGTTAAATAGTAATGATGGCATTTATTAAGCGCTTACTATGTGCAAAGCACTGTTCTAAGCGCTGAGGAGGTTATAATGTGATCAAGTTGTCCCACGGAGGGCTCCCAGTCTCAATCCCCATTTTCCAGGTGAGGTAACTGAGGCACAGAGAAGTTAAGTGACTTGCCCAAAGTCATACAGCTGACAATTGGCGGAGCAGGGATTTGAACCCCTGACTTCTGACTCCAAAGCCCGTGCTCTTTCCACTAAGCCACGCTGCTTCTCCATAATGAGGGTATTTGTTAAGCGTTTACTGTGTGCAAAGCAATGTTTAAAGCACTGGGGAGTTTACAAGGTGATCAGGTTGTTAAGCGTTTACTACGTGCAAAGCAGTGTTTTAAGCACTGGGGAGTTTACAAGGTGATCAGGTTGTCCCACGGGGGTCTCACAGTTTCAATCCCCATTTGACAGATAAGGGAACTGAGGCACAGAGAAGCTAAGTGACTTGCCCAAAGTCACACAGCAGACGGCAGAGCTGGGATTTGAACCCATGACCCCTGACTCCAAAGCCCGTGCTCTTTCCACTGAGCACGTGACTTGACCAAGATCACACAGCTGGTAAGTGGTGGAGCAGGAAGGAGGACTCAGGTTTTCTGAATCCCAGGCCTGGCACTCTTTCCACTAGACCACCCAGCTGAGAGAAAGTGTTAGCATTCAAGACAGACCAATGCTATGACGAATTATGTATTATTGTGGTGGCCCAACATACTGCTGACAACTTAATGACAGATAACCAGTTCTGCATCCTGAAGTCAGGATTACTTGCTTCCTAATTCTCAATCCACGATAAACATGTCTGTTGGCCGAGCGGAACATTCTCCTTTGTTAGCTGTGGTGGAAAACGGCTTAGCCGAAGGTAGGTTTCAGTCTCGGACCTTTTCAATGTCTGAAATATGAGTTGACACATTTATCTCAGAGGTGTAGGGGGAAAAGCTAGCTGGCTGAAAAGTAAAACTTGTGTGGAGGAAACAGGTTAGGCGGATCCTATTATTAGTTGTAAAAGGGGACCTTTTGTCTTGATGATCATGCGGGGTGAGCAGGCCAAAGGAAATCTTGGTGAGGGGTCTAGCTGAATCCCTGGGGAAGAAAAGAATGGGTCTCCTGATTGATCTTTCAAAAGGTGGCTTTGAAACTAGATCCTTCACCTAACTGCCCCAGGGCTAGAGTCCAGGAAATTAGCACATTTGATAGGTAAAACAGTAAAGAACAATAGTCCCTAACAGCTTCAGCTAATAGGAAAAACGTGGAGAAAGACCAAATAAAATAGGTGACGTACATAAGTATATAAACCAAAAGACAAAAAAAACCTCCACTAGGTACAAAACTCACCTGAACCCTCAGCTCTGCTCAAGAATGAAAAGGAGGTAGGATTTAGTCAGTTTCCTTCCAGGAAAGCCAAGGATCATAACTACATTTCAGGTACCAGACATGACTCCCCAGTGACAGAAAGATGGTCCACACTATCAATCAATCATATTTATTGAGCGCTTACTGTGTACAGAGCACTGTACTAAGCGTTTGGGAAGTACAAGTTGGCAACATATAGAGACAGTCCCTACCCAACAGTGGGCTCACAGTCTAAAAGGGGGAGACAGAGAACAAAACCAAACATACTAACAAAATAAAATAAATAGAATAGATATGTACAAGTAAAATAAATAGAGTAATAAATATGTACAAACATATATACAGGTGTATACTAGTACAGCATACTATACAGGACACTATACAGTATATATACTAGTGTGTACATATATATATACACACTATCAAGACAACTATAGAAGCAGTGTGACCTAGTGGTTAGAGTATGGGCCTGGGACTCAGTTTCTAATCCTGACTCTGGTACTTGCATGCTGTGACCTTGGATAAGTCACTTTACTTCTCTGTGCCTCAAACTCATCTTTAAAATAGGGA
The DNA here is from genome assembly GCF_015852505.1 of Tachyglossus aculeatus. Lineage (NCBI taxonomy): Eukaryota > Metazoa > Chordata > Mammalia > Monotremata > Tachyglossidae > Tachyglossus > Tachyglossus aculeatus. The sequence continues at coordinate 19,195,216 of NC_052090.1, read as the reverse complement.
TTAAGATTTGAGCCTGTGTCCAACATGATTGGTTTGTATCTGCCCTAACACTTAGTACAGTGTTTGGCATTCATTTAACAAATACCATTAAAAAACAAAAATGAAAAAAACCCTCCCTCAACACTATTACTCTGCTCTACTCTGCTCCTCCCCAGTGGAAACCTCTTCACCACATTCATAATAGGGTATGACCCAGGTTAGGAAAGCCACCTGGCTTGTCTTTACATTAGCAAGGCTATTATTGGGTTAAGCCAGTGGCCCATCTGGTCTGTATTCTGCCTCCAATTGTGACAACAGGATACTCCGAGGAATTGTGTGATGCTTGCTATTATTGACACCCATCTTAAAAGTAACTGATGAGACTTCTAACTTTCCCCTCTACACCCTAACTTTCCTTTCAGTAACCCATTATGTACCCCTTATCCATTAATATATCCAAATCTGCCTAGAATCACTGGTAATTTTTAGCAGGCACAATTTCCTGAATTAACAAATTCCAGTATAGAGATATGACTAGAAACTATTAGACCATGTTGTGCACACAAGTGTGGCCGGGATTGTGGGCCCCACATTGGTCACACATGCACTCACAGATGAATTTCATGATCAAATCAATCGTAATTAATGAGTGTTTACTATGTGCTTGGGAAAGTGCAATATAACAGAGTTGTTAGACACGGTCCCTGCCCGTCGGTGTTATTTACTTTTAACACAGAGGATAACTATATATAAATCAATGTGAGTCCGTATTGGGTACTTGGGGATCAAAAGCTTGGGGAGCAGGAATCCTATCTGTTCTAGTTACTTGGTATAGCATCTTGAGAGACAGGCTGCTAATGCATGCTTTCATTGGTGATGGTGATAATGGTGATGAGTCCAAGTATTGTTTAACAATAGGAAGTGAGAACAAGTGTTAAATCGAGTTAACTGAGAGGTAATGACATTTTGGCTCTTTCCTGTTTTGGTGCTTCTGAGTCCGTCCAGAATGAGACTGTTTCTGAACAACCAAATGGGGCAGCCGTCAGATCAAACCAGAGGTGGTACATGGCTCCTGGGTGAGCTGTTCGTATTTTATCTGCAAAGGAGAAAAAATACAGAGCGGTTCCTTGCACCCGAAGAAATAAATAAGAACCAGTTTTTCTCTCAGTATAAATCCTGTGTCCTGAATTTGCAACTAATTTGAAGTTATAAAAGAAAATTGCATTTCTGCGACAAGACCTCTAGTGGCTAGAGAGCGGCACTTTCCCTCTCTAAAAGCAGCACTTGTTTCCGAGGAGGGATTCCAGATGGCTGGACAATCAATCAATAGAATTAATCAATCAATCAGTGGTTTTTATTGCACATGGTACTAAATGCTTGGGAGAGAACAATACATTAGAGTTTGAAGATACAATCCTTGTGCTCAAGGAGTTTGCAATCTAGTAAGGAGCAGGAATTGAGAAACAGCTCTGTCCAGTGGGTAAGAGCACAGCCCTGGGAGTCAAAATAATAATAATAATAATAATAATAGCATTTATTAAGCGCTTACTATGTGCAAAGCACTGTTCTAAGCGCTGGGGAGGTTACAAGGTGATCAGGTTGTCCCACGGAGGGCGCTCAGTCCCCATTTTACAGATGAGGTAACAGGCACAGAGAAGTTAACTGACTTGCCCAAAGTCACACAGCTGACAAGTGGTGGAGCCTGGATTTGAACGCATGACCTCTGATTCCAAAGCCTGTGCTCTTTCCACCGAGCCACGCTGCTTCTCATAATAATAATAATAATAATGATGATGGCATTTGTTAAGCGCTTACTATGTGCAAAGCACTGTTCTAAGCGCTGGGGAGGATACAAGGTGATGAGGTTGTCCCACTTGGGGCTCACAGTCTTAATCCCCATTTTACAGATGAGGGAACTGAGGCCCAGAGAAGTGAAGTGACTTGCCCGAAGTCACACAGCTGACAATTGGCGGAGCTGGGATTTGAACCCACGACTTCTGACTCCAAAGCCCGTGCTCTTTCCAATGAGCTGGATTCTAATTCTGCTCCACCACTTGACTGCTGTGTAACTTTGGGCAAGTCGCTTCACTTCTCTGTACCTCAGTTACATCATCTGTAAAATAAGGATTAAGACGGTGTGTACTATGTGGCATATGGACGGTGTCCAACCTGATGAGCTTGTATCTAACCCAGGGCTTAATTCAGTGCCTGGCACATAGTTAGTGCCTAACAAATACCGTATGAGCCCCATGTGAAACCTGATTATCTCTTATCTATCCCAGAGCTAAGTACAGTGCTTGGCATATGGTAATTACAAACAACTACCACCGCAGTTATTATTGAGTGCCTACTGTGGGTACTGTACTAAGCACTCGAGAGAGTACAGTTGACATGGAGATGTATCAAGGAGTTTATATAACAAGGAGCTTTCACTTATGGGAAGCAGCACGACACAGTGATTAGAGCATGGGGCTGGGAGCCAGAAGGACATGGGTTCTAATTCCGGCTCCGCCACTTGTCAGCTGTGTGACTTTGGGCAAGTCACTTCACTTCTCTGTGCCTCAGTTACCTCATCTCTAAAATTAGGATTAAGGCTGTGAGCCTCATGTGGGACTGGGACTGTGTCCAACCTGATTTGCTTGTATCCACCCTAGCGCTTAGTGCAGTGCTTGGCACATAGTAAACACTTCATATATACCACAATTACTATTACTATTATTAATAATGGAATTTCTTTTCAAACCATTCTCGGGAGAATGGCAAATGATGCCAAAACCTCACTGATATGAATAGAATCTTGTCTACAGAACGATCCAGAAAGTATTTGCGTTTTCTACTGCCGTCTTATCATATACCTGATATGAGAGTTGAGTTTCTTGTCAAGACTCATTTTTGGAGGGAAATATTAGTTGAGTCTGATCAAGCTGGATTTTCTCAGCCTTAGCTAAAGTGGCCTGTGATGCCTTGTGCATTTGCCTGCCCTTCCAGTTGGAACTATCTTGGATCAAGATATGCTCTTGCTGGAACAAAGGATCCTCTAACAATGTGCTTTCACTCTTTCTTAAGATGCTTGGAGTCATGTTGACAAAACAGTTCAAGTTTAAATTTTGAGGCTCCTCCTGCCACTCCCACTATAAATTCCTGAATGTCAGTTGTTCTCTCTGTACATTTACAATGTTATTTGCACTGGCACAGGAGCAGATTTCACCTCTCCAATTTTTATCCAATGTCTATCAACAAAATGAATTTTGGAATTTGATGGAAGCCATGTCTGTATCGAAAGCACTTAATTCTCATTCTAATATAAAAAGCTTGGAGTTCTATCTAGTTCTCTCTATTGCTCTTCTGACGTTTATTTCTTCAACCCAGGTAGCGTTATTGAAGTAGGCATAATAGCACAAATTTTTTTTTTTAATTCATAGCTTTTGTAGTGATTGCTGATGCAGCTCTGTCTTTCACTAAGTCACGCATAGGCTGTACAAAGAGTGGACTGAATATTCCAATTCTGCAATATTATCTTTCCAGACCACTTTTTATATAGAGTTCATATGTTTGTCTAGAATCGATACTATTTTCCAACTCATATCAACATCAGTATTTGTACCACAAAGTACATTAAGCACATTAGTAACAATAGGCATGAATATGATTTTAGTGTGAACAGATGGTTCACATTTATTAAGTAGCATATTTAAGTTCACTGTGAGAAGGGAATGTGTCTATCAATTCTGTTATACTGTACTCTCCCAAGCCCAGCAAGTGCTCAATAACTACAATTGATTAATTGATTTTGATGCTATGTTGTGTTGAGTATGTCCTCTTCCTAGTGGGAACACAACCATCTTTGTTGGTGCTATTTTTATGATTGCAGCTGTCATCATTCCTGGCTTTCCCAGACTCTAAACTTTCCTCTGTTCTTTTTTGCCTTTGAAGTGGGCATCCACTTGTCCGCCTCCGTTTGTTCATCTGTAGGATCGGGATTATACCTGCTGCTTTCCTCAGTGGGTTGTCAAGATGCTCATTGAGCTCAAGTTAATTGTAAAGTATTTTGGGCTTCTTGGTTGTGGTGAGCTGTAAAATCTGTAGGAAATGATTTATTATGCAAATGAGGTTTCTTTTTTTTTTTGTATTTGTTAAGCGCTTACTATGTGCCAGGCACTGAACTAAGCACTGGGGTAGATACAAGATAATCAAATTGGACATGGTCCAAGTCCCACAAGGGGCTCTCAGTACTAATCCTCATTTTACAGATGAGGTAACTGAGCAGAAGAGAAGTTGGAGAGGCAGCGTGGCTCAGTGGATAGAGCCTGGGCTCTGGAGTCAGAGGTCATGGGTTCAAATCCCAGCTCCGCCGCTTGTCAGCTGTGTGACTTTGGGCAAGTCACTTAACTTCTCTGTGCCTCAGTCACCTCATCTGTAAAATGGGGATGAAGACTGTGGGCCCCACGTGGGACAACCTGATCACCTTGTAACCTCCCCACCGCTTAGAACAGTGCTTTGCACATAGTAAGTGCTTACTAAATGCTATTATTATTATTATTATTATTATTAAGTGGCTTGCCCAAGGTCACACAGGAGACAAGTGGTGGAGTCGGAATTAGAACTCAGGTCCTTCTGACTCCCAGGCCTGTGCTCTATCCACTAGGTCACGCTGCTTCTCAATCCAGATTATGCTCTATTGCTTTCCCAACCTGTAAATTTATTTTAATCTGTCTTTCTCACTATACTGTAAGCTGCTTGAGGACAGGATCATTTCTACTAACTCTACTGTAAGCTCCCAAGCACCAAATACAGTGCTCTGCATAGAATAAACACTCTAAAAATGTGATTGATTAATGGATTGAAATTAAGTATAATAAATGATGTAATAATAAATGATCCCAAGGTATAAGATTGAGAGGGATATAAGGAATCAAAACACTATTATAAGATAATTTCCAGGTACTGTATCTCTTTATTGTCGTACTCGGTATTTTAACTCTTGCTCATTGTATTTAGATCATTTCTCTTTAAGTTCTGGGGGCAATATATTTTTTCTAGTAGCATCTGTAAAGTTGGGCAAATATCCAGGAACTTAAACAAATGCCCCCCCCCCCCCCCCCCCCCCCGCAACCAAACAAAAAAAACAAAAATAAAACCAAAAAGCCCCAGTATTTATGTCCCTCAACATTTTTCAAAGGCTCCAAATGCAGTATCACCTCCCTAAACCAATAATCTCTTGCACAAGGAATAGAATAACGTTAGAAATTCTGAATTAATTCCCTTTTATCCCGTTACATGCCTAGGCATCTGTATGTGTGTCTCTCCATTGAAAGGCACAATACAGAAACCAAGAATCAATTTCTAAATATACATGGGATATTTGCAGCAATAGGGAATGTAATTACAAAAAGCTTGGTTTGTAGTCACTTAAGTTTGGGAACATATAAAGAATAGATGGAAATGAACATTTCAAAAGATACATTTAATCATGGTATTACAAAGTAGCGTGACCTTATCCAATAATAAAATGTCAAGCTTTCATGGGGAACTGTTTCTGATGGAAGACTGTGTGCTACTTATGCACAGCTGGGGAAAGTAACAAAACTATTTGAGTGTAATTAGGTAATTAAGCATCCACAAATATGGGATGTGTAATTATATACTAAACAATAAAAAGTCTATTTTATTCCATAACCATTATGAAAGCAACTGAGTGCTGAAAGTCAGAGTTTGTTCATAACACATCTCTAGGCTGTTAGAACAGTAATTTAGTCATATTTTAGAAACCACATAAAAAGTTCCAATAACTATTATGATTAAATCATCACATTGCAAATATTTTATTGACTATCTGCCCAGAACTCAGAGTTCCAAGTGATTTTTTTGGCTAAGAATTTACTGCTTTCTTGATTTACATTTACAATGATCGTGAGCTACTGAAATTCAATACACTTATCTCTCTTTTAATGTGGGAGTTACATTCTTGATGAATCTCTGTGCTCAGTCTCAAGCCCCACTTTACAGATGAGGGAACTGAGGCCCAGAGAAGTGAAGTGAATTGCCCAAGGTCACACAGCAGGCAAGTGGCAGAGGTGGGATGAAAACACGGGCATCTCTTCTGAGCCGTTGAGGCTTGGTGTTCATTGTGGGCAGGGAATGTGCCTTTTATATTGTTCTATTGTACTGTCCCAAGTGCTTAGTACAGTGCTTTGCATGCAGTATGTGCTCAGTAAATACCTCCAACCTACTGACTTGAAATTTTAAAATACCAGACATAAAGTTGTCCGATGCTCTATCAACACATTTAGGGCATGGGCCAGCTGGAAACGTGACTGATATAAAACTGGATGGTTGGCCACTCTATCATCCCCATTGGCTCATATCCTGTTGCAGGTCAGCGTGGCCATATTTCCAGGAGCTCAAAGTAGGCCAAGTCAACCAATCAATGGTATTTTGATTGATTGAGGGGACAAAACACTTACCCCCCCTCCCTTCTTTCCTCCCTGATTGCTAGGGATCAATTTCCCAGATTGGGATGTCTAGAAATATCCTCCATAAAAGTTGTGCTGCTCAAGGGTTTTGGACGTAAGACTACATAAAAAAGTTTAATTAATACATTTTGAATAGATATAAATTGGATCAGGCGAGAGGGACACCTAATTCCTTTTTCATATCTACAACTTTTCAACCTCTAACCCTATTTTTGAACTGGACCTGTAGGATGTAGCCTTGAAAGTTACAAGCTGGGTTTGAATTGATTCTTTCTAAGTAAATCATTTGAATGCCTTTGAGGAAGTTCAGACTTCTCTTGGCACTTTGCCTGCCTCTTTGGCACGCAGACCTCCCCTTTAAGTACATGGAGGCTCTGTGCATTGAAGATGAACAGAATATGGATGAGATGAAGAAGCTGGCTTGTAACTTCAATTAAAAAGTGGAATTGACTATATTAGTGCCCTTGGTTTTTATTGATTCCACTTCACCTATAACTAGGAATTTCATGGACTTTGGCTTAAAGTCTATCCGTAAAACAAGATCTGTGAATGATATTTTAAAATTCACATTGATCCACACTTTGTCTAATAATTCAGTAGAGGGTATACTCCTTGAAGGCAAGGAATGGGTCTAGTGCTACCATTGTACTTTGCCTCAGGAGGGTTCAATCAATACTATTAGTAATAATAATAATAATAATGATGGCATCTGTTAAGTGTCAAACACTGTTCTAAGCTCTGGGGTAGATATAAGGTAATAGGGTGTCCCACGTGGGGCTCACAGGTTTCATCCCCATTTTACAGATGAGATAACTGAGGCACAGAGAAGTTAAGTGACTTGTCCAAAGTTACACAGCTGACAGAGGTGGGATTCGAACCCACGACCTCTGACTCCCAAGCCTGTGCTCTTTCCACAAATCCACACTGCTTCTCACTACTATTACTACTATATGGACAAAATTGGAAAGGCCTGGGTAACATGGGCAAATTTGTCAAAGCATGGAATAATGATTTATATATGATAATAAAACCTGGAAGTGAATGCAATTGCTCTAAACGGTATGCCTTATTTTGTGGTATGTGTGTAGCCATACAAAATATGTAATGCTTCAGCTTTCTTTCCCGTCTCCAGTCAATCAATCAATTGTATTTACTGTACACTTACTGTGTACAGAACATTGAATTAAGCACTTAGGAAAGTGCAGTATAGCAGATTTGGTAGACACATACCCTGCCCACAGTGAGCTTGCAGTGTAGAGGGGGAGACAGGCATTAATATTCATTCATTCATTCAATCGTATTTATTGAGCGCTTACTGTGTGCAGAGCACTGTACTAAGCCCTTGGGAAGTACAAGTTGGCAACATATAGAGATGGTCCCTACCCAGCAGCGGGCTCACAGTCTAGAAGGGGGAGACAGACAACAGAACAAAACATATTAACAAGATGAAATAAATAGAATAAATATGTACAAATAAAATAGAGTAATAAATACGTACAAACATGTATACATATATACAGGTGCTGTGGGGAGGGGAAGGAGGTAAGGCGGGGGGATGGGGAGGGGGAGGAGGGGGAGAGGAAGGAGGAGGCTCAGTCTATATTTAATTATACTAAATATTTATAATATATTTATAATTAAATATTATATTATTTAATATAAATAGATAAATTAGAGATATGTAAGCAAGTGCTGGGAGCTGAGGGAGGGGTGAATAAAGGGAGCAAATCCAAGAACTGGGTGATGCAGAAGGGACAGGGAGGAAAGGAAACGAGGGCTTACTCAAGGAAGACCTCTTGGAGGAGATTGGCCTTCACGAAGGCTTTGTGAAGTCTATTCTTCACTTTGCTGCCCAGATCATTTTTCTGGAAAACCAATCAGTCTTTAAATCCCTTCACTCCCCCTTCATATCTGACAGTTCACCACTCTTCCCACCGTCAAAATTCTCTTAACAGCTCTCCCAAAAAGCCTTCCCTGATTAAACCCTCTTTTACCCATCTACCCTCTCCTTTGCATCGGCTCTGTTCTTGTCTGTGTGTCCCTTAAGTCCTTTGATACTCATTTCAGCCCTTCAGCACTTATGTCTTGTCTTATGCCGTCGAGTCGTCTTTGACCCATAGTGAGCCCGTGGACACATCTCTCCTGGAACGCCCCACCTCCATCTGCAGTTGTTCTGGTAGTGTATCCATAGAGTTTCCTTGGTCAAAATATGGAAGTGATTTACCATTGCCTTCTTCCATGCAGTAAACTGAAGTCTCCTCCCTCAACTCTCTCCCATGCCACTGCTGTCTAGCACAGGTGAGTTTGTAGCAGATCGCCTTCCACTCGCTAGCCACTGCCCAAGCTAGGAATGGAATGGATATGCCACTGCTTGACTCTCCCTCCTGTAGTCGAGACGGGTAGAGTACTGGAAACTCTCCAGGTGCGATCCTGAGAGGGGGTTAGCACTTATGTACATATCCTTATACTTTACTGATACCCTTCTCTGTACTTTATTTTATTGTCTGCTCCCCGTGCAGGCATAAGTTCCAAGTGGGTAGGGTATCTACCCACTCAATTGTATTATACTTTCACAGACACTTAGTAGAGTGCTCCTCACACAGTAAATGCTCAATAAATGCCATTGATTGATTGATTGATTGGGTTGTAGTAGTCATGGTAATAGTATTTAGTCAGTGCCTGCTGAGGGCAAGGCATTTTTCTAAGGGCAGGGAAAAAGTACATGGAGGAGAATTAGACACGGCTGCTGACCCTCACGGGACTCATATTCTAAATATACATCTATAATGGAGAGTGTCCCCTTAATAAAATGTTTATGATGTAATAATGATGGTATTTGTTAAGCACTTTCTATGTGCCAGATACTGTACTAAGCACTGGGGTAGATACAAGCAAATCGAGTTGGTCCCTGTCCCATGTGGGGCTCACAGTCTCAATCCTCATTTTACAGATGAAGTAACTGAGGCACAGAGAAGTAAAGTGATTTGCCCAAGGTCACACAGCAGACATATGGTGGAGCCACATGAACACGTGACTTTCTGACTCCCGGGCCTGTGCTTTATCCACTACATCGTGCTGCACTGCTTTAGAAATAAATTGGATTTATGAGGGAAACAGGCTCATTTGTCAGTTGTATTTTTCCACTGAGTAATACACAGATTGTTCATTACAATCTCACAATAGAAAAGATACTCAAAAGTGAAACTGGCATGAATTCCAGCTGGAGTCAAGAAGTGGTAGAGGGAAAAAGAGCAAAATGTGATATCCCCTCTATGGGCTCTTGGCAGGACACAGACATTTAGAGTGCAAAACCTCCTTCTAAGCCCATTTTATAAGATAAAATTAGATTCCCACCCTTGGAGGCAATCAATCAATTAGTGGTATATATTTGAGTGCAAAGTACTGTACTAAGCTCTTGGGAAAGTATAAAAGTTGGGGGACACAATCCCTGCCCAGAAAGAGCTCACAGTTTGCAGGGGTAGATAGACATTAAAGATAATATTGGAACTGTAACCACCAATGAACTATTGCATAGATTGAGAGGTTTACAGTTGTCTGTAGGCCACTTTACTAGATTGTATCTAACTGAAATTTATGGGATTTTTAAAGGACAATGAAAAAGTAGTAATAGTATAGGTGAGAATTTTTTTCTTTCTCCCAGGATGACTTTGTGATTTAATTTTGTTATCTTTCTCTTGCCTCTGGTTTAGGCTGCTATATGGGGATGCCCAATAGATTGAATATGTTGATTGATATATTTTACCATGGGAAGCAGTGTGGCATGGTGGCAAGAGCACCACCCCAAAAGTCAGAGGACCTGGGTTCTATTCCCAGCTCTGCCGCTTACCTGCTGAATGACCTTGGTCAAGTCACTTAATTTCTCTGTGCAAAATGGGGATTAAATAGCTGTTCTCCTTCCTACTTAGACTATGAACCCAATGTGGGACTGATGTCTTGTATCAAGCACTTTGTACAGTGCTTGGCCCAGAGTCAGCTCTTAACAATTATTAGTTAGGATGACATAATTTTTTCCACTTTAGAAAATTTAGAAAAATTTAGAAAATTGCTGCTCTATGGGATGTAATAGGATTTGTGGAGGATTCACATTCTCCATCAAAGTTATTTCATCAAGAAAATAATTTCAGATTTGTTACTGGAGCTTCACCATGAGCCACAGACATTTTTGAAATGTCTGAGTGAGCTGAAGGAGGGGTGAATATGCAGGACAGAAGAAATGCTTTAATGACTAGAAGCAAAAATCTCAGGCGATGCGGCATTGCCATGGACAGTTTAGGAGACAGCAGCAGTGGGCAGACCAAACTGGCTTGTGGCAGCTGGAAATGAGGAGAAGGGGATGGGAACACACAATAGGGGAAGACTTGGAAAGGATCATGACACCAAAAAGGAGAATAAAAAATAACCCTGGGTGCCCCTCATTATCTCTCTTCCAAATCCTCTCTGCCTCCTAACTTGTCCATCATAATTGACAACATCACCTTTCTTCCCACCTCCAAAGTCCATGCAACCTTGGCATTGGCCTTGATTCCTTTCTCTCTTTCAACTGTCATATCCATTCTGTGGCCAAATCCTCAAGGTTCCCATCCAGAGCATTTCCTGGATCCACCCATTCCTCTCCATCCAGTCACTACCATGCTAATCCAGGCACTTGTCATACCCTAGCTTGATTTCTGCATCAGCTTTCTCACTGACTATTCTGCCGATCCCTGCCACTTCACTGGGCTGCTCAGACCACCCTTCTAAAATGTCATTCTGCACTCTTTCCATTCCTCAAAATCCTCCAGTGGTAATTTTTCTGGCCATTTTGAGTGGTTAAAGTCTATTTCAGTTTAACATTAGATTTTTAAACATCTATTTAGCATAGTTATACTAGATCTGTTAGCCTTAAATGCCCATTTGGTGAATAGAATGTTAAAGATAATTCTCTAAATGAATACTCTGAAAATTTAGTGCTGTATTTACAGTATAAGAAAAAAGTCTCATTAAAAGTCTTTCGTATTTACATTCCTATTTGATCATATAATTATATTGCATTTTTATCACTTTATCATTACATTTAAATGGTTTGAATCAATTTTTTGGACTTTGGGAACATATTGATGCACTTTACAGTATTCCCTATACATTTTTAGACTCTTTTTGCTTGACATATTATTTTCACAAAAGCAATTAAGAATGCTAACTTGGGGAGAGAAGTAATAAACAGAAACTCTCTCTTCCTTATGTTTATCCAACAAGAATAAGAAAAACTTTGAAAAATAGAAGAGGTTGTGCACTGGCCTTAGAGGCAGTCTGTGTCTTTGGCCCTAATTAGGAATCATACATTGGCTGAATCTTGCACAGGGGAAATGTTTGGCCGGAAAAAAAAAGCAAACAATAATAATAACTGTGGTCTTTGTTTCACTCTGTGCTAAGTGCTGGGTTTAGATGCAATAAAATCAAAACAGAGACAGTCCCTCCCAGATAGAGCTCACGATATAAGGGGGAGGGAGAACAACAGGCATTTAATCCCCATTTTTCGCATGAGAAAACTGATGCAAAGTAAAGTGACTTATCCAAGGTCACATAGCAGGCAAATGGCATAGCTGAGATTAGAACCCAGGTCTTCAGATTCCCCGTTCTGGGCTCTTTCCATTAAGCCATGCTGCTGTACATAGATATATGACTCCTCATTTTTACTTGAAAGGGGATTTACAACCAGTTGCTTTTGTCTTAATTTTTATGGATTGGAGAATTTTGGAAACAATGTGCTTCTCTGCAGTGCATGGTCTTTCATTCATTCAAATGTATTTATTGAGTGCTTTCTGTTTGCAGAGCATTGAACTAAGCACTTGGGAAGTACAAGTTGGCAACATATAGAGACGGTCCCTACCGAACAGTGGGCTCACAGTCTAGAAGGGGGAGACTGGCAACAAAACAAAACATATTAACAGAATAAAATAAATAGAATAGTAAATATGTACAAGTAAAATAGATAGAGTAATAAATCTGTACAAACATATATACAGGTGCTGTGGGGAGGGGAAGGAGGTAGGGCTGGGGGGATGGGGAAGGGGGAAAGAAAGGAGAGGGCTCAGTGTGGGAAGGCCTCCTGGAGGAGTTGAGCTCTCAGTAGGGCTTTGAAGGGAGGAAGAGAGCTAGTTTGGCGGATGTGTGGAGGGAGGGCATTCCAGGCCAGGAGGAGGACGTGGGCCGGGGGTCGATAGCGGGACAGGCAAGAACGAGGCACAGTGAGGAGGTTAGCAGAAGAGGAGCGGAGGGTGCGGGCTGGGCTGGAGAAGGAAAGAAGGGAGGTGAGGTAGGAGGGGGTGAGGTAATGGAGAGCCTTGAAGCCGAGAGTGAGGAGTTTTTGCCTGATGCATAGGTTGATTGGTAGCCACTAGAGACTTTTGAGGAGGGGAGTAACATGCCCAGAGTGTCTCTACACAAAGATGATCCGGGTAGCAGCATGAAGTATAGATTGAAGTGGGGAGAGATGTGTGCTTGGCTTTGACAATGGAGCCATGCATGACAAAAATCTTCCCATGTGAACAAGGTTCAAATGAAGATATTGGTGGGACACTCTGAGGAGTCTGAGGTTTGGTGCCAGCTCTTTAATGATAGTGATGTTGATGATGATGGTAATAACAATAATAATAATGAGAATGACAGTGGTATTTATTCAGTGCTTATGTATGTCAAGCACCGTTCTCGGTTCTGGGAAAGATACAAGCTGATCAGGTCAGACACAGTCCCTGTCCCACAGAGGGTACACAATCTAAGTAGGAGGGAGTACAGGTGATTGAATCCCCATTTGACAGATGAGGTAACCGCGTCACAGAGAAGTTAAGTGATTTGCCTGAGGTGACACAGCAGGCATGTGACAGGGTCTGGATTAGAACCCAGGTCTTCTGACTCCCAGCCCTGTGCTCTTTCCACTAAGCCATGTGGATCCTCTATAAAAAGTGCAATGGAGAGAGGTGAGGCCACAGAGCTCACAGGAGGGAAAAAAGGTAGTCAATTAACCTGTCTGAAAAACTGGACCCAAAAAGCAGAATATTATGTATGCTGGAGACTGGGAATGTGCTGAGCACTTCCACTGTTAGAAGCTGTTGGGCCGAGATGGGTGCAGTGTGGTTTCAGACCATCTTAATGATATGTCGTTGACTTGTGTTCACAGAGAAACAAACAAGGATGAGTTGAATGGGAGGATTAAAAAAAATCACTTTTGCATGATTTGCAAGCAGTTCAGAGCTCTGCACGCAGTAAGTGCTCAACAAATACCACTGATTGATAGATTGATTAATCACAAGGGACAAAAACAGTGCTCCTTAATAAAGAACCCCAAACCAGTGTATTACCCAACAGCACGTTACCAACTCTTTCCTTTCTCAGTCAAAGAAAATCTGCAAATAGCGCATTTTCTCCTAATACTTTGGAATTGGGAGGAAGGTGCTCATTTGCATCTGTGCAGATGGATATTTGACTGTGAAACTGCAGCTCATGCATTCTGCCCGATTTCCCGAGAATCAACGTGAATGACAGTCATCGTGCGGAAGAGGGAGGACTCTGACCTGCTGGCTGCCCGGCTTCCTGCATGCCCAGACTTGGGACTCTTCTCCAGGGGGAATAGCAGGGTGAAGACCAAGACTCAGGGCCAGAAACACCCTAACTGTTCTTCATTATTCAGTCCATCAATCAAAACTAATTATTACACCCCTACTGTGGTAGCAAAGCCCAGAATTAGTAGACAGGATCCCTGCCCTCAGAGAGTTTGCCATCTATTCTGGAGGATATTCTGACATCCAAACTTGGGTGGTCTCCTAGTCTTCTAGCCTGTGAGCCCATTGTTGGGTAGGGACTGTCTCTATATGTTGCCAACTTGTACTTCCCAAGCACTTAGTACAGTGCTCTGCACACAGTAAACACTCAATAAATACAATTGATTGATTTGGGACCCCTGGGAACAAATTCAGATTTTGAGGATTAGATTGGGCTACTGCAGACTTGGGCAGCTTCGGAAACAACTATCATTCATTTTAAACAGCTGGTGGTATCAACAATGCGGCAAAAAGCAGTTCATGAAATGATAACTGAGGAAACTAGGGTCAAAGGGTAAATGACCAGAGTTCAAGGGACCCTGGTTAGGTTTCTCCTGTAGCATGAAATTCATTTAAGATCTAAGAGAATGAGTCTAGGCACACAGCTCTGAAACAAAACAAAGTAGGCCTTCATTCTCTCTGGCTGTTATAACCACGTGGATTGACCTCCTGGGTCACCTTGGTTCACTAGGCAGTGTAACCAACGAAATAAGATGACAACTGGAATAGGCAACTGTAGCCTGCACCGGCCTCATATTTTTAAATCTTCTGGTAATGCACGCAGTTGCCACCCCTGCCCTCAATAGGGTCGGTTAAATATTGAATGCCTAGCAGCTGCCCTGCAAGTTTACTGGATGGGAAATCAAGCTTTCAGATGTGGCCTGATTTATAAGTAGAAGTAAAATGAATAGCAACATTCTAACTGTGCAGCCAAATGGTGCTATCAACCTGCCAAAACCTGCAAAGCACACACACCCTACATTTTGCTTTCATTTTCTTCTTCTTCCCATAGCAATGTTACAGCTGCAGGGCCCTGAAAGAGAAGCCCTGTTGAACAACTTTCAAAGCTCAAGTTGATAATTCAAGTTCATTCATTGTCATTCATTCAATCAATTGTATTTATTGAGCACTTACTGTGTACAAAGCACTGTACTAAGTATTTGGGAGAGTACACTACAGCAACAGACACAATTCACTGCCCACAATGAGCTCACGGTTTAGAGAGGGAGACAGATATTCATATACATCAATCAATCAATCACAGATATATGCATAGGTGCTTTGAGGATAGAAGGGAGGATGAAGGAAGGAAGCAAGTCTGGGCGATGGAGAAGGGAGTGGGAGAAGAGGAGGGGAAGGCTTCTTGGAGGAGATGTGCCTTCAATAAGGCTTTGAAGTGCGGGAGAGCAACTATCTGTCTGATATGAGGAGGGAGGGTGGTCCAGGCCAGGGGTAGGGTGTGGGCGAGGGGTCGGCGGGGAGATAGATGAGATCGAGGTACATTGGAGGGATGAAGTGTGCGGGCTGGGTTATAGTAGGAGAGTAGTAAGGTGAGGTAGGAGCAGGCAAGGTGACTGAGTGCTTTAAAGCAGCGTGGGAAGCAGCGTGGCTCAGTGGAAGGAGCCCAGGCTTGGGAGTCAGAGGTCATGGGTTCTAATCCCGGCTCCGCCACTTGTCATCTGTGTGACTTCTGGCAAGTCACTTAACTTCTCTGTGCCTCGGTTACCTCATCTGTAAAATGGGGACGAAGACTGTGAGCCCCACGTGGGACAACCTGATCACCTTGTATCCTCCCCAGCGCTTAGAACAGTGCTTTACACATAGTAAGTGCTTAACAAATTCTATTATTATTATTTATTTAAAGCCAATGGTGAGGAGTCTGAGGTGAGGAATTCCCCAAGTATGGGCCACAGGCCAAATGCAGCCCCTGGTGACACTTTGGGTGCCCCGCAAACATTTGGAGCAATGTAACAATAAAAAAAAAGCACTCTAAGAGACTTAAATTGGAGAAAAATGCCTACAAAGTTGATAGAAATTAGATGGAGAGAACAAAGAAAAGCACACGCCAATGTATTTGTTGTCACTGTTGCGTTATGATAGGCAAATTTTGTTATGTCACTCGCCAATTAGGCCCTCATGACCAAGTTTTCAACACCCCTCCTTAGGGATCTGGTAAACTTGCACCTCATAAATTTCTTTTGGTCCCAGAATTTCTCATTGTCCCCAGTTTCGGTCTACCGGAAGAGCCATATGTGTTATAGGAAAAATGATGTTTGCAACCCATCAGGTTCAGGAAAGATGAACAATAGCAAGAGAGCATTAGTTCAACCCCACAGATCAGCCTGAAGACCTTACCTGACCTCTCTGCTACCCTGACTCAGACCTACAGAACTACTTTCCAGGCAGGGGCTCAGAAGTGTGTGAGAAAGCACATGACGGGGGAACTGCTTTCCATCCTTCTCTTCTTTCGCTTCTATCTCTGAGCGGGGGGTACTCCTAGCTCTCAAATTCAGGGAGGTAAATCCACTTAGAAAAATCCACAAATAACTCCCCAAATATCATACTAAATGGAAAGCATATAAATTAATGGTGGGGTGTTGATTTTGGAGTTGAAGAATTTTAATTTCCAGTGGATTTGTTTCCTATTACTATGGAGTCAGCATTGCTTCCAACTACTGCTTGCCATATATTGGGTGGAGTTGTTAACAAACTAAATCACCCAGAGGAATCCAGAAGTTTAGAAATATGGGCAGGGAAAGAAAGCCTAAAATAAGTTTAAGCTAATACCTATGAGGAAGTCATAGGAGGAAGCTATAATTGCTAAGTAGGGCAGAAATATGAGAAAAGCACTTGAAGACTCTCAAGAGACCTGAGAGGCCAAAAGCTCAAGGGTGAAGCAACAGATTGTGAATTTCCAAGTCACCTTGCCATCAGCTCACGGTGCAATCTTGGCTAAATGGCATAGCCCCTTGGTGCTGTCATTTTCCCATCTGAAATAATAATGTGCCAAGCACTGGGCTAAGCACACAAGCAGTGTGGCCTCACAAGAGAAGCAGCAAGGCCTCGTGGAAAGAGCATGGGCCTGAGAGTTAGGAAGACTTGTTCCAATCCCAGCTCTGCCACTTGTCTGCTGTGTGACCTCGGACAAGTCACTTAATTTTTCTGAGCCTCAGTTACCTCATCTGTAAAATGGGGGTTAAGACTGTGAGACCTATGTGGGACAGGGACTGTGTCCAACCTGATTATTCTTGCATCTACCCCAACACTTAGTACAATGTCTGGCACATAATGCTTAACAAATACTATAGAAAAAGTTCTGGAGTGGAGAGAAGATAATAGATCCCTGTTTTTCTCTCTTATGGGACTCGCAGTCTAAGAGGGAGAGAGAGCACGTATTTTCTTCCCCTTTAACAGATGATGAAACTATAAAATGAAGTTAGTGATATCAACTTCCTTCCCGGAGCCCTCTTCTGAATTCTTTCCTTTCCATAACTTGTTACAATATTCTAGCTTTTTGCTTTACCTCGAGCAGTCTTGTTCTCTGAGCACTGTCTTTCATCCATGGGAGCACCAACAGCAGCATCTGGACTCGTGTATTACCCTGTTCTTGTGTCTCTCCGGCTGGCGACGTCTTTTTCATTTTGCTCTAATGGATGCACTGTGTAGCCTAGTAAGCAGATCATAAGTCTGGAAGTCAGACGACATGGATACTAATCACAGGTCCATCTAGCTTGCTGTGTGACCTTGAGCAAGGCACTTACTTTTTTGGATGTCAGTTTCCTCATCTGTAGAATGGGTGTAGAAAATGTGCTCTACCCACCTAGATTGTGAGCCCCAGGTGAGACAGGGACTTTGGTACAGGGTAAGTGGTTACCAAATGCTTACTAGAGAAACAGTGTGGTCTAGTGGAAAGAGCATAGTCCCGGGCATCAGAGGACCAGGGTTCTAATCCTAATTCTGCTAGTTGCCTGCTGTGTGACACGTTTAATGTCTCAGAACCTCAGTTTCCTCATCTATAAAATGGAGAATCAAAACTTGTTCTCCCTTCTTCACGGACTGTGAGCCTCATGTGGGACAGACACTGTATCTAACTTGATTGGCGTAGGGTGCCTCCTAGCTTGGAATATGGTGGCGCTTAACAAATACCGCATTTGTTATTATTATTACTAAAATAGCATAATAATAATAATTGCTAACTTGACAAAGAGCTCTCTAGTCATCTCATTCTTGTTACGACTAGCTCTGATTATCTTGCATTCGAGTGACTGAGGCTTTTCCAGTATCGATAAAGTACTGTGATGATTACAAGGCAGTTTTCTGATACTGGGCAACCATTCCTATAATGGAACTGAAGCTTTGTGCAATCATCACACCTCGAGAGTTAATAATTTTCTCGGCTGAGGTGGTTCTTAAATGAAGGGGCACCTTTCATAAGCACGCTTTAGTGTTTCCTTGAGGAAATAGAATTCCTTCACTGATTGTGTTGCAAAAGCCCTTTTTTTTCAGATGGAGTTTGTTTTAAACACTTTTTCTCTTCTGAGTAAAAGACATTCATTACTTTATTGTTTATGTTTCCATTAGCCCATTATTTTTGGCAAAATTTTACCTTTATTTCAGGCTTGGGTCCAGTGCCACAGGGTTTCTTTCTTTGTTCTTTCCCGACATCTGGGTGATTGGATTGGAGGACATGACAGGTGCTTGTAGTCTCTCACTTTGAGGCCAATGAACACAGAAAAGATCTCTGGCCTGGTTTGCATTTGAGTGTTTCCTCCTTCTCCTTCTCCACCTTGACACTCCAAAGAACAGTTCTCTCAGGCAATGCTCAAAATTCCCTCCTCCCAGTCAGGTAGTCACTAGATGCTGCTTATCAAGCACTTAGTACAGTCCTGTGCACACAGGAAGTGCTCAATAAATATGATTGAATGAATGAATGAATCTGCAGTGGCTTCCAGGAATAAAAATGGGCAGGTCATGAGTTACAGTCACTACCCCTTATCCCTATTCCTGGCCCTTCAGGCAAACACTGAGCCCAGGACTTCGTAAGACGTTGACAGGAGCGTTGATGGCAGAGGTAGCCATCTTACTTACCCAGCCCCAAGAGACAATTTTTAACCTAGCGATGAAGATTGGGAAAGGATGCACTTTCTTCCACCCTGATGTTTTGCTACCCACCACTACCTTTTAACTTGGGAACTGCAAAGAAGTGTTGAGGGCAGGATCGTGTCAATCAACTCTAATGTATCGTACTCCCCAAAGCACTTCTACAGTGCTCCGCACACAGAGGGTGCTCAATAAATATCATTGCCTGACTGAAGTGTTAATAAACAATACAAATTTTTCCACATTACAGCTTTTGTTGGGAATGCACAACCCATCCTTCCCCAAGTTGACTTTCTATCTTCTTAACCATCCTTTGCTTGTCGGAGTTGCCTAAACAGGACCTGACGTTAGATAATATCAGCGTATGTGGCTCTGAACCACCTCTCAAAACCTCATCTCTTTGCCCTTTCAATTCCAGGGAAATTCCTTATATCAGGCTCTGTGTTCTGCTATGATTATCATATTGCTTCATAGCACCTCACCCTGCAGCATACACATAAACCAGATTTAGAGTGATTGTGAAGGACGCAGTGAGCTTAAACAGTTCTTACTCTTATTTCCTGCTTGGAAATTACACCTCCCCTTCAGCAGACCCCGTGCCTATTCAGAAGTTTCCCTGGAACTGTGAAAGGCTCTGTAAGAAGGAAGCTGGACCAGGTGTGGTGGCTATGGGGAATAACTTCAAATCTCCTCCTGCAATGGGCGAGTGCTTTCTACCAACAAGTCCGGCCTTGAGTTCGCAAGTGTCTCTTTATGCTGGAAAAAGACAGCCATGAGAAACAGAGAGCGGCTGACTTCCTCGAATCCAGGCCCTGCAATCTCACTCACAATGCTTGGATGTCGTAGCTTGAAAGGAGACAGGAAACCTTTAAGGCTTTAAAACTGACTTTGCAGCTGGAATTACAACCACATTATTTTTGATGGAGTGGGAACAGATTTTACTGAATTCCAGGTGACAGTCCCTAAACCACGGGTGGGACTTCTAGTGGACAGGGCTTTCGAATAGTGATAAAACCCATATATTTGGCCAGTTTAACATGAAATATGAGGACTGCACACTGCTTCTATCAAATGTGTGCCCCAGCTAGGCAGACTTTGAATTATCCAGATGAAGAGACTCAATTGTAATGTGGTGTCAAAGTGTCAAGATCTTTATTCATCTGTTTACGTTCAGCATAAATTCTGGTGCTTGGGCTTTTGTTTGAGATGCAGAGAAATCAACAGTCAGTCAGTCAGTGGTATTTATTGAGTGCTTACTGTGTGCTGAGCATTGGGTTAGGTGCTTGGGAGAGAACAGTACAGTAGAGTTGGTAATTACCTGCCCGCAAGTAGCTAATAGTCTACAAGGTGGAAATGCCTGTAGAGGCCCAGTTAAATCTCACTATAGTAATTAGGAATCTGGGGAGAGTTGGGTTCTAGAATAAGGTTATGGTGGCTAACATAATGATACAATTTCTATATAATAATAATAATAATGATAATGATGGCATTTGTTAACTGATTACTATGTGCCAAGCACTGTTCTAAGCTTTGGGGAGGATACAAGGCAATCTGGTTGTCCCACATGGGGCTCACAGTCTTAATCCCCATTTTCCAGATAAGGTAACTGAGGCACAGAGAAGTTAAGTGATTTACCCAAAGTCATACAAGCTGACAAGTGGCGGAGCCGGGATTAGAACCCATGACCTCTGACTCCCAAGCCCGTGCGCTTTCCACTGACCCACGCTGCTTCTAAACTCTTTGTTACTACTATACTATGATCATGAACACTTGGATCCAACTCCAAACCTTTAGAACACTGGGAAGCTTTTTCCTAGTGTGTCTGTGGCGACCACTGAACTCTGGATTGCCGAAAATAGCTCCTTTGACTGCAGTGCACTATATCTCCAAGTCTTTATATTGCTGTAATCCTGGCTCTGCTACTTGTCTGCTGTGTGACTTTGGGCAAGTCACTTCGCTTCTCTGTAACTGTTACCTCATCTGGTAAATGGGGATTAAGACTCTCAGCCCCATGTGGGGCAGGGACTGTGTCCAACCCAATTCGCTTATACCTAGAACAGTCATATCTGTTGTACAGAACATCACCCCTGCATGATAGGAAACCTGGGTTCCCAAGTGCTTAGTACAGTGCGCTGCACACAGCAAGCACTCAATAAATACAATTGAATGAAGGAATGAATGGGTTGGGTTGCTGCACTTCACATGCCAGCATGCACTGCTGCAGAACCTAAACCAGAGCATCAGCAATTTAGGGGTTCAGGACATGTCTTATAGTAGATGTAGAGCAATTACTGATTTACCAGGAAACCTGCCAGTTTATACCTGTTTCAGATGAAAATATACTGAGAGGGTGAGTAGCCAGGCAACTTCTACACAGGCAATTTTAATTTATCATAACTTAAATCATAACTGTAGGGTGCAGGCCCAGTAAGACACACCAGACACACATGACTCAAACCTACTGAGCAGATACACCACACCCGGCTCATTCTCCTCTACCAGGAGGCCCCTCCCTTCCTAGTAGGTCCCAGGACAGCATACTACTGGCCAAGCCTGACTGTGGCAATGTTTGTGTGTGAGAAGTAACATGGTCTAGTGAAAAGAGCCTGGGTGTCTGGAGGAGCTGGATTCCAATCCTGCCTCTGCCAATTACCTGCTGTATGGTCTTGGGCAATCACTTGTCTTCTCTGTGCTTCAGTTTCCTCATATGTAAAATGGAGATTCAATATCTACCCTCCCTCCTACTTAGGCTGTGATTTATGTGTGTGTATTAACTTGTATCTACCCAGTGCTTAGAACAGTGCTTGACCCATAGCAAATAACAAATACCATCATTATCATATTGAAGTATTGATGCCTGGATATATGAGTGTATAAGCATTTGGATTTAGTTTAACTTTCACATTTTACTCTCCCTGTGCCTTTTTGAACACTGAAGCAGCGTGGCTTAGTGGAAGGAGCACGGGCTTGGGATTCAGAAGTCATGGATTCTAATTCTAGCTCCGCCACTTATCAGCTATGTGACTTCGGGCTAGTCACTTAACTTCTCTGTGCCTCAGTTACCTCATTTGTAAAATGGGGATTAAGACTGTGAGCCCCATGCGGGTCAACCTGATTACCTTGTATCTACCCCAGTGCTTACAACAGTGCTTGGCACATAGTAAGCACTTAACAAACATTAGTATTATTATTATTAAGTTCTGGGTGTTGGGATACTGACTGAAAGTATCATGAACTTTTCTTCCCCCAGCAACCCTGATAGGCCAACTTTCATTAAATGTCACTTAGATAACACTTTGTAAAATAGCATATTGCTTTTTGTTATAGTTTTTTAATTTTTCCTGAAGTTCTTTTATGTCATTTATCTTATCTAATCCTCACTACATCTTTATGAGGCCAGGAGAAGAAGGTGGTATTATCTCCACTTTACAGACGAGAAACAGGAGGCCCAG
Source organism: Tachyglossus aculeatus (assembly GCF_015852505.1). NCBI lineage: Eukaryota > Metazoa > Chordata > Mammalia > Monotremata > Tachyglossidae > Tachyglossus > Tachyglossus aculeatus. Next base: position 19,172,614 of record NC_052090.1, on the reverse strand, counting down.
AGAGGTTAGTGACTTTTGTGAAGTCACCCAGCCATCCAGTGGCAGGATTAGGACCAGAACCTAGGTTTTCCAATTCCTTGTCCAATGCTCTAACCATTCATTCATTCATTCATTCATTTATTCATTCAATGAATTAAGTAACATGGTGTAGTGAAAAGAGCCTGGGTGTCAGGAGAGCTGCATTGCAATCCTGCCTCTGCCAATTACCTGCTGTGTGATTTTGGGCAATCACTTATCTTCTCATTGCTTCAGTTTCCTCATCTATATAGTGGGGATTCAATACCTGTCCTCCCTCCCTCCTGTCCTCCCCTCTGGTGTGGGCTGGGCAAAAAGGGTGAAGGAGAAGGGGAGAGGAAAGGGGATGGGGAGGTTTCAGGAAAGACTAAGTCACAACAGTGCCCTTCACACAGTAAGCGCTCAATAAATGACTGAATGAATGAACTCCTGACCACAGCTTACACTGGGCCTCCTGCTGATGGCTCATTCATTCTGACTTTTTGCAGACAAGAATTTACACGCTTCATGCTCCAAACCTCAATTTTGCTGCTGGTGACTGCAGGTTGGGTCAGGTAAACTGCAGGTTTGCAGATCTCTAATATAAGCAGGTCATTGTTAAGTGGGGCTAATACATAACAGCTGTTGGAGAGAAAATGAAAGAAAGGAAAGAAGGTTGGTGGTCTATATGCAGTGATCTGTACGGGTGATCGGTTTGCAGGTTATCCAGATGGTGGATTATTTGCACGGTGGTTATTTGCCTAGTTCTTCCTTCCCAATCTGTCAAACAAGTGATATTTACTAAGCACACACTTTGTCTCAAAACCCTGTACAAACTGCTTGGTAGGGTACCGTAAAATGAGAAGATACGATCACTTCCTGCAGGATGTTTATATTCTAATGGGGGGAGACAGGCAGATGTAAAGAACTAGACTAAAATGAGTAAAAGCAAGGGTATGAAAGACAAAATGGACAAATAAGTAATATACCTAGAATGTTATGTCCCACCAATCTATACATTAATATTTATGAAAATGCTGCATATGGGTGTGAGTACATAAAGGCTGAGGGTGGTGTTTTGGTTGATTCATTCAATCATATTTATTGAGCGCTTACTGTGTGCTGTTCTAAGCTCTTGGAAATTACAATTCAGCAACAAAGAGAGACAATTCCTGCCCACAATGGGCAACTGGAGGAGGTAGGAATGAGTTGGAGGAGGTGGGACTTTAGGAGGGCTTTGAAGATGAGAAGAACTTTGGTCTGGGAGATGAGTAGTGGGGAAGAGTTTCAAGCTGGGGAAACAGTGGGACCAAATGTTCGGACATGGGAGTGTTGCCAGGGACGTCCAATTAGGTGAGCAAAGGGAAGCGCTGGGAGTGTGAGCTGTGGCATAGGTCGGGAGTGTGAGCTGCGACACAGTGAGTGAAGAGAGTCGATACATAAGCTGGAGAAAGCTATGAAGCTAATGGTAAAGAGTTTTTGTTTGGCATGGAGAGAAATGGGTAGTCACTGGGGAAATATCATCATCAATCATATTTATTGAGTGCTTACTATGTGCAGAAATATGTACCAAATGCTGTTTTAAGAAGATGATCCCATTAAGAGCACATTGTACAGACTCAAGTGGGGAGAAGTTGGGGGTTGGAAGGTCAGTAAGGAGGCTCAACTGTCAGCTGACACATATGCCCATTTCCCAAGCTCCAGCCACCAAACTCCCAGAAGTCTCCCCCTTTCTTTCCTCCATCCACCAAAGTGTCTATGCTCGACCCTCTCTAACATAGGATATTTATGGATGCTCTCAGGAAAGAAAGGAAAAGGACATGGCAGGGAGAAAGGCAGGTTGCTCTGTGGTACCACGATGGCCCCAAATCTTAGAATGCATAGGACTGTAGCCTTCACAAAGTCAGAGGTCACTCACTCTGAGGTAGTCAGTGCTTAGGTCTACGCTTGGTTTGTGGATTGCAATCATTCAACTTTGAATTAGGAAATGAGTTTTATAGAACTCCATCTTAACCACTTTTTCATGGGGCCAGTGAGTTTATTAGAAACTTCAGCAGTGCTGGCAGTGAGAACTCAAGGACTGCCCTAGGATAAGACAGACAAGGGTGTGGAAAATGGAGGTATAGACTTATAGGCAGAGCATCGTGCTCTGGTGGGTTTTGAGTCTGACAACATCTCCAGAATCAATCCAACACTCTCTTCAGAACCACCACAGCACTACCAGTCCAATTTAAGATACTAGCTAGTCTTTGGACAGGTCAAATCGCCATAGAAAATCCCGTCATTTAATACGGACATCATGTCCCACAGTAATGTAAGAATTTCATGGAGAGGGTCTAACACAATTTACAGAGAAAAATAAGCCAATTATCTTTCAAGGACTTGCATGACTGTGTAAAAAAACCAATGCTGTAGTTTTGAGGAGGCAGAAGCTTAGATTTCAGATATTCTCAACCAGTAGAGCTGGGTTCAAAAAAGTTCAGCTTTGGGGAAATCCAGGCTGCTTGTATTTTAAGTGGAAAAAGCCTCCTTTAATTTATAGAGTTCCTTTTTACCTAAACATTGTCATATTACAGATTTCATTTTTCTACAGTGATCCTGTGAGGTGGGGTGTGGCAAGTGTTATTGTGCCCATTTTATGGATGAGAAAACTGAGGGGCAGAGCCTTTAAGTCTGACGTTACGCACTAGGTCAGTGTTACAGTTGGGACTAGAATGCCGGTTCCTTCAATTCTCAGTACTTCACTTTTTTCACTAGACCACATCCCTTGATGCAGTTGATTTGGCATTAGAGTCAAGATGTTGATTTGCCAAAAACCTGACAGTAGCTTAAGACACACCATGTTCTGATGTTCTTCTTACCTTTCCACTGTCTTCAAATGTTCTATCTCAGTTTGAGAAGCCACATGACCTAATGGAAAAGCATGGGCTTGGGGATCAGAGGACCTGGGTTCTCATTCTGATTTCTACACTTATCTACCGTATGATCTTGGGCAAGTCACTTAACTCATCTGTGCCTCAGTTTCTTAATCTGTACAGTGGGGGTTCAATACCCATTCTCTCTCCTGTTTAGACTGTGAGCCCCATAAGAGACAGGTATTGTTTCTGACCTATCTTATATCTATCAATCAATTAATCAATCATATTTATTAAGTGCTTGCTGTGTGCAGAGCACTATACTAAGCACTTGGGAGAGCACAATATAATGGAATTGGTAAACTCATTCTCTGTCCACAAGGAGCTTACAATCTGGGATGGGGATATTTACCCCAGCACTCAGTACATTTGTAAGCACTTAACAAATACCAATGTTATTATTATTATTAGCTATTAATATTATCTCCTCCCCAAATAATCCTCCTAGTATTATCTTGCTCTTAACAATCCCATCCCAGAACCCCCGACTTCCCTCATCTTGGGACTCCCTCGCCTTCCAATCACAAACATGCATGAGAAGCAGCGTGGCTCAGTGGAAAGTGCACGGGCTTTGGAGTCAGAGGTCATGGGTTCAAATCCTGGTTTCACCAATTGTCAGCTGTGTGACTTTAAGCAAGTCACTTAACTTCTCTGTGCCTTAGTTACCTCACCTGTAAAATGGGGATGAAGACTGTGAGCCCCCTGTGGGACAACCTGATCACCTTGTAAAATCCCCAGTGCTTAGAACAGTGCTTTGCACATAGTAAGTGCTTAATAAATGTCATTATTATTATGATTATTATTATTATCTTCCTCCACCTCGAAATCCCTTCTAAAAAGTCATCTCCTCCAGGAGACTTTCTGTGACTAATTCCCTCTGCCATGGTCGAGCCTTCCCATCAGCCATCCTGTAACTGTTATGTATCTATTGGTTTATTCATTTCACACATTCACAGGGCTGATTAGTCCAGGACTCAGAGCTTTGACTTGAAAGCTCAGTGAACTAACCTGACCTGGGGAACTCCTGGTTTGGACTCAGGAGCTGTGTTCAGTTTCTGAAATGTCTATAGCACAAACGAATCCCTTTCTATCTTATTTTCAGAATTTTAGAACAGCACAGTAAGCACTATCTTAAAGAAATTGGGTAAGGCAATTTTCAGATGTTAACATGTTAGTTGGGACTTTTCATGGCGTTCAGAACACAATTCTTTTCCCTTTGACCTTTGTGAAATTAAAACCATGGATAGAATAGTGAGTGACTAGCCACTACTAGAAACTGGTTCTTTAACCTTTGGTGGACTCTAAGTCTTTCCAGCTTGTTTTTAATTTCCTATGGTGAAAGGCGGTAATAATGAGTTAATCAATCTATTATCCTTTCCCATCTGTCACCTGCTTTGGGAAAAGAAATGGTATATTGTTATCTAAGTCCAGTTCATTCTCTCTAAATCATGGTTCAGACACTGTTATTAACAACTTAGGAAATGTCTTAGAAGATTATCTGAAGTGTTTCCGCAGTAGAGGTTGAACCTCTGTGGCTACTGGACACTTGCATCTCAAAGGCTACAGTTTAGAAGAAATATTTGGCACAGACCCTAAATCTTTAATAGGGACATTTCCCACTGTTTGTTTTCTTCTTTATTTAGAGATTATGGGAAAGAAAGAATGTAACCCAAGATTTATTACTCTAACTTTTTAACACTTAATGCAGACAACTGAGAAAGGTCAAAATAGTCTCACATTAAACCCAGGTAAATTAGCAGGGTGCTAATACCTTATTGGGATTTCCAACTTTAATAACTTGGGTGGAGAACATTCCCATAAAGCATCTACTTGATAGTGTGAGAACTAGCAAAATATATATGTCAGCTGCTACTTTATAAAATAGCTAGCTTTGCCTCAGGAGGAAAATTGAATTTTGAAATGTTTCACACAGACTGTGTGCCAAATTGGTCCATATATTTTCGCACTCAGAATGAAGTGATGCCACAAAATGTGATATTTGATATTTGGTCACACATCCCAAAAAGGACAAAAGGAAACAGGATCTTGGAATTCCCCCATGAGGCAAACTTTAGAGAACTGGGATGGTTCATTGCTGCGAGAGTGTCTTCCACTGAGTTATGGTGAGGAGTGAGAAGGCAAGGATATGATTTTTAAAAGACTGAAAGCTCCTTGCAGACAGGGAACAGGTCTACAACTCTATTGTATTGTACTCTCCCAAATGTGCAGCACAATGCTCTGCATACAGTCAATGCTCAATAAATACCAATGATGGAGTGATTTAAAAATTTCCAGTTGCTTTTCAGAGATTTTCCCTGTAAGTCATCCTCCCCTCCCAACTCATGGTGGCAATTTTGATAGAAGAATTTCAATCTCTTACCTTTTTTTCATATTAATCATCCCTATGAAGTAGGGAGAAGCAGGGATTATTAAACCCTTTTTACAGATTGGGGAAATTCACAATTAATTCCAATTCCCCACATCACATCAACACATCAGCCACTTCTAGCACTTACCTATCTATATACTCCCTCCTCAGTACTTATGTATATATACATATATGATGCATATAATGAATATATATATATATTTATATGTATGATTGATTGGACCTTTAGAATGTAATCTCCACTAGGATGCAATCTCCTTGTGGGTGGAGAATCTGTCTCATGCTTCTGTTGTACTTTCTGAATTGCTTAGTGCAGCACTGTTCATTTCATCAAGTGAGCCTTTCAGTAAATAAGTACCCTTTGCATTGAGGAAACTGAGGAATGGAAATTAAATGGCTTGCCCAAAGTCCCACAGCAAGGTGAGTGGCAGAGCTGGGACTAGTCTCCTGTCTCCCAGCTCCAATTTCTTTCCACCAGGCAACATTGCCTTCAGACCCCCATCAGAGGCAGAATTCAAATTGCGAACACTTAGCCACGTGTATGTAATCTCAACTGGCTTTGAGCTAAAATTAAAGTCTCCTTAGTCACACTCAGTAAATTTAAGAACAGTACTCTGATGATGCTATTGTGTTTGCCACTTAAAAGCAGATCTCCAATCACCTTTTGGCCTTTTTTTAAATGATAGTTGTTAAGCACTTAATGTGTGCCAGACACTGTACTAAGCATGAGAGTAGATACAAACTAATTAGATTGGACATAGTTCCATGTCCCACATGGGGCTCACAGTCATAATCCCCACTTTACAGATGAGGTAACTGAGGCACAAAGAAGTTAAGTGACTTGCCCAAGGTCATGCAACAGACAAGTGGCAGAACCGGGATTAGAACGTAGGTCCTTCTGACTCTCAGACCTATGCTTTATCCACTAGGCCATGCTTACAGGGACACCTAGAAAAATGGGCTTTTTATGTAACATCCAAAAGATAAAGGTCCACCTTAAAAAGGATCCCAGGACCATGCTCCAATCCTGTAGAGTCAGATTATGGCGAGATATAGGACTATTTCCTGAACCCAGGGACCTTGATGAAGAAATTCAATGTTGCCTAGCATGAGCTGGAAGCCTTTGGAAGCCAAAAGAGAAGGGTGTTTAAGGGCAATGACATCAGAAAGCTGAAACCAAACCCATGTTTTATCAGGTGGCCATAATTCCCATTTTGAGGATTTGGAGCTAAAATGCAGACAAAGTCCAGGAGCCTTCTTAAAGTGCTGGAAAAATACTGTGCATGATCGCTGCAGAAGATCCTCTGAGTGAAGTCAGAGGGCAGACCCCCTGATGTGAACATCTTCTCCCAGCCAAGCAGTTGGGGGTAAAGATTGCTGGACCCTAGGTTTGCTGGAGAGGACATGTACTCAGAATGACTAAACCCAGGCTTCCCGAGGAAATGCTGGACTTCCCATTAAGCCAGAGGTGGCCCTAAGAGGAAGAGAGAGGAAAAGGTTCTCGAGATGTGCTCAAGTCTAACTGGAAACAGTGCGATAATTATAGTTGTGTTATTTTGTTAAGCATTTACACTGTACTAAGGGCAGAGGAAGATATGATGTGAGCAAATCAGATATAGTCTTTGTTCTATATGGGACTCAGTCTAAGAGGAGGACAAACAGGTATCTTATCCCCATTTTTCAGATAAGGAAACTGAGTCATAGAGAAGTTAAGTGACTTGCCCAAGACCACACAATAGGCTAGTAGCATCTCCAGGATTAGTACCCAGGTCTGTTGACTCTCAGGCTTGTGCCAGGCCACACTGCTTCTCTGGCCAAAATGAATACAATGTCTTGGGAAGGCTTGTTCAAGATCATTCCATGTGAGGGATTCTGTTTTTTCATGCCTCACCCAAACAGAGATGGAGAGAAGAGAAAAGTAAAAGCAGCAAATGGAGAATTCTGAGCCACTCAATCCACTGTGGAATTGTTTGCTCACATTGCAGCAAACCATACCAGCCCTGGGCTAGGATTTTTAGTCCAGGGCAAACCCATAAATAACCCATATAAGGAAGAAAGGTTATTCTGGCCTAAGAGAGCTCTCCAGTGAAGCAGCGTGGCTCAGTGGAAAGAGCACGGGCTTTGGAGTCAGAGGTCATTGGTTCAAATCCTGACTCTGCCACTTGTCAGCTGTGTGACTTTGGGCAAGTCATGTAACTTCTCTGTGCCTCAGTTACCTCCCCTGTAAAATGGAGATGAAGACTGTGAGCCCCACTTGGGACAACCTGATCACCTTGTAACCTCCCCAGCGCTTAGAACAGTGATTTGCACATATTAAGTGCTTAATAAATGCCATTATTATTATTATAATTATTATCTATCACCTCATTCGCCTGGGCCTGCCATTTTCCAGCAAACACAAGAAGGGAGGAAAGGAGGAAAATAGAGTAAACAGTCTCCAATTTTGAGGGGCTGATGATCTTATTTGACTATCCACTGCACTTTGCTTCCATTCTTTCTCCCTCCTGTTTGCCATTTTTCTGATCTCTATCACTTCCACTAGAAGTCAAGGAAAGAAACATCCAATCAAACAGCAGCTGCAGCCTGTTAACTTTTCTTTGAAATGGTTGTGGGAAAGGAAGAAGATTAAGAGGTTCAAACTAAGAGCTAAAATAAAAGTCTGGGTGTTCAATTTATCTCTCTAGTTTCCCCATTAGCCTGAATAATTGAGACTTGGTGACACCCCTTCCTTTGCCTGAAGCATTCAGTTTCTCTGATGCCAAGCACATGGGAGTTTGTTCAACAATCTGAATGCATGCCTTCTCTGGGACTGTGTGTCTCCTTCGACTTCTGCTTCTCGATCATTTTTCTGTGTGAATGTGCCATCACTCATATTCAGCCATTATAGCCTCGTCCCTTATCTTGGGTGCCCTTGTCACTCTCATTGCTGCCTATTCCCCTCCCCTAACAGTCCCTCAGATCCTGTGGGGATTGCTGGCCTAGTCATCCCAGCAGCATTCACAACTGGGTCATCTCAAACTATCTCTGTCAGTGAGGTGCTTCAGGCTTCACCTGCCAGGGGCCCTGATATTAATTTAGTTCCTTTCAGATGTCAAGGGATTTCCTCTGCGACTAAATTAGTCAAGCCCAGAGTCTCTCTCAATGTCCTTGAGCACAGCTTGTTGAGATTTAAGGGAGGTAGAAAAAGAAATATTAATTACTTAACCTTTCAGCCGTTCATTTTCCGATGACTTTCAAAATGCTTTGAGAGGTAAGCAGGAATCAGGAGGAAAGGATATTTTTAATGAGAATTTGATTTAGTGGGGTATATTGGATTGGACACTAGGGGTATATGGAGAGGCCATGCAGACTCTCACTTACAGTTTTCTAAAAGCTGAGACAGAGGTAAATTCAGTTCCAGGATTCTTAGTGAATGGTTTCTGACCATTTGGTTGCAGGTCAGATTCTCCCCGACACCGCCGCTATTCATATTCCTGTAAACCTGCTTCTTAGTAGCTCTAATTTCATTTAAAAATCAACTCAGGTTCTTTTACTCTAGTAGTTTTCTATTCTAACGTACAGTACTTTTGTAACCCTTAAAATTAATCAAATGAAGTGTTTCCTGTTAAAGACACTTATTGCAGAAAATATTCAACGTTTTCAAAGTGTCCTTTGAATATCCTTTCAAAGGGTCCTTTGAAATCAGAGATTTGGATCTATTTGAATAGTGACTAGTATCTGAAAAATTAGGGTACGCTATAAAGTGGGAACAGCCATTTTCCACCCTTAAACTGTCATAACCTGCAAAGAAATATGTAATCCATTGTTAGCTACAGGTGATGCACCTTTTTTTTTCAAAACTCTGCTGATATAGCATCTATTTTCAGTTTCAAATGAAAAGGAGAACAATGTGACCCATTTAAAAGCTGTCTCAAATGAGAATATTATCCACCAGTTATCAATCCTTCTATTTAATTTTCTTGATAAGGTCCATATGATAGAAATATCATTTTGTTGCAAAACTAATAACACTGCTGGGTGTATTTGATAACACCAAATGCACACTCTGCAATACTGAAAAATGAATTTCATATTTGTTGCCAATTCAATTTGGATCAGTAGAGAAAAAGAAAATGCATTTTGTGTTCATCAGTACCGAAATACTTTTGAAAAGACTGTTAAAAAGACATAAGGCTACCTTAATTCATTTGAAAAATAGCGCAACTACTTACTTTTTTATTCTTATTATATCTTTGTGGCTTGAGCCCAGAAATGACTGCACTTAATATGGGGAAGGAAAGCTGTCCTTAATTTTGAGGAATCATTGCTGTATCCATTTGCAAGATGGCTTGAAATGAATCCAAAGACATCTAAAAAGAAAACAATTTGTGGCTGAATAAATAGGAAATGATGTAATTCGGCTCATAAAATTGCCACTAGGTGCAATTGTTTCCTAAAATTCAAGTGCATCAATCTAATGATAGATGTGATAGTATGGCACCCACAATGGAACCATGACTGGTCAAACTGCAAAGGCCAAGAAGCAAATAAGCTAGTTGTGTCCAGCGACATTCTCTGAAACATCAAACAGGCTGTGCTCTCCCGGGGTTTATATTTTTTATCATGAAAGTACACAGAACTATTGAGTCCTGAGTCCAGGCTTGAAAAAGAATTGGAGCAGAGGAGGAATGGCTAGAGAATGATTCCTTCCATGGTATTTATTAAGTTTCTGGAAAAACAAAAATCCACAGATGAGACTTTGACATGGTCCTTGGCTTCCAAGTGGCTCTTGATTTAAGAATAAGGTGGGAGAAGAGTTGGTCAAGGAGACATAGGGAAGATGAGATTGATATAAATAAGGTGACTTGATGATATTAGTCTCTAAAATTCTGGTTCCATGGTGGCTCAGAAAAACTGGATCTTAAACAAAAAACCCCAAAACCCATTCTCCCTAACCTTAGTGTTGTAATCCTGCTGAGACTGCTGGCATTCATTTAGCACCTAGTTTATTTTTTTCCCTTAATAATAATTATGGTATTTTTAAGTGCTTTGCTATGTGCCAAGCACTATACTAATCACTGAGGTAGATATAAGGTAAACAGGTCCCACATGGGGCTAACAATTTGCAGTAGCAGGGAATACAATTTAATCCCTATTTTGCAGATGAGGAAATTGAAGCACAGAGAAGTTAAGTGACTTGCCCAAGGTCACACAGCAGACACATGGAGAAGCCGGGGTTAGAACTGAGGTCCTCTGACTTCTACGCCTGTGCTCTTTCCACTAGGCCATGCTGCTTCCCTACTTATGTTAACAGAGGTATCAGAGGAAACAAGCTCTGCATCCACATAAACCTCCATGTGTATGTGTGTTGAGTTTGTGGGCATCTGTACCCCCAGTGTGGGGGTTGTGTTCTTGTTTAGTCCCATGTTAACGAAACCTTGTGTAACAGTAATCACTGTGTCCCAGTGTCAGTGTGCGTGCAACTGCTTTTTCCAAAATTGTGTTGCACAGAATTGGTGGAACGAAGGGTCTTAGTTCTACTGTCAAGTGCTAGCCAAAACAAGTCCTCATGATGGCAGAACTGAACACACACTGTATAGTTGTTCTCCATTGTTGAAGATGTCACTGACCACTGTTATTATTCGATACAAGCTTGACTGAGGGTGAACTGCAGTGCCCCTCTGCCCTTAAGTCAGTCTATCAATTATATGTATTGAGCAGTTACTATGTGCAGAGCACTACACTAAGCGCTTGGGAGAGTACAATACAACAGAGTTGGCAGACACTTTCCCTGCCCACAATGAGCTTACAGACTAGAGAACAAGCCTTCAGCAACCTATACATTTACCAACAGCCTGGCCAAGATTTAACTGAATTATTTAAAACTTTATTTTCTATTCAGTTCTCTGCCGCCACTGTCTTCGCAGCTACATGTAAACTTCTGTTCTGGATTCAACGTATTTCTCAAGACCAATTCGGGCTAAAGCCAAACATAATATAGCTAGAGTAAACAGAAGTGAAAAGAATTAAAACACAGGAGTCTAGAATAAAAGCAATGCCGAATAATCCCAGGCTGCTCAAACCAATTCTGTATTTAATCCTGTAAATACCTGTGAAGGATGCCTCACCCAACCCTGAAGCCTTGTTAAATTGGCAAGAAGAAAGGCAAACATAGTGAAACTTTTATAATCTCTGCACTTCAGCCCCCAAGCTCCCCAATTCTGGAACCTCTCAGAATTCCATTAGCCACCCTTTCAGTTCTTCATGGTTGTCTCTTGGGGGACAGTGCTGTCTCTTATCTCCCCCTCCTCCTTTTATCTAGCCATGCTGTTAACTAATTCTGTTAATCCACTTGTTAGTCACCCCACCCTCAGCCCCACAGCACTTACATCCATAATTTCTTTATTTGTGTAAATGTCTCCCTCTTTAGACTGTAAGGTTGTTGTGGGCAGGGAACATGTCTACCAACTCTGTTGTATTGTACTCTCTCAAGTGCTTAGTAAGGTGCTCTGCACACAGTAACTGCTCAATAAATACCATTGATTGATGGATGCAGTGGCATGAGAGCAAAGAGGAAACCCATTTCATTTGTTGTTGCTTAAACCGTGACATTTTTGCTGACCATAATACTAAGCACTGTGCTAAACACTGGGGTAGATGCAATGTAATTACGTCAGACATGGTCCCCCTCCCATTTGGGGTTCACAGTCTAAGTGAGGGTTAACAGATCTGAAGAATGATAACAGTGTATTATGAGCAACGGTAGATAACGAAGTCAACGAACCAAGATATCAATGCTGAAATAATAAAATCAACAGTTCCTGGGAAGTCCTTAAGCAGCTCTCTGCTCCAGGCAAATAGTCCCCAGTTACAAACTCCTGGAGGAAATGGGTCTTCTGGTGCACAGAGGGGGAGTTGAAAATATTACCCAAATGACTAACTAAAGTTACACAGAAATGTAGATACTTTATGTCCAAATCGTAATTTATTTATTTATATTAATGCCTGTCTCCCATCTAGACTGTAAGCTCATGGTGGACAGGGAGCATTTCTACCAACTCTGTTGTATTGTACTCTCCTAAGCTTTTGGTACAGGGTTCTGCACCCAGTAAGCGCCCAATAAATACGAATGATCAAGTATAGAGATACCCCAGGTTGTAACGGCTCCATGATCCAACCACTAGTGTTTGATGCCTATGTCACCCACATTGCCCAACCATCCCCGATGTTCTAACCAAACAGTAAAGGTAGCCAAGCACCTTCCTGCCCCCTCCCCATCTGGGGCTGAGATTAATTAATCAGTAGTGGATGGATCTTGGGGGAAGCTGCACACGGATTGTACCTAATTTCACAGAAGAGCAGATAAACAAAGAAACTGTGTTGTACTGGAGAGGTAACAATTTAAAAATGGATGGTGTACATGTCGGTGAATTAACTACATTTCAGTCAACAGAACTGTCCAGTGAGGACTTCATTAGACTTTAACAATCCAGTACATCGTAGCCAGATACAGAAACAGATGAAGAAGTTATGGTTTCTCCAAAACCAGCTGTAGTCTTGGGGTAAAAGTCCTGAATGGATTTTCAAAAAAGTGGGTGGCTCTTAGAATATGATTGAAGACTCCAACAGGGATTAGAGTTCAAAGGTCTGTCTGCAGAATTGTTCCCAAAGAATAAACCTGTTATTTGTGCTTTATCAAGAAATGAAGAAGGCTGCCTTTTAACCCAAATTGGGCAAATTCTTCACTAAGATTAAAGTGTCTACTTCATCGGTCTCTTCCAAAGACTAATATTTGTATTATGATTCAAATCATAATCACATCACATTACATCACATTACATGTGATGTAATGCCTTGGATTTCTTTGATAAAGATTAGTTTGGTGATTTTTATCATTATGTGCTATGTCCTGAAAAGGAGTTTCATTTTACTTTTCCAGAGGTTCTGTGATGGATCCTAATTTATAACAGGTAAATTTAGGGCAAAATGTACTCATTACAATATATACAATTACATCAACAAATATACAACTATTTAAGAGTCAACCTCATTTTCCAAGACCATAATCTGGTTATATCATAGGGTATGCCTGTGAAGTATTTGAAGTAAACCCATTAGGATGAACAGATTTGTGTGCAATTTAACTTTTAGTATTTCATAAATGGGAGAAGGTGGAAAGAATCCTAGGATTTCCACTCATACATGGATTCCAATGTGGTCTTGGCAGACATAATTAAAATCTTTGGTAGGACTGTCCTGTGCACGTAAAATAAAATGCCATGTGGATAATCATTAAATGAGGATTAGCTGCCACTCCTTCAGAAAGCTAATCGTATAAGATATCAACAAATATGTATAAAGCTCTATGTGTGTGATACTTCTGTTTCATAGTGTAAGTGCTGGTCTCATCAGTAAGGATTATATTGCATATAAGTGTGTATATCTATATATGCACACATGCAGTTATTGCAGTACGTTCTTGTAAGACCTTCATTTAACGGTGCTGGGAAGCAGCATGGCCTAGTGGAAAAAACATGGGCCTGAGAATCAGATGACCTAGATTTTTTTCTGACTCTTCCTCTTGCCTGTTCTGTGATATTGGGCAAGTCCCTTAACTTTTCTGGGGCTCAGTTTCCTCATCTGTAAGATGGGGATTCAATACCTGGTCTCCCTTCTGCTTAGACTCTGAGTTCCCTGTGGGTCAGAGACTGTGTCTGTCTTGATTACCTTGTATCTACCTCAGAGCTTAGTACAGTGCTTGGCACAAAATGAGGGCTTAATAAATACCACAGTTATTATTATCATCATTATTATTGATATTTGTGTTGCAGTACTCATTTCAATCAATCAATCAATCGTATTTATTGAGCGCTTACTGTGTGCAGAGCACTGTACTAAGCGCTTGGGAAGTACAAGTCGGCAACATACAGAGACAGTCCCTACGCAACAGCGGGCTCACAGTCTAGAAGGGGGAGACAGAGAACAAAACCAAACATACTAACAAAATAAAATAAATAGAATAGATATGTACAAGATAAATAAATAAATAGAGTAATAAATATGTACAAACATACATACATATATACAGGTGCTGTGGGGAAGGGAAGGAGGTAAGATGGGGGGGATGGAGAGGGGGACCAGGGGGAGAGGAAGGAATGGGAAAAATGGTGAGGCTATAGAGGCCCCAGTGAGATTTGAACTCGCAACCCCTGGTTTACAAGAGTGCTCTAACCCCTGAGCTATGGAGCCAGACATTTCACATCTGACACTCTGTGCAGGTACACAACAGTTTCTTGATACCGCACTGCATTGTGCCTAAACAGATTGTGCTGTTAGAAGAATGTTTCCTAATTGTATCTCCCTGTTTGAGCCAGAAAACACATTCTCACAGCACCGAGTGTATTTGCACATGTATAAATAGGTACATTTTTAATGGTATTTGTTAAGGGCTTACTCTGTGCCAAGCACTGTTCTAAGCACTGGGATAAATACAAAGCTATCAGGTTGGACACAGTCCATGTCCTTCTTGGGGCTCACAGTCTTAATCCCCATTTTACAAATGAGGTGACTGAGGCACAGGGAATTTAAGTGACTTGCTCAAGGTTACATAGCAGAGAAGTGGCAGAGCTGGGATTAGAGCACAGGTGCTCTGGCTTCCAGGTCTGTGCTCTATCCACTAGGCCATGCTTCTTCTAACTTATTCTTCTTCCATCTCCCTGGGTCTACCTGAGACACAGAGTGCATGTGTTCAGGCAGATTCAGTATATATGGGAGAGAGCTCACATAGCATAAGTAAACCATAGCAAACCAATTCAGATTATCTTTCAACTTTCCTAGGATCAAATTTTAAAACAAAAATGTTTCCTCTCTGACTTTCACACTTCTCTCTATCACAGTGTGGCCTAATGGATAGAGCACAAGCCTGGGGTAGATACAAGTAAATGAGATTGAACACAGTCCCTATCCCGCATAGGGCTCACAGTCTTAATCCCCATTTTACAAATGAGGTAACTGAGGCCCAGAGATGTGAGGTGACTTACCCAAGGTCACATGGCAGACAAGTGGTGGAGCTGGGATTAGAACCCGTGGCCTTTTGGCTCCCAGTCCTGTGCTCCATCCACCACACATGCTGCTGTGTGACCTTGGGGAAGTCATTTCACTTCTCTGGACCTCAGTTCCCTCCTCTGTAAAATGAGGATTAAGACTGTGAGCCTCATGTGGGAGAGGGACTGTGTCCAACCCAATTTACTTGTATCTACTCCAGCACTTAGTACAGTGCCTGGCACATAGTAAGCACTTAACAAATATCACAATTATTATTATTACTTGCTTTACGATTAGTTGCTTCCCTCTGCCCTTGGTCATACGAGTCTGTACATTCCCCCTCTCCATCCCCCACATCTTACTTCCTTCCCTTCCCCACAGCACCTGCTTATATGTGTATATGTTTGTACATATTTATTACTCTAGTTATTTATTTATTTATTTTACTTGTACATATCTATTCTATTTATTTTATTTTGTTAGTATGTTTGGTTTTGTTCTCTGTCTCCCCCTTTAAGACTGTGAGCCCACTGTTGGGTAGGGACTGTCTCTATATGTTGCCAACTTGTACTTCCCCAGAGCTTAGTACAGTGTTCTGCACACAGTAAGTGCTCAATAAATACGATTGAATGATTGATTGATTGTGCACAAACATGAGGTTGGGTCGCTCCAGGAGAAATAAGGCACAAGTGGAGTGCTCTGCCACTCTCTCAGAACCCAATCTTCTCTGAGCATTTTCGTAGGTGGAACAGTGGCGGCAGCAAGCCCACAACCAGAGCAGTTGTGGTCAAAGACAAGTAAGAGGAGACGTTCCATCCACTGCTACTTTTTTCTGTCTTTATCTGCGTGCTCTGAGGAGTTCTCAGGCTCTGTGGAGTTCTTAGACTCTGTGGATTTCTCCGACCTGGCGGAGGTCTCAAGGCTCCGTGCAGTTCTCAGGCCCTGCTGAGTTCTCTGCTGTCTCCCAAGGGCCCCGTGCTAACCTCGTCCTTCAGGAACTTTGGGGAGTCAGCATCTGCAGTGGCGCTGGTCTCAATAGAGTCTCTTCTCACCTTCTTCAGCTGCCAGTCCATGCTGAGGACACCCCCTCCGGTGAGTGTGTTTGTGTCTGCGTGTGGCAAAGGTAGTGATGTGAGTCTGTGTGATGCCGTGATATATCTTTGGCCTCCCGCTCTCTTTGCTTCCAGCTCTCTGTCTATTTCTTTTCAACCCTGGGTGAAGCATGGGCATCCCATTAATAGTTACAGAATTGAAATGAGTCTCCTGTTAGTGGGATTTTGATCCATGTGTGCCACTGTGATTGCGAAGACCGATGATGGACTGACAAGCCCCTCCTCCTGTGGCCCATAAAGACAATCCTTTCTTGGGCTGTTGATTCTGTGGCCAAGGCAGCCTCCCGGTGGTTCCAATCTGGCCAACCTTTTGCCAAGGTGTTCCTCTGATGAATCCTCTCAACCTTGGGTCTCCAGTGCTTGCGTACTGCGTACCCAAGACTTCAGCAGCCCACAGGTTGTGTGCTTCTCTGGGAAGCCCATTACAAGTAGGATGGGGATGGGGAAGAGGAGGACAGTATTGTACTTTTCCAGGAGCTTAATACAGTGCTCTGCACTCAGTAAGCACTTAAGAAATACGATCGAATGAATGAATGAATGACAGGCTGGCAGAAAGCTTTTGCAATCTGAATGAGAATTGATGGAAAAAGAAACCCAAATGGGATTCAGGCACATGATTCCCAACCCAAACCAGACTTTCCTTGGCCTCTGCTAGTACATCTCTCCCCGTATTTTATTCCAGAGACAACTCCAACCGATTCCCTCAGGCTTTTGCCAATGTCATTACATAACCTAAGTACCAATGACTTAATGGCGTCATAAAGACACACATGAAAAGGTTCTTTGCAGAAGATCTCAGAACTTATATAGCTGCTGAGCATGTCACCAGATAGGCCCTGACCCTCTCCATTGCCCCTGAGCTATTGTGCCCCCTTCTTAGGTCTTCCGGAACAGGAACACAGCTTCCAAACTGCAGGATTCGGTGGCAGGAGGTGAAACTGAGAGAGACTTGACATTTAAAATAAAAATACCAGACACAAAGGCATCTGTGTAAAGACCAGCTAAAAACTGAAGCAGCCTGACCTAGTGGAAAGAACAAGGTACTGGTAATTAGAGGACTAGAGGACCTGGGTTCTAAGCCTGGCTCTGCCATTTGCTGGCTGTGTGACCTTGGGCAAGTAACTTCTCTTCTCCGGGCCTCATCTTCCCCATCTGTAAAATGTGGATTCATTTCTCCCTCCTACTGAGACTATGAGCCCTATGTGGGACAGGGACTGTGTCTGACCTGTTTAATGTACCTACCCCAGGACTTAGCATTGTACTTGGCCCATAGTATTTGCTCAACAAAAAATACAATTATTATTATTAATTATTTGGGCTGTCAAGTATAAAACTGGATAAGTGGTTGTGCTATTCCCTGTTGGCGGTTAGACTGGTTACTTTTGTATCTCAACCTCTTGTTGGGGTTTCTTGTTTGCTTTTCTTTTTGAACTTTGCTCAGGTGCACACAGTCCATGTCCACACATCACAATAGTTTGGCTTCCCTCTGTTCCCGTTAAACTCTTTGTCCAGTTGCCATCTTAGGAATTTCAATCAGGATACACTTTACACTTTACATCCACCTCCACCTCCTTTCCTTCCCTACCCACCAAGTCATTTTCTAATTTATGCTTTTGCAAACCCATGTTCTTTTACAAATAATTTTGTTGGGCCAAAAGAAATGGTCAGTGAGTACTGAAGCAGTAGTGAATATGAAAAACCTTTATTTTGGCACGTCCCAAAGAGAAGCCAGACTATTAACCCACACTCTCCAGAAAGACAAATGGTTCTCATCTAACAGAACAGAACTTCAGTACAGGTCTTTATTTTCAAAACCACCACTGAGGAGGTTTTCCTCCTCGGGCTGTCCCCAGGCTCCAACTAGCTTGAATTCCTACAGCGTGGTCCCACTGGGTCCCATTTAGCAGACCCCAAATGGAAGCACTGAGATTTCCAAAGAAGTCAGGGGCAAAAGAGTCTCATCAGGCTCATAGTAAACCCGGGGGGGAGAAAGGTGGGAAAAATAGGGGAAGCAGCGTGCCTTAGTGGATAGAGCGTGGGTCTGGTTGTCAGAAGGACCTGGGTTCTAATCCTGGCTCTGTCACCTGTCTGCTGTATGACCTTGGGCAAATCACTTAACTTTTCTGCACCTCAGTTATCTCATCTGTAAAATAGGCATTAGGACTGTGAGCCCCATGTGGGACATGGACCGTCCAGCCTGATTACCTGCGGTAGATAAAAGATAATCAAGGCATACATAGTCTCTGTCCCATAGGGGACTCAGAGTCTAAGGGGAAGGGAGAACAGGTATTGAATCCCCATCTTACAGATGAGGAAACTGAGCCCCAGAAAAGTTAAGTGACTTGCCCAGTGTCACAGAGCAGGCAAGAGGAGTCAGAGGACCCGGATTTTTTCCTGAGTCTTCCTCTTGCCTGCTCTGGTCCTAAGAACGCATATTATTGCCTTTGTGGGACGTGAACTTCACTGAGCAAATTTCCTCCTGTTGGTAAGAAAATGAGCCAGTTCCAAGCTTCTCTAGCCATTCCTATGCGCCTTGAGGAAATCCTCTTCCAGATGAAAGCCTCCCTCTGACACAGAATAAAATATAGCTCTGAAGGTGGTTAATTAAACAAGATGCTGCTGTTACACAGACTTATTCAGAATCTATTGAATCATGTTAGAATGTTTATTAGATTGTGTCATCCCACAGAGCAATTCAACTAATTATGAGGAAGCTTATCTTATTATTATCAAGGGGGTACTTATCAAGAATGATCAAAGAGCTTGAGAGATAGGCTCTATTTTTCCCCAGCAGAGTATTATTATGACAACTCTACTTGCCTGGAGTTGCCTGAATGGAAAGAGTCATTGATTGTGCATTGCTATCTGTATCATTTCCATATTTGATTTACTTTAGAATTTATAAAGAGTTTTTCAAAATTTTTCTGAGTAACTATTTCATTAGAACAGTGGTTTGCACATAGTGAGTGTTTAACAAATGCCATCATTATTATTATTATCAGCTGATCTACTAAAAACAACTAAGCTTTTAATCTCTCATTTGAAAATTTTAGCAGAACTATTAAATGAAAGACTCTAGACATCTGGATTTGGATTCTCTCTCTCTCTCTCTTTTTTTAAAAAATGGGATTTGTTAAGCTCATACTATGAGCCAGACACTGTACTAACCTCTGGAGTAGGTACAAACTAATCAGGTTGGACACAGTCCATGTCCAATGTGGGGCTCACAGTCTTAATCTCCATTTTACAGATGAGGTAATCGAGGCACAGAGAAGTTAAATGACTTGCGCAAGGTCACAGAGCTAGATATACTAAGTGCTCACTACATTTCATAGATTGAAACGTGGAGGAGAGGTTCAAGGAGTCCATGAAAATGCTTATGTGGCTGGACGGTTTGGATCGAGTAGATCTTTTTTATTTTTGTGGCCAGGTCCTCTTTTTCCTGAGTGATTTTCACCGCTGATTGAGACATTTTTCTCGTGTTCCCTGGATGTTTCTTCATTTCCTGTCTTCATATTTTTTGGCCTCTTCTACCTAGCTCTGCTTTGTATCACTTTGCTTTAATCACCCCAGACAGGAGCACAGCAAATTTCGAAGCCTTTTCCAGGCCATGATGGTCAAAATCTTTCTGAGCTTCAATGCTTCTAATAATTACAGACTTAGAGGACAGAACACTGGTCATTTAATGGCCCGAAATAGTTGTCAGTCTCCAAAGGTGTTGACTGTATTGTGGGCAGTCATCCAGTTTTATACTGGACAGCCTCGTTTTCAGTTTGTCTGTCCCCTGTCCGGTATGGAAAAATGGCACCAGAGAGCTTTCTGTCCAAACTTTTCATCTTTACACTAAGCCTCTCCCCATCATGGGTCCTCCCATTTGTTATATCAGTTGAAAGCGGCATTTGAGTCCCCATGGCATTCCTTTACAAAATAGTATATGGGACAGCATCCAAGCTCTTCATCACCTTGCCTAGCCTCCCTTTTCACTTTCTCCATCCCAGCCTGTACACTCTGCTCCCCTGGTGCTAACCTTGTCACTGGGCCTCGTTCTCGCCTGTCCCACCGTCGACCCCTGGCCCACATCTTATCTCTAACCTGGAATGCCCTCCCTCCTCACATCCACCAAACTAAAACACTTCCCCACTTCGAAGCCTTACTGAAAGCTCACCTCCTCCAGGAGGCCTTCCCAGACTAAGCCCCCTTCTCCTCTGCTTCTCCTCCCCATCGCCTCAACTCACTCCCTCTGCTCTACCCCACTCCCTGCCCCAGAGCACTTGTGTATATATGTACATATTTATTATTCTATTTATTTTATTAATGATGTATATATATATATAATTCTATTTATATTGGTGCTATTGATGCCTGTTTACTTGTTTTGAAGTCTGTCTCCCTCCCATCTAGTCTGTGAGCCCGTTGGTGGGCAGGGATTGTCTGTATTTGTTGCTGAATTGTATTTTCCAAGCACTTAGTACAGTGCTTTGCACACAGTAAGCGCTCGATAAATAGGATTTAATTAATGAATTCCTCTGTGTACCTGGCAAAGAACATGTGATGTCCTGGCGTTAAAATGTCTGGAACCCTTGAGTGCCACCAGAGCCATGGAAATTCTATCATTCATTCATTCACTCATTGGATTTATTAAGTATCCACTTTGTGCAAAGCACTGTATTAAGCACAGGGAAAGCACACTTATAAGAATTGCTACAATGTCTGGATGAAATCCCCATTTCCCCGATCACCCAAACTTTTTCCTTTGTGATATGAAGCTTAGAGTTATAATGAATTGGAAATATAAGGCCAGATTTTTTAACTGATGGAACATTTCAGCAAGAAATCTTGAGAAAAATTTCCAGAAGCCTGGCTATTCTTATTCTAATGTTTACCCAATAAATAGTCAGCAACAGCAGGGTGTTTCAGAAACAAGCTAATATGATTATATCTTATTTTATAAAATGCTATTATTTACTGGAAAGAGAGAAGAGAAATAAAAATAAGGAATGTAACGGAAGGAAATGGGAGGGATCCAAATAACTGAAGATCCTTGGACTACAGTCTGGAAAAGGGCAGACAGTCTGAATCGTTTAGAACAAAAACGTTATTAGAAAATTATGTAGGAATGTTGTCAGACTATGCTAGACTGAAAGCAATATTTTCCACTAGCCTCAACAAGAATTGGAGGAGTGATATCAAAAAGAAGCCACTGTTCATTATGCAGACTTTTTTAAGGTTTATCAGAATTGCAACAGTTCCCTGAATAACAAACCAAGACAGAAAAGTAGAATTATTCAAAAACTAAAAGCCACTGAATAATAATATCCATTAGTGAAAAGATCCCCTAATAATATATAGCACATTCTAGGCCTACAGATGTTGAACAAATTCCACTTTCGGGAATACAGGACTTTAATGATGAATCTAGTTCATGTTAAGAATTAATATTCAGAGAGCACTAGTCAGATAGGTTCCTAGAAAATGCAAACATGCTATGACTAATATTAGGACTTTGTGATTATGCTGTGAATTTCATTCATTTTCTGGTTTATCTTCATTGTTCAAAGGCCTTCTGTATCTAATAACAATGATGATTATAATAATGGTGGTATGTGCTAAGGACTTACTATGTGCCAAGCACTGTACCAAGTGCTGGGGTAGATACCAGATAATCAGGTCCCACATGGGGCTCCTGGGGTAGTAGGAAGGAGAGCAGTACAATAAAAGCACTATTTAGGAAGGAGGTAGGATGGGGGGGATGGGGAGGAGGAGAGGAAAAAGGGAGCTCAGTCTGGGAAGGCCTCCTGGAGGAGGTGAGCGCTCAGTAGGGCTTTGAAGGGAGGAAGAGAGCTAGTTTGGCAGATGTGTGGAGGGAGGGCATTCCAGGCCAGGGGAACGACGTGGGCCGGGGGTCGACGGCGGGACGGGCGAGAATGAGGCACAGTGAGTAGGTTAGCAGCAGAGGAGCGGAGGGTGTGGGCTGGGCTGAAGAAGGAGAGAAGGGAGGTGAGGTAGGAGGGGGCGAGGTAATGGAGAGCCTTGAAGCCGAGAGTGAGGAGTTTTTGCTGGATTCGTAGCTTTCTACTTGTCTTACAATAAACTGCTCAGATAAATTCTACTTTCCCTGACATTATTGCATTTTTAAGTATGGAGATAGCATGACAATAACAGACAAACCTTAAACCTCAATTTAGCCACATTGCCACTTCCTAGGGAAAACACATTGACATAACTGAGTTTCTCCTTAGCTATTTGCTACCAAGTGAGCTGCGAGATGGCCCAAAGATGGGAAACAAGAAAGAGAAGCGAAGGGCCTGGAGAATCCAAAACTTTGGTAATTTGGGGTGGCAGCATGGCCTAGTGGAAAGAGTATGGAACTCTGGGTCACTGGACTTGGTCTCTAGTCCTGGCTCCACGACTTGTCTGCCATGTGACCCTGGAAAATTATGTACTGCTCTGTGCCTCAGTCTCCTCATCTGCATAATTGGGATAAAAAACTCTCTTAGACTTTGAGCCCCAAATGGGACAGGGACTATGTCCAAGCTGATTACCTTGTACATGTAACCCAGTGCTTGACACATAGTAAGCACTTAATGATATAGTCATCATTATTACTATAATAAATCCTTCAGTAGTCAAGAGCAGATTCCATTCATATTCACAACAGGGTTGTACCAGTGATTCACGATAACATTATCTCTGATTGCAGCTTGAGTGCTGGGTTGATGGAAAGCTGAAAATCATTCCTTCTTCATTCCTGACACCAGTCCAGTAATAATATAATACTATTTGAGGTGTTTGTAAAGCACTTGCTATTTGTCAGGGATTGTATTAAATCACTGGGGTAAATACAGTACAAGCAGATCAGTCACAGTCCCAGTCCACATGGGGCTCACAGGCTAAGAGGGAGGAGATGTGGTACTTAATCCCCATTTTGCAGATGAGGAAATTGAGGCACAGAAAAGTTAAGGGACTACCCCAAAGTCACACAGCCAGCAAGTCAAATGTTTAACTATCACATGAAGTGGCTCTGAATGGCCACTGAATAGAAGAGAACCTGCAGGGTTCTAATATTTTCTGAGTCTAATTTATAGAGAATGAAGCAGAGGCATTTGAAAGCAAATCCCCCCACTCTCAGAGCTGTTATGATATTGTCAGTAAAACTTGGAGATCAAAGGCAGCAAAGATACCTGATAACTCAAACATTATCTGTTATTTTCTATCCTCTGAGATTAACTATAGAGCCCAAACATAGTCTGTTTTTAGCTACAACCCACAGACAGAAAGAAAGGAATCTGAGAAAACTGCATTCTAGATGATGGTGAGAGTGGTAATGAGGATTAGAGATTGTTTCTTGGGAAAGAGAAGTGGGTTGTACCGTTTCTGAAAATCTCTTTTTGAAAGATAACAACTTCCTCAACAAACAGTCCTTCTGAAGATTTTCCCTAACTACTAAGAGGGATAGTTCCATCCCAAAGTTATTAGCCAAATGTCAACTTGAAGCCCCAAGATGGGTGACGGATAACATCTGAGACCCAGTGGAAAAGCAGCCTGCTTGAAACCTATTTAGCAATTTTGGAAACGTCAATGTGATCTAAATCGTCCTAATTTTTATATCCAAAGTATAAGAAATTTCTTCATAGCCAGGAAATATCAACTTCCTGAGTAGTCTAGAAAACTCAAAATGCTCTCAGAAAATGAGAACTTACAGATGGTAGGGTGGAGACAATAATCAATTTTCTGGTCTTTGTCTTAGTCATGGCTTGGATCTCAAAAAGTCCTTACTGGACAGTTGCATCAGAATCACAAGGCTTTTGAGTTCCTTATCTACAAAGATATTGAAACTCCCTTCTTATATGAAAAATTACTGATACCTATTAAGAAACAAATGTGACCTTAAATAACTTTATATAGCTCAGTGAACAGTGAAACAAAACCAGAATATCAAGTCAATGCTGATAGAAATCATTTTTAAATTAAAGAGGGGAAGCACCATGTGTTGTTGGTTGTGTTTTATGGTCACACCAGTCTTTGTTACTGAATTCAGACACACATGCTGGTAAAACTCAAAATACAGGCATTTCAAAATATTACCTAGATTGAAAAAAACCCTGCCCACCTCTCTGATATGTTAGAATTAAAATCAGTCAATCAATGGTATTTATTGAGCACTTACTGTGTGCAGAACAGTGTACTAAGCGCTTGGGACAGTACAATACAACAGAGCTGTTAGACTCATTCCCTGCCAACAAGTAGAATTACAATTCATTGTGATAGCATGGGAGACAACATGATAAAACTGGGATAAAATCCTCCTTTCTCCTAGTTTGATTGTGAGCCCCAGGCAGGACAGGGACTGCATCCAGCCTGATTATCTAGAAATACAATCCATTGTGATAACGTGGGAGACAACATGATAAAATGGGGATAAAATCCTCAGTTCAGCTCAGTTCAGAGGTTGGCATATAGTAAGTGCTTTAACAGGTACCGGAAAAAACGAGGAAACACAAAAACATCATCTAGTGGAAAAAATACGGGGTGGTAGTTATAAGACCTGGTTTCTAGTCCTAGCTCTGCCACTAACTAAATGCATAATCTTAAGCAAGTCACACTCTCTGGGCCTCAGCTTCCTCATCTGTAAAATGGGGATCACAATACCCGCCTCTTTCTATCTCATAAGGATTTTGGAAGGATAAAAATTAAATGACTGATGTGGAAGCATTTTGGAAAAATAAAGAATGCTGTACAGAAAAACAAGATATTATTATTATCATATATTATAATGTAGAACGTGTAACAGTAGTGGGAAAGGTCTAGAGGTGCTGCTAATTAGTAGAAATCTGAAGCACTTTGCCTCAAAGCAATCAAGGCAGCTGATTTAATATTTGGATGCCCAGTGTGATTTAGCATATGTTGGTGAAGGTAGTTGTACCTTTGAATTGTATTTGTGCAGCTTGAGTGATGGAGTCACACTGAACAAGTGATATTGAATACAAAATTGAAAGGATGAAATACAGGTCAAAAGTATGTAACTAGCGGTTAATTACATTTATGCATGGAGACTAGCAATTGAATTATTTTGAAATTACAGAGTGTAGGCATGAATCTATTACCACATATAATATTAGGACCTTAGTGTTGGAGTTTCTATAAAATCCTTGTGGATCAGGCCCTCATCTTGTGCTCCTTTAATCATTTAATTATGATATGTGTGTGTATGATGTGTGTATGATTTAAGTATGATGTTTTTATTGTGTTCTGTAGGCTGGAGTATTTTTAATGCCAGTAGCGTTTGCTGAGCATCTACTTGGTATGGTTTACTCTTCTAGTGCAGAATGAAGCTCATTAAAACTACTAAACAGCCCCTTTCTTTAATGAAGCAGTTCCAAGATCACTCTTTTGCAGTTCAGCCATTCAATTCATTTGATCGTATTTACTGAATGCTTACTGTATGCAGAGCATGGTGCTAAGTGCTCGGTAGAGTACATTACAACAATACACAGTCACATTCCCTGCCCACAGTGAGCTTACAGTCTAGAGGACTGCAGTCTAGAGGTCATACTTTAGAGACTGTGTGTACTTGATAACTCTTTACTATCTCGTATCTACCCCAGGACTTCGTATGGTGCTTAGTAAGTGCTTAAATCGTACTATTATTATTACTACTATAGTTATTTTAATAATTCTTCTAATGGTCCAATGATAATGAAGGGAAGAATCCATGTCTACTAATTCTATCAACACTTCCAAGCACTTAGTACATGGCTTAGTGGAAAATGCATGGGCTTGGGAGTCAGAAGACATGGGTTCTAATCCTGGCTCTGTCACTTGCCTGCTGTGTGACCTTGGTCAAGTCACTTCACTTCTCTGAGCCTCAGTTCCCTCATCTGTAAAATGAGGATTGAGACTGAGACCCCTATATGGGACAGGGAATGTGTCCAACTAAATTGACTTGTTTCTATCCCAGAGCTTAGTATAGTGCCTGGCACAAAAACGCTTAACAAATACCATAATTATTATATTATTATTACTCTTCCTTTCACCTTTTCTGACTTGGGGCACTTATCAGAGAAGCAGTGTGGCTTAGTGGCAAGAGCCCGGGCTTGGGGGTCAGTGGTCATGGGTTCTAATCCAGACTCCGCCACTTGTCTGCTGTCTGACTGTGGGCAAGCCACTTCCCTTCTCTGGGCCTCAGTGACCTCATCTGTATAATGGGGATGAAGACTGTGAGCCCCACATGGGACAACCTTGTATCTACCCCGGGCACTGTACTAAACACTGGAATAGAGACAAGCAAATCAGATTGGACACAGTCCCTGTCCCACATGGGACTCACAGTTTTAATCCCCATTTTACAGATGAAGTAACTGAGGCACAGAGAAGTTAAGTGATTTACCCAAGGTCACATAGCCGACAAGTGGCGGAGCCGGGATTATAACCCAGGTCCTTCTGATTTTCAGGCCCATGCTCTGTCCACTAGGCCATGCCATTTTCCCAAGCGTTCTCATGCCTCCCACCACTGACTCACTGCCAATGTCACTCCTCTCCCTATCCCTACACCACCAAAATCTGTGCCTTCTTTCTTGTCATTTTATATGTGCTTGACATCTGTTAAAAATGGAATCGTCTTGAGGGCCAGAGGAGATTTTTATCAAAACTATTAAAAATCAGCCGATTTTTTTTGCTCTGAGTGTCATCTTTTCCTGACTTGTCCACTATCTGGTGGAGATACTAACATACTAGAAAAAGTGTCCAAATACTGGTTAATAGGGGAGAGCGATATGTCATAATATAAAAAAGTACCTAAATAATTGAGAATCTAGAATTCTAAAGATATGTATGCATATAGCATGCACTATAAAATGAGATTGATGATATTAACAATTATGTGAATTTTCTAAAAGTAAATTATTATTTAGAGCTCAGTTCTGAAGTTCTTAAGCCGGTATAATAGCCCTTCAAATGTAGTTTGCCTACATAAGGGCTACGAAATAGGGCCCCTTCAGGATACAAAAAAAGGAGAGACTCAAATCTTGGTCTGGAAAGTAGATTTGGAGAGGATATAATATGACTTCTTTGGGTCATGAAAGCTTTTATGTTTGTTACGCAATGTGTACATTGCATTATTTACATGGTTTCACTCCATGACTGGGCAGGTTTATTTTGTGCACAGAAAGTTCTGTCTGCAATGGCACCCCAGACTCTTAAAGTAAAATAAAGCAGGTTCTTTTCCACCTTTTCCAGCCTGGGCCTATCTAGAGTCCATACATAATGGTTTGTTGTTGTTTTTTTCAAATTACATTCCCTTCCTCAAATTTTAATGGAAAAAAAAAACCACCTGAGTTCTGGCTAAACTAAGACATCTTTCATTACCAGAGTTTCCACTGTGTATTGCAAAACAAAACCCTGAGTAATAAAGATTCTGCAGTAGGAAACCTGCTGTTTATATAGTTACTGGGTTCTCTCTCCACCCTATCCTCTCTCTGAGGTAAGTGGATGGGTGGGGGGACTGAAAGTGTTTCTCTATTTCTTTGGTACACCCAAAGAAGGTACAGATTGGTTTCTGAATTACTTCTCCTGTCAGGTAGGTACTCTCTGCCTTCACTCTGGCAAGCTAGAGAAACAGGGTAGAGGATTTTATTGATTATTTTATTAAAGGTCCGCTCTGGATAGCTGTCAGCTGGTTTGGATACTAAGCCTGGGGATTGAGTGGGGGAATTAGAAGGGCTTCTTTCTGGAAGCAGTGCGGCTCAGTGGAAAGAGCCCGGGCTTTGGAGTCAGAGGTCATGGGTTCAAAGCCCGGCTCCGCCACTTGTCAGCTGTGTGACCTTGGGCAAGTCACTTCACTTCTCCGGCCCTCAGTTCCCTCATCTGTAAAATGGGGATTAAGACTGTGAGCCCTGCGTGAGACAACCTGATCACCTTGTCTATATGTTGCCAACTTGTACTTCCCAAGCGCTTAGTCCAGTGCTCTGCACATAGTAAGCGCTCAATAAATACGATTGATTGATTGATATTGAAGAATGGGGCGTGCGCACCGGCTCCCGGTCGCACTGTGAGCCCACTATTGGGTAGGGACCGTCTCTATATGTTGCCAACTTGTACTTCCCAAGCGCTTAGTCCAGTGCTCTGCAAACAGTAAGCGCTCAATAAATACTATTGATTGATTGATATTGAAGAACGGGGCGTGCGCACCGGCTCCCGGTAGCACTGTGAGCCCTCTGTTGGGTAGGGACCGTCTCTATATGTTGCCAATTTGTACTTCCCAAGTGCTTAGTCCAGCGCTCTGCACACAGTAAGCGCTCAATAAATACGATCGATTGATTGATGGTCTCTCTATGTTGCCAACTTGGACTTCCCAAGCGCTGAGTCCAGCGCTCTGCACACAGTAAGCACTCAATAAATATGATCGATTGATTGATGGTCTCTCTATGTTGCCAACTTGGACTTCCCAAGCGCTTAGTCCAGTGCTCTGCGCACAGTAAGCGCTCAATAAATACGATCGATTGATTGTCTCTCTATGTTGCCAACTTGGACTTCCCAAGCGCTTAGTTCAGCGCTCTGCACACAGTAAGCGCTCAATAAGTATGATTGATTGATTGTCTCTATATGTTGCCAACTTGGACTTCCCAAGCGCTTAGTCCAGTGCTCTGTGCGCAGTAAGCGCTCAATAAATACGATCGATTGATTGATTGTCTCTCTATGTTGCCAACTTGTACTTCCCAAGCGCTTAGTCCAGTGCTGTGCACACAGTAAGCGCTCAATAAATACGAATGATTGATTGTCTCTCTATGTTGCCAACTTGGACTTCCCAAGTGCTTAGTCCAGTGCTCTGCACACAGTAAGCGCTCAATAAATCGTGGCTTAGTGGAAAGAGCCTGGGCTTTGGAGTTAGAGGTCATGGGTTCAAATCCCGGCTCCACCACTTAGCTGTGTGACTTTGGGCAAGTCACTTAACTTCTCTGTGCCTCAGTTACCTCATCTGTAAAATGGGGATTAAGACTGTGAGCCCCCCATGGGACAATCTGATCACCTCGCTACCTCCCCAGTGCTTAGAACAGTGCTTTGCACATAGTAAGTGCTTAATAAATACCATTATTATTATTATAATTATAGTAATAATAATAATAATAAATACGATTGATTGATTGATATTGAAGAACGGGGCGCACGCACCAGCCCCCTGTCGCACTGTGAGCTCACTGTTGGGTAAGGACCGTCTCTAGATGTTGCCAACTTGGACTTCCCAAGCGCTTAGTCCAGCGCTCTGCGCACAGTAAGCGCTCAATAAATACGATTGATTGATTGATTGTCTCTCTATGTTGCCAACTTGGACTTCCCAAGCGCTGAGTCCAGCGCTCTGCGCACAGTAAGCGCTCAATAAATACGATTGATTGATTGATTGTCTCTCTATGTTGCCAACTTGGACTTCCCAAGCGCTGAGTCCAGCGCTCTGCGCACAGTAAGCGCTCAATAAATACGATTGATTGATTGATTGATTGATTGTCTCTAGATGTTGCCAACTTGGACTTCCCAAGCGCTGAGTCCAGTGCTCTGTGCACAGTCAGCGCTCAATAAATACGATTGATTGATTGATTGTCTCTCTATGTTGCCAACTTGGACTTCCCAAGCGCTGAGTCCAGCGCTCTGCGCACAGTAAGCGCTCAATAAATACGATTGATTGATTGATGGTCTCTCTATGTTGCCAACTTGGACTTCCCAAGCGCTTAGTCCAGCGCTCTCCACACAGTAAGTGCTCAATAAATACGATTGATTGACTGTCTCTCTATGTTGCCAACTTGAACTTCCCAAGCGCTTAGTCCAGCGCTCTGTGCACAGTAAGCGCTCAATAAATATGATTGATTGATTGTCTCTCTATGTTGCCAACTTGAACCTCCCAAGCGCTTAGTCCAGCGCTCTGTGCACAGTAAGCGCTCAATAAATATGATTGATTGATTGATTGTCTCTCTATGTTGCCAACTTGGACTTCCCAAGCGCTTAGTGCAGTGCTCTGCGCACAGTAAGCGCTCAATAAATACGATTGATGATTGATTGTCTCTATGTTGCCAACTTGGAGTTCCCAAGTGCTTAGTCCAGCGCTCTGTGCACAGTCAGCGCTTAATAAATATGATTGATGGATTTATTGTCTCTCTATGTTGCCAACTTGGACTTCCCAAGCGCTTAGTCCAGTGCTCTGCGCACAGTCAGTGCTCAATAAATACGATCGATTGATTGTCTCTCTATGTTGCCAACTTGGACTTCCCAAGCGCTTAGTCATCATCATCAATCGTATTTATTGAGCACTTACTGTGTTCAGAGCACTGTACTAAGCGCTTGGGAAGTACAAGTTGGCAACATATAGAGACAGTCCCTACCCAACAGTGGGCTCACAGTCTAAAAGAGTCTTAGTCCAGTCCAGTGCTCTGCACACAGTAAGCGCTCAATAAATACGATTGATTGATTGATTGTCTATGTTGCCAACTTGTACTTCCCAAGCGCTTAGTCCAGTGCTCTGCACACAGTAAGCGCTCAATAAATACAATTGATTGACTGTCTATGTTGCCAACTTGGAGTTCCCAAGCGCTTAGTCCAGTGCTCTGCACACAGTAAGCTCTCAGTAAATATGATTGATTGATTGTCTCTCTGTGTTGCCAACTTGGACTTCCCAAGCGCTTAGTCCAGTGCTCTGCACACAGTAAGCACTCAATAAATACGACTGATTGATTGTCTCTCTATGTTGCCAACTTGGAGTTCCCAAGCGCTTAGTCCAGTGCTCTGCACACAGTAAGCGCTCAATAAATATGCTCGATTGATTGATTGTCTATGTTGCCAACTTGTACTTCCCAAACGCTTAGTCCAGTGCTCTGCACACAGTAAGCTCTCAATAAATATGATTGATTGTCTCTCTATGTTGCCAACTTGGAGTTCCCAAGTGCTTAGTCCAGTGCTCTGCCCACAGTAAGCTCTCAATAAATATGATTGATTGTCTATGTTGCCAACTTGTCCTTCCCAAGCGCTTAGTCCAGTGCTGTGCACACAGTAAGCGCTCAATAAGTACGATTGATTGATGGTCTCTCTATGTTGCCAACTTGGACTTCCCAAGCGCTGAGTGCAGCGCTCTGCGCACAGTCAGCGCTCAATAAATACGATTGATTGATTGATTGTCTATGTTGCCAACTTGTACTTCCCAAGCGCTTCGTCCAGTGCTCTGCACACAGTAAGCTCTCAATAAATATGATTGATTGTCTCTCTATGTTGCCAACTTGGAGTTCCCAAGCGCTTAGTCCAGTGCTCTGCACACAGTAAGCTCTCAATAAATATGATTGATTGTCTCTCTATGTTGCCAACTTGGACTTCCCAAGCGCTTAGTCCAGCGCTCTGCACACAGTCAGCGCTTAATAAATACGATTGATGGATTGATTGTCTCTCTATGTTGCCAACTTGGACTTCCCAAGCGCTTAGTCCAGCACTCTGCACACAGTCAGCGCCTAATAAATACGATCGATGGATTGATTGTCTCTCTATGTTGCCAACTTGGACTTCCCAAGCGCTTCGTCCAGTGCTCTGCGCACAGTCAGCGCTTAATAAATACGATTGATGGATTGATTGTCTCTCTATGTTGCCAACTTGGACTTCCCAAGCGCTTAGTCCAGCACTCTGCACACAGTCAGTGCTCAATAAATACGATTGATTGATTGCCTCTTTATGTTGCCAACTTGGATTTCCCAAGCGCTTAGTCCAGTGCTCTGTGCATAGTCAGCGCTTAATAAATACGATTGATGGATTGATTGTCTCTCTATGTTGCCAACTTGGACTTCCCAAGCGCTTAGTCCAGCACTCTGCACACAGTCAGTGCTCAATAAATACGATTGATTGATTGCCTCTTTATGTTGCCAACTTGGACTTCCCAAGCGCTTAGTCCAGTGCTCTGTGCATAGTCAGCGCTTAATAAATACGATTGATGGATTGATTGTCTCTCTATGTTGCCAACTTGGAGTTCCCAAGCGCTTAGTCCAGCGCTCTGCACACAGTCAGTGCTCAATAAATACGATTGATTGATTGCCTCTTTATGTTGCCAACTTGGACTTCCCAAGCGCTTAGTCCAGTGCTCTGTGCATAGTCAGCGCTTAATAAATACGATTGATGGATTGATTGTCTCTCTATGTTGCCAACTTGGAGTTCCCAAGCGCTTAGTCCAGTGCTCTGCACACAGTAAGCTCTCAGTAAATATGATTGATTGATAGTCTCTCTATGTTGCCAACTTGGAGTTCCCAAGCGCTTAGTCCAGCGCTCTGCGCACAGTTAGTGCTTAATAAATACGATTGATGGATTGATGGTCTTTCTATGTTGCCAACTTGTACTTCCCAAGCGCTTAGTCCAGCACTCTGCACACAGTCAGCGCCTAATAAATACGATCGATGGATTGATTGTCTCTCTATGTTGCCAACTTGGACTTCCCAAGCGCTTAGTGCAGCGCTCTGCGCACAGTAAGCGCTCAATAAATACGATTGATGATTGATTGATTGTCTCTATGTTGCCAACTTGGAGTTCCCAAGCGCTTAGTCCAGTGCTCTGCACACAGTAAGCTCTCAGTAAATATGATTGATTGATAGTCTCTCTATGTTGCCAACTTGGAGTTCCCAAGCGCTTAGTCCAGCGCTCTGCGCACAGTCAGCGCTTAATAAATACGATTGATGGATTGATGGTCTCTCTATGTTGCCAACTTGTACTTCCCAAGCGCTTAGTCCAGCACTCTGCACACAGTCAGCGCCTAATAAATACGATCGATGGATTGATTGTCTCTCTATGTTGCCAACTTGGACTTCCCAAGCGCTTAGTGCAGCGCTCTGCGCACAGTAAGCGCTCAATAAATACGATTGATGATTGATTGATTGTCTCTATGTTGCCAACTTGGAGTTCCCAAGCGCTTAGTCCAGTGCTCTGTGCACAGTAAGCGCTCAATAAATATGATTGATGATTGATTGATTGTCTCTACGTTGCCAACCTGGAGTTCCCAAGCGCTTAGTCCAGTGCTCTGCACACAGTAAGCGCTCGATAAATGCGACTGATTGATTGTCTCTCTATGTTGCCAACTTGGACTTCCCAAGCGCTGAGTGCAGCGCTCTGCGCACAGTAAGTGCTCAATAAATACGATTGATTGATTGATTGTCTATGTTGCCAACTTGTACTTCCCAAGCGCTTAGTCCAGTGCTCTGCGCACAGTCAGCGCTCAATAAATACGATTGATTGATTGATTGTCTATGTTGCCAACTTGTACTTCCCAAATGCTTAGTCCAGTGCTCTGCACACAGTAAGCACTCAATAAATACGATTGATGATTGATTGATTGTCTCTATGTCGCCAACCTGGAGTTCCCAAGCGCTTAGTCCAGTGCTCTGCACACAGTAAGCGCTCAATAAATACGACTGATTGATTGGCTCTCTATGTTGCCAACTTGGACTTCCCAAGCGCTGAGTGCAGCGCTCTGCGCACAGTAAGCGCTCAATAAATACGATTGATTGATTGTCTATGTTGCCAACTTGTACTTCCCAAGCGCTTAGTCCAGCACTCTGCACACAGTCAGCGCTTAATAAATACGATTGATGGACTGATTGTCTCTCTATGTTGCCAACTTGGACTTCCCAAGCGCTTAGTCCAGCGCTCTGCGCACAGTAAGTGCTCAATAAATACGATTGATTGATTGATCGATTGTCTCTAGATGTTGCCAACTTGGACTTCCCAAGCGCTTAGTCCAGCGCTCTGCGCACAGTAAGCGCTCAATAAATACGATTGATGATTGATTGATTGTCTCTATGTTGCCAACTTGGAGTTCCCAAGCGCTTAGTCCCGTGCTCTGCGCACAGTAAGCGCTCAATAAATATGATTGTCTCTCTATGTTGCCAACTTGGACTTCCCAAGCGCTTAGTGCAGCGCTCTGCGCACAGTAAGCGCTCAATAAATACGATTGATGATTGATTGTCTCTATGTTGCCAACTTGTCCTTCCCAAGCGCTTAGTGCAGTGCTCTGCGCACAGTAAGCGCTCAATAAATACGATCGATTGACTGATTGTCTCTCTATGTTGCCAACTTGGACTTCCCAAGCGCTGAGTCCAGCGCTCTGCACACAGTAAGCGCTCAATAAATATGATTGATTGTCTCTCTATGTTGCCAACTTGTACTTCCCAAGCGCTTAGTCCAGCGCTCTGCGCACAGTAAGCGCTCAATAAATACGATTGATGATTGATTGATTGTCTCTATGTTGCCAACTTGGAGTTCCCAAGCGCTTAGTCCCGTGCTCTGCACACAGTAAGCGCTCAATAAATATGATTGATTGTTTCTCTATGTTGCCAACTTGGACTTCCCAAGCGCTTAGTGCAGCGCTCTGCGCACAGTAAGCGCTCAATAAATACGATTGATGATTGATTGTCTCTATGTTGCCAACTTGGAGTTCCCAAGCGCTTAGTCCAGTGCTCTGCGCACAGTCAGCGCTCAATAAATACGATTGATTGATTGATTGTCTATGTTGCCAACTTGTACTTCCCAAATGCTTAGTCCAGTGCTCTGCACACAGTAAGCGCTCAATAAATACGATTGATGATTGATTGATTGTCTCTATGTCGCCAACCTGGAGTTCCCAAGCGCTTAGTCCAGTGCTCTGCACACAGTAAGCGCTCGATAAATGCGACTGATTGATTGTCTCTCTATGTTGCCAACTTGGACTTCCCAAGCGCTGAGTGCAGCGCTCTGCGCACAGTAAGCGCTCAATAAATACGATTGATTGATTGATTGTCTATGTTGCCAACTTGTACTTCCCAAGCGCTTAGTCCAGTGCTCTGTGCACAGTCAGCGCTCAATAAATACGATTGATTGATTGATTGTCTATGTTGCCAACTTGTACTTCCCAAATGCTTAGTCCAGTGCTCTGCACACAGTAAGCGCTCAATAAATACGACTGATTGATTGGCTCTCTATGTTGCCAACTTGGACTTCCCAAGTGCTGAGTGCAGCGCTCTGCGCACAGTAAGCGCTCAATAAATACGATTGATTGATTGTCTATGTTGCCAACTTGTACTTCCCAAGCGCTTAGTCCAGCACTCTGCACACAGTCAGCGCTTAATAAATACGATTGATGGACTGATTGTCTCTCTATGTTGCCAATTTGGACTTCCCAAGCGCTTAGTGCAGCGCTCTGCGCACAGTAAGTGCTCAATAAATACGATTGATTGATTGATCGATTGTCTCTAGATGTTGCCAACTTGGACTTCCCAAGCGCTTAGTGCAGCGCTCTGCGCACAGTAAGCGCTCAATAAATACGATTGATGATTGATTGATTGTCTCTATGTTGCCAACTTGGAGTTCCCAAGCGCTTAGTCCCGTGCTCTGCACACAGTAAGCGCTCAATAAATATGATTGATTGTCTCTCTATGTTGCCAACTTGGACTTCCCAAGCGCTTAGTCCAGCGCTCTGTGCACAGTAAGCGCTCAATAAATATGATTGATGATTGATTGATTGTCTCTATGTTGCCAACTTGGACTTCCCAAGCGCTTAGTCCTGTGCTCTGCGCACAGTAAGCTCTCAATAAATATGATTGATTGTCTCTCTATGTTGCCAACTTGGACTTCCCAAGCGCTTAGTCCAGTGCTCTGTGCACAGTCAGCGCTTAATAAATACGATTGATGGATTGATTGTCTCTCTATGTTGCCAACTTGGAGTTCCCAAGCGCTTAGTCCAGTGCTCTGCACACAGTAAGCTCTCAATAAATATGATTGATTGATTGTCTCTCTATGTTGCCAACTTGGACTTCCCAAGTGGTGAGTCCAGTGTTCTGCGCACAGTAAGCGCTCAATAAATACGATTGATTGATTGATGGTCTCTCTATGTTGCCAACTTGGACTTCCCAAGCGCTTAGTCCAGTGCTCTGCACACAGTAAGCGCTCAATAAATACGACTGATTGATTGTCTCTCTATGTTGCCAAGTTGGACTTCCCAAGCGCTTAGTCCAGCGCTCTGCGCACAGTCAGCGCTTAATAAATACGATTGATGGATTGATTGTCTCTCTATGTTGCCAACTTGTACTTCCCAAGCGCTTAGTACAGTGCTCTGCACACAGTAAGCTCTCAATAAATACGACTGATTGATTGTCTCTCTATGTTGCCAACTTGGACTTCCCAAGCGCTGAGTCCAGCGCTCTGCACACAGTAAGCGCTCAATAAATATGATTGATTGTCTCTCTATGTTGCCAACTTGGACTTCCCAAGCGCTTAGTGCAGCGCTCTGCGCACAGTAAGCGCTCAATAAATACGATTGATGATTGATTGTCTCTATGTTGCCAACTTGGAGTTCCCAAGCGCTTAGTCCAGCGCTCTGCACACAGTAAGAATAAAGGTGATTGATTGATGGTCTCTCTATGTTGCCAACTTGGAGTTCCCAAGCGCTGAGTGCAGCGCTCCATAAATCCGACTGATGGATCGATGACCGGAGCGGGGGTCCAAACGGGGGCGCGCGCGCGGCCCCGCCCCGGCGCGCGCGTGTCCCGGGCGCGCGCCCAGGGGGCCGGTGCCCGCGCACGGGGAGGGGATGCGGGGAGCCGGCGCCAGACCAGCTTGTCCCGCGGAGCGGAGCGGTTTGGACGGGCGGGCTGCGCGACCCGCTCCGCGACCCGCTCCGCATGGCCGACCAGGGCTTCGTCGACGGGCCGGAGCCCGAGCCGGGCAAGGGCGGGGACCCGCGGCCGGACCAGCAGCAGGGCCTCCACTGGGGCTACGAGGAAGGTGAGCCAGGACGGGAGGAGCAGGACCCCGGGCGGCCAGTACACCGCCCCCAGCCTCAGTTCCCTCGGACGGAAACCGGGGATGCGCGCTGCAAAGACCCCGGGCTTGCGAGGCAGAGGTCCTGCCTTACTACTACTAATAATAAGGCCCTGCTGAGAGCTCACCTCCTCCAGGAGGCCTTCCCAGACTGAGCCCCTTCCCTCCTCTCCCCCTCGTCCCCCTCTCCATCCCCCCGTCTTACCTCCTTCCCTTCCCCACAGCACCTGTATATATGGATATATGGTTGTACATATTTATTACTTCCTGCCTTACTACTACTACTAATAAGGCCCTGCTGAGAGCTCACCTCCTCCAGGAGGCCTTCCCAGACTGAGCCCCTTCTTTCCTCTCCCCCTCGTCCCCCCTCTCCATCCCCCCGTCTTACCTCCTTCCCTTCCCCACAGCACCTGTATATATGGATATATGGTTGTACATATTTATTACTTCCTGCCTTACTACTACTACTAATAAGGCCCTGCTGAGAGCTCACCTCCTCCAGGAGGCCTTCCCAGACTGAGCCCCTTCTTTCCTCTCCCCCTCGTCCCCCTCTCCATCCCCCCGTCTTACCTCCTTCCCTTCCCCACAGCACCTGTATATATGGATATATGGTTGTACATATTTATTACTTCCTGCCTTACTACTACTACTAATAAGGCCCTGCTGAGAGCTCACCTCCTCCAGGAGGCCTTCCCAGACTGAGCCCCTTCTTTCCTCTCCCCCTCGTCCCCCTCTCCATCCCCCCGTCTTACCTCCTTCCCTTCCCCACAGCACCTGTATATATGGATATATGGTTGTGCATATTTATTACTCTATTTATTTATTTTACTTGTACATTTCTATCCTACTTATTTTATTTTGTTGGTATGTTTGGTTCTGTTCTCTGTCTCCCCCTTTTAGACTGTGAGCCCACTGTTGGGTAGGGACTGTCTCTATGTGATGCCAATTTGTACTTCCCAAGCGCTTAGTACAGTGCTCTGCACATAGTAAGCGCTCAATAAATACGATTGATTGATTGATTGATTGAATAATGGCCTTTGTTAAGCGCTTACTATGTGCAGAGCACTGTTCTAAACGCTGGGGGGGGGGGCGGTTACAAGGTGATCAGGTTGTCCCACGTGGGGCTCACAGTCTTAATCCCCATTTTTACAGAGGAGGTCACTGAGGCTCAGAGAAGTGAAGCGACTTGCCCGAGGTCACACAGCAGACATGTGGTGGAGTCGGGATTCGAACCCATGACCTCTGACTCCAAAGCCCCGGGCTCTTTCCACTGTGCCACGCTGCTCCTCCTTACTACTATGTGCCAAGCACTGTTCTAAGCGCCGGGGGCCGGGTGGGGGTGGGGGGAGATACCATCATAATAATAATGCTAGCATGGATTAAGCGCTTACTATAATAATAATAATGATGGCATTCATTAAGCGCTTACTATGTGCAAAGCACTGTTCCAAGCGCTGGGGGGAGGGGGGGTTACAAGGGGATCAGATTGTCCCCCGGGGGGCTCACAGCCTTCACCCCCATTTTACAGATGGGGGAACTGAGGCCCGGAGAAGTGAAGTGATTTGCCCAAGGTCACACAGCTGACGATTGGCAGAGCCGGGATTTGAACCCACGACCACTGACTCCACTGACCACTGACTGATTATGGAATACCCTAATAATAATAATGGTAGCATGGATAAAGCGCTTGCTATGTGCAAAGCGCTGCTCTAAGCGCCGGGGGGGATGCCCTAATAATAATAATGGTAGCATGGATTAAGCGCTTACTATGTGCAAAGCGCCGTTCTAAGCGCCGGGGGGATGCCCTAATAATAATAATGATAGCATGGATTAAGCGCTTACTATGTGCAAAGCGCTGTTCTAAGCGCCGGGGGGATACCCTAATAATAATAATGGTAGCATGGATTAAGCGCTTACTATGTGCAAAGCGCTGTTCTAAGCGCCGGGGGGATGCCCTAATAATAATAATGATAGCATGGATTAAGCGCTTACTATGTGCAAAGCGCTGTTCTAAGCGCCGGGGGGATACCCTAATAATAAAAATGATAGCATGGATTAAGCGCTTACTATGTGCAAAGCGCTGTTCTAAGCGCCGGGGGGATACCGTAATAATAATAATGATAGCATGGATTAAGCGTTTACTATGTGCAAAGCGCTGTTCTAAGCGCTGGGGAGCTACAATAGTAATAAAAATAATAATGGTGGCATGGATTAAGCACTTACTATGTGCAAAGCGCTGTTCTAAGCGCCGGAGGGATACCATAATAATAATGATAGCATGTACTAAGCACTTACTATGTGCAAAGCACTGTTCTAAGCGCCGGGGGGATACCGTAATAATAATAATGATAGCATGGATTAAGCGTTTACTATGTGCAAAGCGCTGTTCTAAGCGCTGGGGAGCTACAATAGTAATAAAAATAATAATGGTAACATGGATTAAGCACTTACTATGTGCAAAGCACTGTTCTAAGCGCCGGGGGGATACCATAATAATAATGATAGCATGTACTAAGCACTTACTATGTGCAAAGCACTGTTCTAAGCGCCGGGGGGATACCGTAATAATAATAATGATAGCATGGATTAAGCGCTTACTATGTGCAAAGCGCTGTTCTAAGCGCTGGGGAGCTACAATAGTAATAAAAATAATAATGGTAGCATGGATTAAGCACTTACTATGTGCAAAGCACTGTTCTAAGCGCCGGGGGGATACCATAATAATAATGATAGCATGTACTAAGCACTTACTATGTGCAAAGCACTGTTCTAAGCGCCGGGGGGGATGCCATAATAACAATAATGGTAGCACGGATTAAGCGCTTACTATGTGCAAAGCGCTGTTCTAAGCGCTGGGGAGCTACAATAGTAATAAAAATAATAATGGTGGCATGGATTAAGCACTTACTATGTGCAAAGCACTGTTCTAAGCGCCGGGGGGATACCATAATAATAATGATAGCATGTACTAAGCACTTACTATGTGCAAAGCACTGTTCTAAGCGCCGGGGGGATACCGTAATAATAATAATGATAGCATGGATTAAGCGTTTACTATGTGCAAAGCGCTGTTCTAAGCGCTGGGGAGCTACAATAGTAATAAAAATAATAATGGTAGCATGGATTAAGCACTTACTATGTGCAAAGCACTGTTCTAAGCGCCGGAGGGATACCATAATAAAAATGATAGCATGTACTAAGCACTTACTATGTGCAAAGCACTGTTCTAAGCGCCGGGGGGATACCGTAATAATAATAATGATAGCATGGATTAAGCGTTTACTATGTGCAAAGCGCTGTTCTAAGCGCTGGGGAGCTACAATAGTAATAAAAATAATAATGGTAGCATGGATTAAGCACTTACTATGTGCAAAGCACTGTTCTAAGCGCCGGGGGGATACCATAATAATAATGATAGCATGTACTAAGCACTTACTATGTGCAAAGCACTGTTCTAAGCGCCGGGGGGATACCATAATAATAATAATGATAGCATGGATTAAGCGCTTACTATGTGCAAAGCACTGTTCTAAGCGCCGGGGGGATATAATAATAATGATAGCATGTATTAAGCGCTTACTATGTGCAAGCACTGTTCTAAGCGCCGGGGGGATACAATAATAATAATAATGATGATAGCATTGATTAAGCGCTTACTATGTGCAAAACACTGTTCTAAGCGTTGGGGGGATGCAGTAATAATAAAAATAATAATGATAGCATGTATTAAGCGCTCACTATGTGCAAAGTGCTGTTCTAAGCGCCCGGGGGATACAATAGTAATAATAATGATAGCATGTATTAAGTGCTTACTATGTGCAAAGCACTATTCTAAGCGCCGGGGGGATACAATAATAATAATAATGATAATAGCATCGATTAAGCGCTTACTATGTGCAAAACACTGTTCTAAGCGTTGGGGGGATACAGTAATAATAAAAATAGTAATGATAGCATGTATTGAGCGCTTACTCTGTGCAAAGCACTGTTCTAAGCGCTGAGGAGGTTACAAGGTGATCAGGTTGTCCCACGGGGGGCTCACGGTCTTAGGTTGTCCCACGTGGGGCTCACAGTCTTCGTCCCCATTTTCCAGATGAGGGAACTGAGGTACAGAGAAGTTAAGTGACTTGCCCAGAGTCACACAGCTGACAGGTAGTGTGGCTCAGTGGAAAGAGCCCGGGCTTGGGAGTCAGAGGTCGTGAGTTACTATGTGCAAAGCACTGTTCTAAGCGCTGGGGGATACAATACTAATAATAATGATGGCATTTATTAAGCGCTTACTATGTGCAAAGCACTGTTCTAAGCGCTGGGGAGGTTACAAGGTGATCAGGTTGTCCCACAGGGGGCTCACGGTCTTCATCCCCATTTTCCAGAAGAGGGAACTGAGGCACAGAGAAGTTAAGTGACTTGCCCCGGGTCACACAGCTGACAAGTAGCGTGGCTCAGTGGAAAGAGTCCGGGCTTTGGAGTCAGAGGTCGTGGGTTCAAATCCCGGCTCCGCCACTTGTCAGCTGGGTGACTTTGGGGAAGTCACTTCTCTGTGCCTCAGTTCCCTCATCTGGAAAATGGGGATTAGAACTGTGAGACCCCCATGGGACAACCTGATCACCTTGTAACCTCCTCAGCACTTAGAACAGTGCTTTGCACATAGTAAGCTCTTAACAAATGCCATCATTATTTATTACTCTATTTTACTAATGTGCATATAGCTATAATTATCTGTTTTGACGGTACTGACGCCTGTCTACTTGTTTTGTTGTCTGCCCCCACCCCCCACTTTCTAGCTTGTGAGCCCGTTGGTGGGGAGGGACCATCTCTATACTTTCGAAGCGCTCAGTCCAGTGCTCTGCACCCAGTAAGCGCTCAATAAGTACTAATGAATGAATGCCAAGCAGTGTTCTGAGCGCTGGGGTAAATACAAGGTAATCAGGTTGTCCCACATGGGACTCGCAGTAGGAGCAGGAGGAAGTGGAGGGTCTCGAGTGGGGCTACGAGTGGGGTGAGCGCGGAGGGAAGGAGCAGACCCCGGGGGGGGCGAGCACTTCTCCAAGCCTCAGTTCCCTTATCTGGAAAATGGGAATGAAGACTGGGAGCCCCATGCTTGGCTCAGTGGAAACAGCACGGGCTTGGGAGTCAAAGGTCATGGGTTCAAATCCTGGCTCCGCCACTTGTCAGCTGTTTGACTTTGGGCAAGTCACTTAACGTGTCTGGGCCTCAGTTCCTTCATCTGGAAAATGGGCATTAAGACTGTGAGCCCAATGTGGGACAACCTGATCACCTTGTATTCCCCCCCCCCCCACACTTAGAACAGTGCTTCGCGTATAGTAAGCTCTTAACAAATGCCATCGTTATGTATTACTCTATTTTACTAATGTGTATCTATAATTGTCTATTTTGATGGTATTGACGCCAGTCTACTTGTTTTGTTGTCTGTGTCCCCCTTTCTAGCTTGTGAACCCGTTGGTGGGGAGAGACTGTCTCTCTTTGCCAACTTAATAATAATAATGATGGCATTTATTAAGCGCTTACTATATGTAAAGCACTGTTCTAAGTGCTGGGGAGGTTACAAACTGACCAGGTTGCCCCACGGGGGGGCTCACAGTCTTAATCCCCATTTTACAGATGAGGTCACTGAGGCCCAGAGAAGTTAAGTGACTTGCCCAAAGTCACAGCTGAGAATCGGCGGAGCTGGGATTTGAACCCATGACCGCTGACTCCAAAGCCCGTGCTCTTTCCACTGAACCACGCTGCTTCTCTAAGCACTTAAGCACACTTAACTTCTCTGTGCCTCAGTTACCTCATCTGTAAAATGGGGAGGAAAACTGTGAGCCCCCGTGGGGCAACCTGATCACCTTGTAACCTCCCCAGCGCTTAGAACAGTGTTTTGCATATAGTAAGTGCTTAATAAATGCCATTATTATTATTAATAATAATAATAGTATTTGCTAAGCGCTTACTGTGTGCTCACAGTCTTCTAGACTGTGAGCCCATTGTTGGGGAGGGATTGTCTCTATACGTTGCCAACTTGTACTTCCCAAGCGCTTAGTACAGTGCTCTGCACACAGTAAGTGCTCAATAAATACGATTGAATGAATGAATGACTGCATGCCAAGCACTGTTCTAAGCACTGGGGGAATACAAGGTGATTGGGTTGCCCCACACGGGGCTCACAGTCTTCACCCCCATTTTCCAGGTGAGATAACTGAGGCCCAGAGAAGTTAAATGACTTGCCCAAGGTCACAGCTGACAAGTGTTGGAGCTGGGATTAGAACCCATGACCTCTGACTCCCAAGCCCGGGCTCTTTCCACTGAGCCACGCTGCTTCTCTCCCCCAGCGCTTAGAACAGTGCTTGGAACCTAGTAAGCGCTTAAATACTATCATTGTGATTATTATTATCCAAGGTGACACAAATATGCACTTGTGTATATTTCTACGTATTTATTTCTACTTATTATTTTAAGATGAGAAGCAGAGTGGCTTCGTGGAAAGAGCCCAGGCTTGGGAGTCAGAGGTCATGGGTTCTAATTGCGGCTCCGCCATTTATCAGTTGTGTGACTTTGGGCAAGTCACTTAATTTCTCTGAGCCTCTGTGACCTCATCTGTAAAATGGGGATTAAGACTGTGAGCCCCATGTGGGACAACCTGATCACCTTGTAATCCCCCCCCCAGTGCTTAGAACAGTGAGTTGCACATAGTAAGCTCGTAACAAATGCCATCATTATTTCTCTATTTTACTAATGTGTTTATGTCTATAATTATCTGTTTTGATGGTATTGATGCCTGTTACTTGTTTTGTTGTCTGTCTCCCCCCTTCTAGTCTGTGAGCCCGTTGCTGGGTAGGGACCGTCTCTACATGTTGCCGAATTGTACTTTCCAAGCGCTTAGTACAGTGCTCTGCATGCAGTAAGCACTCAATAAATATGATTGAATGAATCTTCTAGACTGTGAGCCCACTGTTGGGTAGGAACCGTCTCTATCTTTTGCCGATTTATACTTTCCAAGCGCTCAGTACAGTGCTGTGCACACAGTAAGCGCTCAATAGATACGATTGAATGAATGAATGAGGGAGCGCGGGGGGAATAATAATAGTAATGATGGCATTTGTTAAGTGCTTACTATGTGCCGAGCACTGTTCTAAGCACTGTGGAGGTTACAGTGTGATCAGGTTGTCCCATGGGGGGCTACCAGTCTTAATCCCCATTTTACAGATGAGGGAACTGAGGCCCAGAGAATAATAATAATAATGGCATTTATTAAGCGCTTACTATGTGCCAAGCACTGTTCTAAGCACTGAGGGGGTTACAAGGTG
Source organism: Tachyglossus aculeatus (assembly GCF_015852505.1). Taxonomy (NCBI): domain Eukaryota; kingdom Metazoa; phylum Chordata; class Mammalia; order Monotremata; family Tachyglossidae; genus Tachyglossus; species Tachyglossus aculeatus. The sequence goes on along the minus strand of NC_052090.1, from coordinate 19,128,072 downwards.
ATCAGGTTGTCCCACGGGGGACTCACAGTCTTAATCCCCAGCCCTCCCAGGCAGCAGCCTCGAGTTGGCAGCCCCTCAGCCAGCAACTCCCAGCCTGCAGCCCCCCAATTAGCAGCCCCCAGTTTGCAGCCCCCCAAAGCAGTCCCTAGTTTGCAGCCCCTAGCTTGAAGCCTCCCAAGCAGCAGCCCCTAGTTTGCAGCCTCCCAAGCAGCAACTCCTAGTTTGTAGCTCCCCAGACAGCGGCTCCCAGCCTTCGGCCCCCCAAGCAGCATCCCCACAGCCAGCAACTCCCAGCCTGCAGCCCCCCAGTTAGCAGCCCCTACTTTGCAGCCCCCCAAAAGCAGCCCCTAGTTTGCTGCCCCCCAGCCAGCAGCAACTCCCAGCCAGCAGCCTCCCAAATAGCAGCTCCCGCGGCCTGTAGCTCCCCAAATAGCAGTTCCCACACTGAAGCCCCCCAACAGTAGCTCCCAAAGAGCATCTCCCAGCCTACAGACCCCCAGATAGCAGCCCCCCAGCCACTCTCTCCCACCCTGCGGGCAACCCCCAAACAGTCCTTTCAGCCCCTGGACGATTTAGCATCTGGTCAGTGCAGCCCCTAACTAGTTGCAGGAGTGAGTGAGTGGGAAAGCTTGAACCCCCAGCCCGGAAAGCCAAGCTAAAGAACTTTATGTAGGGGAACCCAGAACACATCTGTGGGTCTTTTGAGTTACTCTGCCATTTGACAGTTCAATCTTGATGGTTGAAAGTATTTCAGGTTTTGCACTTTGAGTTCGGTAGACTCCTATAGCTGGCAGGGATCAGGAGAAACCATCCGAGCCAGCCTTCTGCCTTCAGGCCTGTGAAATACCCAACCACACAGGACTCAGGATTTCTTTCCATGCTTTCCCCTGATAGTCAGAAAGCTCCGCTTTATAGAACTCCTGTACTTCACCTTTTTTTTTTTTAAAATTCCCCTAAATTTCAAAAGGGGAAAAAGTTGGTTCATCTGGATCCTTTCCTGGACTAGAGTAATTTATTTTCCCGCTACATGATTAGGTCATTAATAAAATTGTTATCTTGTGACTGAAGTAAACACTCTCCAGAGTCTTTGTAATTTTATGGCAGAGAAATCATAGATATCGAGTCCTCATGAAGAAGCAGAATGCATTTCATGTAATGAATTCGCCTGGCCAGATGTTTATGAAAAAATGTTTGTGAATTAGTGCATGGGGAATAGACCCCCCGAGCCACTTATAATCAATCAATGCTATTTTATTGAGTGTTTGCTGTTTGCAAAGCACTAGTCTCAGTCCTTGCCAAAGTATAATAGTGTTGGCAGATGCATTCCCTGCCTATCAGGACCTTACAGTCTAGAGGGCTGTAATTAATGTGTATAGATAGATATATTCATAGTGATTTGTAAATCATTATAAATATTTGTAATTTGTAAATATTATAAATTTACTTGTACATATCTATTCTATTTATTTTATTTTGTTAGTATGTTTGGTTTTGTTCTCTGTCTCCCCCTTTTAGACTGTGAGCCCACTATTGGTTAGGGACTGTCTCTTTATGTTGCCAACTTGTACTTCCCAAGCGCATAGTACAGTGCTCTGCACACAGTAAGTGCTCAATAAATGCGATTGATTGATTGATAAGGAAGGTTAGTTTATTGGAATTAGAGCTATTTGGGCATCTTGCATTTCAAAAGGTATCTTTATTTGAGATCATAGATGTCATTCCAGTTTTCACTCAGTAAATATCATTATCCTGGGGGTTAGAGGGAAGTTCTGTAGATAGATGGATTGATAGAAGTTTCTCCAGTAATTTCAGTGTTTTCTTTTCAGGCACACCCATAGCATATCTACTTTTTGACACAAATAAAAAAAATGTGTGCAGGACATTCATCCAGTAATTAGTGTTTTGCTGTAATATGTGATTATTTAGATAATAATGAGGGTAATATGTATTTTTATCTAGGGATCAAAGCATAAATTACAACCGGAAATGAAACACAAGGATCGTTCTACTTTTGTTGTATAATAATACCTGGTATTTATATAGCATTTTAATTTTTTTCAAAATGCCTCCACATCAATTATTGTGTGTTCTAATGTACCTAGTACAGTGCTCTGCACACGGGTAAGTGCTTAGGGAATGCTGCCACTACTATTTCATCTGCATATGGTCGAAACTAGGTGTGCCCTAATCGTGTCATTATCAAGGTGATAAAAGGAAAAGTTTGGCACGCCAGTCTCATGCCAGAATTATTTCCTAATTCTCATTCCTTTAGAGGAATTTGTGTTTTCATAAAAAGTCATTTTGCCTCAAACTAATCATAGGTTTTTTTTTAACCTTGTTCTTAGGAGTTGAGTGGGGATTGGTGTTTCCCGATGCTAATGGAGAATACCAGTCTCCCATTAACCTGAACTCAAGAGAAGCCAGATATGACCCCTCACTGCTGGAAGTGCGTCTGTCTCCAAATTATGTAGTGTGTCGTGACTGTGAAGTGACAAATGATGGCCATACAATTCAAATCATCTTCAAGTCAAAATCAGGTATTTAAAATACTTTCCCCCCACCCAACCCCCTACCCGTAAGTGAACAGTTATCATAATATTTATTTGATGCTAAAAGTGCATACAATTATATTGGAAGTGCTAGAAAAAAATGCACTTATTATATTTTGGAATGTCATAAATTGCTTTTTAAGACATTTAGTTTTTTATTAAAAAACTAGGGGTTTTATGAACATATTGGTAACTGTTGCCTGCTTTGAAATTCCCTGAAGACACAGTTCATGAAATTTATAATGTAAATTTTGTGGTGTCTTATTTGCACATGGGCCTGTTGATATTCACTTTTAGCCTTTCATTATACAGTTTGACTATGTGTCCAGTCCAAATTCATTGGGCGATTTCCAACTCTCTTCACCATGGGCTGGGTAGAACTGACCAAATGTTTTTTCTTTTTAATCAAGTTCGGAAAAAAGATCATATACAAAAGTAAACAGCTGACTGTACTTTATCCATAAAGACACACTTTTTGAGCATTTCTACATGATATCTGTCCCCCTCTAGACTTTAAGCTTGTTGTGGGCAGGGAACATGTCTACCAACTCTGTTGTACTGTCCCAAGCACCTAGTAGATTGCTCTGCACACAGTAAGCACTCAATAAACACCACTGATGATGATTAATGTAATCGAAGAATCATCAGAAATAAGCCTCCTGAAGGCAGGAAAAATGCCTTTTGCTCTTACTGTACTCTCCCAAGTGCTTTGTACAGGGCTCTGCAGTACATTAGACAGCCAATCAAAGTTATTGATGGATAATGGAAAACAAAAACAAAACATAGGCAAAAATTCAGAAGGCATTTTTTTCCCTTAGGATTTTTGCCCTCTGGCTATTCCAAGGCTTGAGTTGAGGGTAATACTGTTACCTCTTTAGTTGGTGCCACATCATTTTTCAGGGGGAGGACTCTGTCTTCGGTTCACAGGAGGGCAGGAAGAATCCCAAATTATTTTTATCATTGAAGCCTTGTCCTCATAGTCTCTTACCATTCTCTCCCCAGAGGCCAGTTGGAGCAGGAGGTTTAAAAAATTGCAGTGATTTACATGAAGTGCCTGCTAGCATAGTCCAAATGTGCTTAAATTAATTCAGGATCAATAAATATGACATTTCGAGTGGTACAGTCTTTGGATGTGGCCATTTCGTAGTGTTGGTATTGATTTCCAACTATAGATTTGTCATTATAATAATAATGATAATAATAATAATAATGATGATGGCATTTATTAAGCGCTTATTGTGTGCAAAGCACTGTTCTAAGCACTGGGGAGGTGATCAGGTTGTCCCACGTGGGGCTTACAGTCTTAATCCCCATTTTACAGATGAGGTAACTGAGGCACAGTTAATAATAATATTATCTATATATATTATATATCTATATATATTATATTATCTATATATAATATATAATAATAATTATAGCATTTATTAAGCGCATGCTATGTGCAAAGCACTGTTCTAAGTGCTTGGGAGGTTAAAAGATAATCAGGTTGTTCCACAGGGGGCTCACAGTCTTAATCCCCATTTTACAGATGAGGGAACTGAGGCACAGAGAATTTAAGTGACTTGCCCAAAGTCACACAGCTGACAAGTGGCGGAGCTGGGATTTGAACCCTGACCTCTGACTCCAAAGCCCGTGCTCTTTCCACTGAGCCACGCTGCTTCAACAAAGTTAAGTGACTTGCCCAAAGTCTTACACCTGACAATTGGCAGAGCCAGAATTTGAACCCATTACCTCTGACTCCCAAGCCCATGCTCATTCCACTGAGCCACGCTGTCTCTCATTAATTTTGAAGACTTTTGAACTTTAAGGTTTAATATTTTAGCAGAATCAGAGATTGCTTTCTTTCTTACCTGTTCAATTTGTCCAGGATCTTGGTACTATACCGAATATTTTCTGGACTGCACATTTGTTAAGCAGAAGATTCTTCTTGATTACACACTGCATATTTCAGATTCGTTTTAATGTGACAACCATTGGGACAAGTCCTGCTTGTTTTAACCTGAGGTTTCAGATCAGTTGAACCACAGTGACCGATTTGGCCTGGACACTACTACAACTTTTAGTAGATTTTTAGTTTGCTGTGAAGCATAAAGCCAACAAGCTGTTTCCCAAAGGACAGGCCGATTTTTAAAATTTGAATATGTATTTCTCTGCCCATCTTTTCATCATTTGATTGCACAGTAGCTCCTTGGCTGAATTGGGTGACAACATCTGATTCTGTGTGGCAATGATGATACTTGGTTTTGTGTGTGTGTGTGAGACTTGCCAGTAGACTGATGGATAGTTTGAATCTTTGGCAAGATTATGTTGGTCTTTAGCTGCATGCTGACTCTTTCCTCTAGACTGTAATCTTCCTGTGGACAAAGAACATACCCACCAACAAATCATATTTATTGAGTGCTTACTGTGTGCAAAGCACTGTACTAAGCACTTGGGAGAGTACAGTTCAAAAGCAGACACATTTCCTGCCCACAACGAGCTCACAGTCTAGAGAAGGAGACAGACATTAATACACATAAATAAATTATGGATATGTACATATGTGCTGTGGGGATGGGAGGGAAAATGAATGAAGGGAGTAAGTCAGGGTGAAACAGAAGGGAGTGCTTAGTACAGTGTTCTGCATGCAGTAAATACCATCGATTGATTCAAAGGAGTTAGTAGTAGGTTTTCAGGATGTTCCTTCAGACCACAGTCATCAGCATGGATGACAGTCACAAAGGCATCTAATGACACCTATAACCTGTCACCTTGTCATATGCTGAACATGACAATTTAGAATAGTGGGAACCGGAATGATTGTACTAAGGTAGTAGCTGCCCAGTTTTGGCACAAGTCCATGCTTTATGAGGCCTCTGAAAATGATGGTCCCATTGGCAGTCTTCAGTTGTACACTGGTGCTTACTAATCAATCAGTCAATCAGTGGTATTTATTGAGTGCTTATTGCATGCAGGACACTGCACTAAGCAGTTGGGAAAGTACATTGCAATAGAATTGATAGATTCCATCCCTGTCTACAAGGAGTTTACAGTCTAGGAAGACAGACATAGATAGAGTGTATGGGGTCTGTATAAGTTCCACAGTGTGAAGTCAGAGTCTTTGGCTTCATGATGGCTAGCATAGACCTGTAGGTTTGGCACCCCATCACGAGTCATGTGTGATCTGCAGGTATCCTTACACATTTTGAAGGTCTCTCTTTTGTTATAATCACGCAGCTCGGCAAGATGTTGCATTTCTTGCTGTGCTGTGAGTAACTTTTTAATCGGAGTCACTTTCATTGAGCCAATCTTGCTGATGCCATCTTGGCAAACCCACAGTCTTGACAATGCCTAGGAGACAATTTTAGAGATGTTCCCAATTTGCTGTTCACATTGGCTCTCGTTGCTGGAATTTCTTGCTCCAATAGGGCTGCCAGAATGCTGTCACAGATCCCTTTGTTATTCTTGAGCTTGACATTGAGCTATCTTGATGACTTAGGTATCACTTTCTGATCTATTAGTTGTGTACTTGGAGCAGAGAGGATGGTGGTTAGGCCAAGACTCAGCACTATGTGTGGCTGTAGTGGCACATTTATTTAAGTCTTGCTGCCAGGCTATTGCTCTAATCAATGAAATGTTGTGGTGGAGATCTTGGGCCAAGCCATGTTTTCTTTCTTTTCCTTGGGAAGCAGAAGAACACTGGGGTGATAAGAAGATGTTGTTACTCTTACAGATTTATTTACCAAGCGTAGTTTTTAGTCACAGCTTTGCCCAAGTAGTTGCTCTGTTCCTGAGTTGAATTATTGCTCCTTTCTTCTATAAAGAATGTCGCAGTGTGTTTACATTAACCATTTTAGCCTGTGTCTGTCTGCATTACAGCCGCTGTTCAGTTACATAGCCAAAACATTATGTTTTGTTGTCATCACATGTACTAGTTGAAGAGTAATCATTTAGACCTGCCATTAAGACTTGGGTTTTTAGGATATGAATTTTTCCAAAAGGAATCTTTGTATTTTCAAATCACTTTCAGGTTAGAATGCTGGCGTAATTTACCAATCCATCAAACAATGGCATTTGTTGAGCACTTCATGCAGACCATTACTTAGTGCTCTCTTATACCATATAACGGGGTTTGTAGACATACTTCCTGCCCACAAGGAGCTTACAGTCTAGAGACTGTGTTTAGGGTGTTGGCAGAATTATCATAGTTTGGTTCAGATGTGTATGGGTTGGGTGACTGAGGTGTTAATTGATGGTATAAGTAGAAAGTATTATTGAGCCCATTTTCCACCCTTGTCACAGACAGGGAGGGGGCTATCTTAAATTCATTCAGTCATATTTATTGAGCGCTTACTGTGTTCAGAGCACTACTTAAATCTTTTGTGAATGCAACCAGATGGATCAAACATCCTTGGAATATTTTTCAGTGGTATTTAAGTGCTTACTATGTGTTAAGTACTGTTTTAAGTGCTGGGATAGATTCAAGTTAATCATGTTGGAGCCAGTTCCTGCCCCAGATGGGTCTCATAGCTTAAGCAGGAGAGAGAACAGGTATTGAATCCCCATTTTGCAGTTGAGGAAACTGAGGCACAGAGAAGTTAAGTGACTTATGGGACTGGAATTTCAACTATGACCATGACTGTAGCCGTTCTCATGCTAACATGATCAGTTAATATAATAACCCCTGGGAAAGGCTAGATATCATTATTATTATTATATTTGTTAAGCTTTTACTGTTTGTCAAACACTGTTCTACATGCTGGGTAGTTACAAGTTAGACACAGCCCCAGTCTCACATGGGGCTTCCATTCTAAGGGGATAATAATAATAATAATAATAATGATAATAATAGTAGTATTTTGTTAAGCACATACTACATGCCAGGCACTGTACTAAGTCCTGGAATGAATATTAGCAAATGGTCAGTCGTCTTTTCATCATCAATCGTATTTATTGAGCGCTTACTGTGTGCAGAGCACTGTACTAAGCGCTTGGGAAGTACATTCCATTATACAAATGAAATAACGGAGGCACAGAGAAGTAAAGTGACTTGCCCAAGGTCACACAGTGGACAAATGGAGGAGCAGGATTAGAACCCAGGTCCTTCTGACTCCCGGGCCCGTGCTTTATCCACTAGGCTCCACTTTCTCTCTGATTCATCCCCAAGTGGACCAGGCCAACTTGAACCATCATGAACCTCTTGGAGGTTTCCCTCTGACTTCCACTTTTCCTCAACCCTTTTGATGCTTTCTAGAAAAACCTCACCAGGGGACAGTGAAACCCCAAGGACACTGAAAAGAAAAGCTTCACACTTCTTGTTTTTTCCCTAAAAGATGCTGCCCTTTGGGAAATTAAACAAGATAGTGAAAATTCTCGGTGACCCCTTCCTCTAGCGATAAAGGGACCTTGGAGAATGGGTTGGAGGGCAAATCTTTGCCCTGACAGTGAGTGCTGCAGGTAAAACTCTTCTGGAGGGTGTTCAGAAGCAGTGCCTGGCCCATTCTCCAGGCTATGGCCAGTGGGAGCCTTGGCAACATTCTCCTAAGTGTCAAGGGGAGGAAAGTATAGCTGTCCTCCTTTCCTTCCCAAGGCCTGTCTAGCCATACCAACAGTCGGTCAAACCAAGTCAGACAGCAAAGATGACCAGTTTCATTTTCACTGCGCAAATGCTTTAGCCTCCTGCGTTGCTGTGGTTACACAGACATAAGACATCTTATTAAAACCAGTTTAGAGAAACTAATCTCCCCACTGCTCACGTCTACTGAGCAAAGTGTTTGTTGTTTGTTTTTTTTTTGAAAAGGAATAGCAGCGTAGACTTAGTGGAAAGAACATGGTGCTGGGAGTCACAGGACCTAGGTTGTAATTCTGGCTCTACCACTTATTTGCCTGCGATTGTGGGACTTTGGCGAGTCATTAAATTTCTCTATGCCTCAGTTTCCTCATCTATAAAATGGTGATTAAATGCCTGCTCTCCCTCCTCCTTAGGCTGACACAGGAACTGGGTCTGACCTGGTTTTCTTGTATCTTTCTCAGGACTTTGTACAGTGTTTGGAACATAGTAAGCCCCTAACAAATATCACCTTTATTAGTTATTAATATACGAAGGACTAAGCTTACAAAAAACGTGTTATTTTTCAGTCCTAGCAGGTGGGCCATTGCCTCGAGGGCACGAGTTTGAACTACATGAAGTTCGATTTCACTGGGGAAGAGAAAACCAACGAGGCTCTGAACACACTGTTAATTTCAAAGCATTCCCTATGGAGGTAAGAACAATATTTTACCTTGTGAAAAACTTTTTGGGAGAAGGTATTAAGTAATTTACAGACCGCAGTTTAGTTTGTAAGGGCTCACTTCAACCTTATATTACCCTTAAAAATGTATCAAGCTTGTAACAGTAAGTGGCGCTTTGCATCTGTAATAATGGGCTTCTGTATGCATAATCTTGCTCAATAATTGGTCATAAAATTAAACTGAAGCATTCCTGATTTTTGTTTTTTATAATAAAGGGTTTTAAATATCCTGCCATTTCAGCAAAACCTGAGTCATTTTATTGGATAATGTGGGTAAGCAAAAGGTTGAGAAATTGAAGAGCTACCAGAAAGCTCTCAGTGGTCAGAAATAACATTGTTTTGAGGTATGAAAAACAGATGCACTTGGTCTTAAACAGCTTGGGTTTTGTGTAAGTGAGAAAAACACTGTAGAGAAGCAGCATGGTTCAATGGAAAGAGCATAGGACTAGTAGTCAGGAGACCTAGGTTCTGATTCCAGCTCTGCCACTTGCCTGCTGTGTGACCTTGGGCAAGTCACTTGACTTCTTGGTGCCTCAGTTTCCTTGTCTGTAAAATGGGGATTAAGTACCTCTCCCCTATCTTCCCTCTTAAACTGTGAGCCTGTGAAGGACAGAAACTCTGTGTGATGTGATTGTTTTTAATCTGTCCCAGTGCTTAGCCCAGTGTTTGGCACATAATACAAATTTAACAAATTCATTGGTTATTATTGACATATTTAATTATCTCCAGGTTTAATGAAAAGAGCTGTCTTTACTCCAAAATGGTTAGCCAGGCATCTGATTTGCTCTGTACAACAATGTAGCTAAAATGAAAATTGCTAATGGAAATGTACTTGGGAGTAATATCACACTCTAGTGTTGACATGATAAAGCTGAACTGTAGAGTTGAGTAATTATTAAATCTGATCAATGAAAGCAGCCTAAATAGACAATTAAGGCCCTGAACCACCTATCTTTCTGTATTTGCAAGGTTTTTTTTTTTGAATGCCCTAGATACTCACTTTAACACTTCAATTTGTCTACAAAGATAGCCTTATAGCTTCAGGAAATTATGTAGAGAATTCAGGCAAAATCATCGTGGGTGGTTTAAACAGAGCAAATCTATCATGTAATTGCTCGAATCTCTACTTGACTTTGTCCTTGTACAGACAGTCCAATTTTCCCCTGGATGAATTTTCTGTTCTCAGTTTTATTCCTTATCTGACAGGTGAGGTTCACATTGCAAGGATTGTTTAACTGTATGTCCTGGCTTTATATTATTGACGCTGAATATAATCATCAAAGCAATGTCATCTCTACTGGAGCTGTTGTGCTCTCTCATAGGCAAATGCATAGCCATCTTATTAGTTCAGTGCCATATCTCTTTATGCATTCTGTTCAGAGAGCCCATTGTTATGTATTGTGTACCGTAACATCAATTCCTGATGACTTATCAGAACACCACCTGTCTGCGAAAAGCAGAAGCAACATGACCTAGTGGATAGAACATGGGCCTGGGAGTCCAAAGGATCTGGGTTCTAATCCTGCCTCTGCCACTTGTTTGCTGTGTGACCTTGGGCAAGTCATTTAACACAACAACACATTCAACAACAACTCTCTCCTCGACCCCCTCCAGTCTGGCTTCCGTCCCCTTCATTCCACGGAAACTGCGCTCTCAAAGGTCACCAATGACCTCCTGCTTGCCAAATCCAACGGCTCATACTCTGTCCTAATCCTCCTCGACCTCTCAGCTGCCTTTGACACTGTGGACCACCCCCTTCTCCTCAACACGTTATCTGACCTTGGCTTCACAGACTCCGTCCTCTCCTGGTTCTCCTCTTATCTCTCCGGTCGTTCTTTCTCAGTCTCTTTTGCAGGCTCCTCCTCCCCCTCCCATCCTCTTACTGTGGGGGTTCCCCAAGGTTCAGTGCTTGGTCCCCTTCTGTTCTCAATCTACACTCACTCCCTTGGTGACCTCATTCGCTCCCACGGCTTCAACTATCACCTCTATGCTGATGACACCCAGATCTACATCTCTGCCCCTGCTCTCTCCCCCTCCCTCCAGGCTCGCATCTCCTCCTGCCTTCAGGACATCTCCATCTGGATGTCCGCCCGCCACCTAAAGCTCAACATGTCGAAGACTGAGCTCCTTGTCTTCCCTCCCAAACCTTGTCCTCTCCCTGACTTTCCCATCTCTGTTGACGGCACTACCATCCTTCCCGTCTCACAAGCCCGCAACCTTGGTGTCATCCTCGACTCCGCTCTCCCATTCACCCCTCACATCCAAGCCGTCACCAAAACCTGCCGGTCTCAGCTCCGCAACATTGCCAAGATCCGCCCTTTCCTCTCCAACCAAACCGCTACCCTGCTAATTCAAGCTCTCATCCTATCCCGTCTGGACTACTGCACTAGCCTTCTCTCTGATCTCCCATCCTCGTGTCTCTCTCCACTTCAATCCATACTTCATGCTGCTGCCCGGATTATCTTTGTCCAGAAACGCTCTGGACATATTACTCCCCTCCTCAAAAACCTCCAATGGCTACCGATCAATCTGCGCATCAAGCAGAAACTCCTCACCCTGGGCTTCAAGGCTCTCCATCACCTCGCCCCCTCCTACCTCACCTCCCTTCTCTCCTTCTACTGCCCAGCCCGCACCCTCCGCTCCTCCACCACTAATCTCCTCACTGTACCTCGCTCTCGCCTGTCCCGCCATCGACCCCCGGCCCACGTCATCCCCCGGGCCTGGAATGCCCTCCCTCTGCCCATCCGCCAAGCTAGCTCTCTTCCTCCCTTCAAGGCCCTGCTGAGAGCTCACCTCCTCCAGGAGGCCTTCCCAGACTGAGCCCCTTCTTTCCTCTCCCCCTCGTCCCCCTCTCCATCCTCCCGTCTTACCTCCTTCCCTTCCCCACAGCACCTGTATATATGTATATATGGTTGTACATATTTATTACTCTATTTATCTATTTATTTATTTATTTTACTTGTACATTTCTATCCTACTTATTTTATTTTGTTGGTATGTTTGGTTCTGTTCTCTGTCTCCCCCTTTTAGACTGTGAGCCCACTGTTGGGTAGGGACTGTCTCTATGTGATGCCAATTTGTACTTCCCAAGCGCTTAGTACAGTGCTCTGCACATAGTAAGCGCTCAATAAATACGATTGATTGATTGATTGATTGATTTAACTTCTCTGGGCCTCAGTTACCTCATCTGTAAAAGGGGGATTAAGATTGTGAGCCCCATGTGGGACATTCATTCATTCATTCATTCAGTCAGTCATATTTATTGAGTGCTTACTGTGTGCAAAGTAGTGTATTAAGTGCTTAGCACTATACTACATGGACTGCATCCAACCTGATTAGCTTGTCTCTACCTCACACTTAGTAGAGTGCCTGGCACATAGTAAGCACAAATGTCCCTAATTCTGTTGTCGTCTACCAAGTGCCTAGTAATAATAATTATGGTATTTGTTAAGCGCTTACTCAGTGCCAGGCACTGTACTAAGTGCTGGCACTGTACAGTACTCTATGCATCTGTACATAATAAGCGTTCAATAAATACAATTGATGGATTAACACATGCCATTAAAAAAAGAGGCTTTTGTGAAGGGAAGGATCCTTAGTTGATGCATCATGACTGCCGTGGTCAGAATCCTCTGCTCTTGTACATAATAAGCACTCAATAAATACGATTGATTGATTGATTTGCTGTTGGACATTGCACAAATCAGTAAGGAGCCTCAATGTTGTAGGAGCCCTGTTGCTTCTACTCTTGCTTTCCAGTGAAGAGTGGAATTTGTTGGTTCATGGTCATAACCACGTTATGAGGGCTTGTTGGACATGTTTAGAGATGTTAAGAGAGAGTAACTTGCCTTAAGTCAGAAATGCCAGAGCCAGAGTTATGGCCTGGCTTTGAGAAGCATTGTGGCCTAGTGGACTGAGCACAGGCCTGGGAGTTTTAGGACCTGGGTTTTAGTCCCACCTCTGCCACTTGCCTGCTGTGTGAGGCTTCAGTTCCTTCATCTGTAAAATGGGGATTCAGTACCTGTTCTCCCTCGCACTTACAATGGGAGCCCAATGTGGGACCTGATGATCTCATATCTATCCCAGCATTTAGTATGGCGCTTGGCAAATAGTAACCGCTGAACGAATACAACAGTTATTACACTTAATGATTATTATGGCCATTCCCTAGCAGTGTGGCAATTTAAAAAATGTCACAGATTTCATGTGCCGTGGAGTCACAGTGTGAATTTACCAGCCATTTAATAGTAGATGAGCATCAAGCAACATCGTTAGTCCTAAACAGATCATTCAATCAATCAGTAGTATCTATCGAGTGTCTACTGTGTCGTGCAGTCTACTAAGCACTCAGATACAGTAGAATAAGGATACATATCTAGACCTGAAATAGAAGGTTTTTCCCTGAAAAATCCTCTTTAAAACAATCCACTTGTTCTGAGCTTCCAGATCCTAGTATTCTAAAACCTATCTTTTCAACCATTTAGGATTCTGGAGAGCACCTGTGGGTGTAATAATAATAATAATAACAATAATAATAATAATAATAAGTTATGGTACTTGTTAAGCATTTACTAGGTGCCATGCACTGTTCTGAGTGCTGGGGTCCATCGAAGGTAATCAGGGTGGACATAGTCCCTGTCCCACATGGGCCTCACACTCTTAATCCCCATTTTACAGATGAAGTAACTGAGGGCCAGAGAAGTGAAGTAACTTGCCCAAGATCACACAGCAGACATATAGCAGAGCCGGGAGTCCTTCTGACTCCCAAGCCCGTGCTCTCTCCAAGCCCGTGCTCTCTCCACTAAGCCACGTTGCTTCTCACAGGTTCTCGCACGTCACCTTCTTGTAAGGCCCCATGCTAAAACAGAAGGGGGTTAAAGTAGAGTGTGTGACTTCAGGCAATGTTCCTGCAACCTAAATGCTCATGCTCTTGGTTACAGGACAACATTTAGCCACTGTTCACTGTTCGTCTCTTGACTAATTGCATCCATTGTGAATGACTTTGTTGATCAAAGGTTTAGGAACATTCTGCCCCATGCCCTTCCCATATGTTCAGGGGTGGGAAGGGCTGGAGGAGGAAGGGAGGAGCCCACTGTTGTCAGGGCCCCCAAGGGCTGTAGGCAGGGGACAGAGTCGACTCCTCCACTGGGGTGCAGGGCTGCTATAGAGTGTCCTGTTAGTTGGGTGTTGCTGGGCCTCCTGGTCTTGCAGTGAGTATAGTTCAGGGAGTGAGTGAGGTGGGCCTGTAGCTCACCTAGTGGATCAGGGGGGCTTCTCTGTGGCTGTTATGAGGGGCACTTGCTCCGGGCTTGCCACTCTGGGGTACCACCACAGCCTCCCTCAGCACTTTCTGGCTCTTCCCTCAGTTGGGCCTTGCAGCTGGGCTTTAAACAAGCCAGCAGTCAGTGACGGGTCCCCAAGACAGGGTCCCTTCGAACACTCTGAGTCAGGTAAGGAGGGGGATTTTGGCACAGAGGGTCTGGGTGTCCACTAAAATTTTAATCTGGCTCTGCCTATTAAGGCTCTACCTGGACCAGGCTCAGCTTGGAAGTCCAGAAGGACCCAAATTCCCAGGGCCAGGTCAAGTCATCATGAAGTCAAACCTGGAGGGGCTTGAGCTAAGCTCGTTTGTACCCTCAGGCCTCTGCTGCTGCCATTTCTGGTGGGTGTCCGGGTGCCACCCAAACCGAAGAGAAACCAGAAGTCAGTAAATCAGAAGTGACTTGCAAACTCGCTTCAGGTAGATGTTCAGTGTGGGGAAGTCACCCAGGGGCTGTCAGGTTGTTGGGGCAACTGGGAACATGCAGTGGCCCCCCAAGCAGTGATTTTTGAGCAGTGTTCCTCGGGTCACTTCCACTTAGGCATTGTCTCCACTGCACATTATGGCTGTGGCCTGGTCGGTAGCTGTGGGGACTGTTTTGGGCCAAGGACCACAACCAAAATTGGGCTGGATAATAATGATGGAATTTGCTTACTATGTGCCAAGCACTGTTCTAAGTGCTGGGGGAGATACAAGGTATTCAGGTTGTCCCACTTGGGGCTCACAATCTTTATCCCCATTTTACAGATGAGGTAACTGGGGCATAGAGAAGTGACTTGCCCAAAGTAACACAGTGGACAAGTAGCAGAGCTGGGATTAGAACCCTTGACCTCTGACTCCCAAGCCCGCGATCTTTCCACTAAGCCTCACTGCTTCTCTGCTGTATGCTGAGGCTCTGAATTAATGCAACGCTCTACTGGTTATAGCCTACATTATAGTGTAGGTGCCATGACTTTTAGCCTATTCAGTGGGAAAAACAATGTTTCCTACTGCTTTTATGTGGAAAAATGTTTTCAATTAATAATCAGAATTTAGGAAGATCATATATTGCAAAAATATAAATCAACTGCATAAATTGTGTTTTTTTTTTCCTCAAAGCACACATTAACTCCCCAAATCCTATACATCCCATACCACCCCATCCTCTGGGAAGACTCTAGCCTGTGTTTTCCAGGAAGACACTTCCTAGGGAGCCTTGAATTGTTGCTGCCAAGTCCTGCTGTGAGCTGAACTCCTCTTCCCTCTCTGTCACCTCACTCCATTCCTCTCCTGTTCTAGAAGGACTTTCACGGGCAAACAAACACGTGTACTCAGCACATATACACACACAGGGAACAGATACTCTTGTAGGCAGCAGGGCCATGTCAAAGAGACCCCTGGGCACATGAGAAAAAATACATTTGGAGAAGCATCTACATAGTCACACAAGACAGAGAAACACAGGCACACACACACTTACGCAGTCCCAGATTGACACAAAGGGACATCCAAACAAATAGGGACACAAACACATCTAGACAGTGATGCATTCGCTCACTTAGAAGTACACACTTGGGGGATGCACTGCACACAAAAACCTAACAATCAGGGGAAATGGTACCGAGGCCACAGAAGGGAAAATGAAGTTTGGGGAAGCCAAGAGGTCAGAGGAACAAGGAGCAGGAGGTCACAAAGAAAGAGGGGACAGAGAGTGGAAGACTGGGGATTAACTGGGATAAGAAAAAAATTGAGGAGGGAAATGAAAAGAGTGGAGAGCCCAAAGAGAAGAAAAAACAACAAAAAATCCTTTAGAATCTATCAGGGTTCTCATCTAGTTACAATACAAACAGGATACACTACTTAAAAAGTTGGAAAGTTTGACTCCTTTTGGGATTTCACCTTTGATATCATGACTATGTTGACTAGAATAAAGAAATATTCTGTGTCTTCAAACGAAACCATTCATTACTTTTTATTAGACATCCTGGCATCTTCCACAAGGTTACTGTACTAGGGTCATGGCTAAATAAATTAGAGAAACCTTTAAGCTGGGACCTCTGCAACAGACACAGTTAGGGAAATGGCCCCATTTCAGTAAAAATGCTATCAAAAGCTAAAATTGTATTTATTTTATATAATCTGAATTTAGTGTATGTTTGCTTATCTTTTCCAGTACCCGAACTCAGGAAATAACAATTCCTGAACTCAGTTCAACTTGTGTAGTCTTTCTTTCTATGACACATCCATAATAGAGTAGCTTAGCATAGTTGGATAGAACAGTAAATGTTCTAACACTCGCAGTGTTATGTCCCTTAAACTACTGCAGGATGTTGAAATCTCACTTCTCAGAAAGGAACACTGAAATACAAGTTTGTCTTTGGGCAAATAAATGAAAGAAATAATGTTACCAACTTGGAACTTAACTTGTATGTCACATAGTTCCAAATAGCTCTCTCAGTAACATTTGTTTGTTTTAGTATGATAATAAATTAAACACCCTTTCAGTAATGAAAGTGTGTTTTAGAAAAACAGCATTTGAATGACAAATAAATGTTCACTGTTAAATGCTACCGTCTGTCGAGGGATAAAAATAGGGGGAAATAAAGAACCGACCTTTTTTAATATTAGGAAGTGATGGCCTAAAGATATAGTTCCCTTAAAAGGTGAGTTGGAACAGGTTTAATTGATAAGTGTAGTAATAAGATTAATTATAGGACAATTTTCAAGAACATGCAGCTTATAAGTTACATGTCAAATATTGCAGTTTGGGTTGTTATCCAACTTCTATTTGAAGGATGACTATAAATTGGGTACTACACATATTTCCATAGTAGACTTACAGTCCACAAAAAGCTCCAACAGGAGACTGATCACACGTCTTCAAGGGTGAAGCATTTGGATTTACCACCATAATTCATTTTTTTTTAAATGATATTTGTTAAGCACTTACTAAGTTCCAGGCACTGTACTAAATTCTGGGGTAAATTCAAACTAATCATGTTGGACACAGTCCATGCCCCACATGGGACTCACAGTCTTAATTCCCATTTTACAGATGAGGTAACTGAGACACAGAGAAGTTAAGTGACTCTTCCAAGGTCACAGCAGGGAAGTGCTAGAACCAGGATTGGAACCCAGGTCCTTCTGACTCCCAGGGCCATGCTTTATCCACTGGGCCATGCTGTTTCAGCTGTTGTTCAGGCATACAGGGGCTGGACACTCTCACTGTTCTGTTGATCTTCAGTTTGGTTTGAAGCATGATACTGTGTTGGTGTCACATCTGAAAATCACCCAAAGGACATGGCACCCTCCCATTATCTGCTTTTTTGTCAATTTTGTCATCATTGAACATTAAGCCACATACGAAGCAAAATTTGGTGGCAGCTTTTAGCTCTGCATTGCTGATGAAAATCCCTGGAGTATGCAGGTACACGTATCCTTGGCTTTCCTTGGGTCTGTTATTCGCAGTTTTCTACAAGTGATCTTCCTTGCCCTTTTGAAGATGGTAGTGTCTTGGAAATCTGGTGTCAGTGCTTCTCAGCTGTTGTATATGGATGCCCAGGCTTTTCCGAGCCATGAGGTGGTCTGTATTTTGGTGGTGCTCTGCCTAACATGAAGTTCTTTTTCTTTGTTAACTCTGGCTTCTGATTGTGCAGCTAGACTGTAAGCTCACTATGGGTAGAGAACATGTCTGTCCACTCTGTTGTACTATATCCTCCCAAGCTCTTAGTACAATGCTCTGCACATAGTAAATGCTCAATAAATACTACTGAATGATTGTGCATACTGCACAGGTTTGCTTTCATGTCCCAAAGCAGATCTCTCTTTGGCAATGTCTGTCTCTCCCTCTAGACTGTAAGCTTATGGTGGGCAGGGAATGTGTCTGTTTTATTGTTATATTGTTCTCTCCAAGCACTTAGTACAGTGCTCTGCACACAGTAAGTGCCCAATAAATACAATTGACTGACTGTAAGCATACTCTTTGCCAGTCCTAGGTGTTGACAAAGTTTTATGTACTTGGTTCCAAGTCACGCCATGATCTCTTGACTCATTCTTGCCAAATTAGGCCTGGTGGTGTCTTCTAGCAGTGCTAGGATTGATGACTCATTAGTAGACAGCATCTTAGAGAAACTTGTTAGAATGTGAACTCATTGTCGGCCCAGTAGGTGTCTTGTGCTTCCATTGTACTTTCCAAAGTGCTTAGTATGGTAACCCGGTAAGTACAGAACAGCAAGTGCTTAATAAGTAACCATTTCTCCCTTACTTCCAGATGCTTAATAAATGCCATTACTCTCCCCCCTCCCCCCCTCCATTCACTTTTCATAATGCCTCTGGAAGATTAGGATCCTGGCCCTTCGTTCAAGACGCTCCTCTTCTCATTCTTCAGAATTTTTAAAATTATCTTTCTTGATGAGGCACAAACCAGCATTTTGAAGGGCGGTAAGCCATTCTGATTGACTCACTCAGTTTCTGGTTGGGGCACTGATGTCTGGATTGATAGCCGGGCTGTATCTTCAGCCACTCAAGTTCTCTGTCGCAGCTGCTACCTCCAGGCTGAGATCACCAGTTGTGAGACCTGTGTGACAGGGCTGGGTCACCCTGCCACTCCCCTAGTCTTGCATGGGCTGCACTTGAACAGCAGAGATGCCATGGGGTTTCTGTGACAGTGGCATGGAATCCTGAGTGACATCCTTCCTTCGTTCCTCTAGACTGTAAGCTCATGGTGGGCAGGGAATGTGTCTGCTCACTCTGTTGTATGGTATTCTCCCAAGCGCTTAGTATAGTGCTCTCTGCACATAATAAGTGCTCAATAAAAACCATGGGTGAGGAAAATGGCAAGACTACATCAGAAAGCTAATCATGCCCCTGGTATTGCTTCCCACACCAAAGTAATTTTAAGTGAAAGCCAGCTGGATATGTAATTCATTCATTCATTCATTCAATCGTATTTATTGAGCGCTTAATAGAGCACTGAAACAGATCAAGTATGAGGCTTAATTTTTTTGGTTTTGTGCCTTTCTAAATGGGTGGCATAGTCTGATAGGTGAGGATTGGAAAAGCACCCTACATTGTAATCAGCTCAACATTGGGTTACTTTTTGAAGATTCACTTTCTTTTAAATGTAAGTTAGAGATAAATAATACCTGCCCTTAGCAACTTCAGTGCTAAGTACTGAAGCGAAGTGCTGGAGTAACTGAGGAGATCATTTGGGAAGTGTTTTGAACTCCTCAGAAAATAATGTGATTAATAATAATATTGAACAAAACCTGTTTCAGTACAATGTACTACAATTAATTTCATTCAAATTATTCTCCAAGATGCTTAAAGGATATAATTATCTATTTAAAATTAAATGGTATAAAGAAATGATAGTTGTCATTACTCTTTTATTGAAAGATGGATAGAATTCTCTAGTTGGCCACCTATAAAATAGTCAACACAGAAAATAAAGACTGTAATGCAAACCTTGGCTGTGAGACCTGAGGATTTAAGTCAGTGACAATGGATTGTTACTGTTTTTTTTAATGCAAGAGGACAGAGCAAACAAGAACCACCTTTTAGCGATTCATTAACTAGTTCAGGCCTCTCTAGTGCTAGGTGGACATTATGTGAAGAAAAGACTAGAGGTAATTCAAGGGATGAGCGCTGGCAATTCAAGTAACAGTGGATTTTTGTTTAATTGCAAGAGAACAGAGCAAACAGGAACCACTTTATAGTGACTCTAACTTCTGCAGGTCAGCAGTGCTAGGTGAACACTATGTGAAGAAAAAAACAAGTGTTAATTCAGGGGTTGTGGAAGTGTATGATAGTAGAAGCAACACTGCCTAGTGGAAGGAGCATGGGATTGGGAGTCAGAGAACCTGGGTTCTAATTCCTTCTCTGCCACTTACCTGTGGTGTGACCTTGGGCGAGTCACTTAACTTCCCTGTTTTTCAGTTCCCTCATCTGCTGAATGGGGATTCAGTACTTGTTTTCCCTCCTACTTGAACCGTGAGCCCCATGTAGGACTTGATTATTTTGTATTATAATAATAATCATAATAATGGCATTTATTAAGTGCTTGCTATGTGCAAAGCATGGTTCTAAGTGCTGGGGAGGTTGCAAGGTGATCAGGTTGTCCCACGGGGGGCTCACAGTCTTAATCCGCATTTTACAGATAGGTAACTGAGGCACAGAGAAGTTAAGTGACTTGCCCATAGTCACACAGCTGACAATTGGCAGAGCCGGGGTTTGAACCCATGACCTCTGACTCCAAAGCCTGTGCTCTTTCCAACAAGCCATGCTGCTTCTCTTGTATCTACCCTAGCACTTAGTATAGTGCTTGGCACAATTGTAAGTGCATAGCATATGCCACAATTATTATTATATCTTACCAGGTTTAGACTGGAGTGACTTATTGTAGGTGAGAAAGCTGAGAGTATTATTCTGTCACTTGCCTCCAAAGGGAGCCTAAAAGAGATTCCTGTTTGTCCTAACCACTTTCCAGAAGGCACTAGCACCCGCCATCTATCAGTTATATTTGTTGAGCACCTACTAGGCACAGGGCACTCTACTAAGTGCTTGGGAAAGTACAGTACAGCAGAGTTAGCAGACACCTTCCTTGCCCATAATGAGCCATCTCAAAAGGAATCAGAACAGCCACCTCTGATGTTACTTTCACCTATCTGGTACTGTTGGGTCGGTTTGCATACTTACTAATGAAAATTCAGGTTGGCAGTCTAGGCACAGAAAAAAAGAAGAGAGTATAGACCTTCACCTTCAAGAGGTAAACTAGCTTAATAATAATTGTGGTAATTGTTAAGTGCTTACCATGTGCCAAGCACTGTACTAAGTGCTGGATCTGCCGTAGCACGGGGTTTCAATACATGACTAGAAAATATTGAGGGAATTAGGGAACATTCTTCCTATAACTTGAGCCTTTTTGGGCTTGGCATACTCCATCATCAAAGAACCTGCTTTTGTTCATGTGTTTAGCATCTGAACTGGTGAATGCTAGAGCATGAGTTTTTTGTCTTTTGAAATTTTGCAAGAACATTCCCTTACCTTGTAGGAATCCTGGGAATACTCACTTCTCTGGATCATGGAGGGAAAGGAGTTATGTACCTATGAAGCAACCGCCCCAATCTGACTGGAAAGAGTCCACCAAGAAGGCTGGGTTTGGCCTTGCCTCTCCAACCTTCACTGGTCAACTGGAAGTCGTCTGCAAAACGTAGCACTCTGATAATATCTGGGAAGTGGTAGAGAAAGGGTTTTTTCCTTTAGATATCCAGTAACGCCTTTTGCTGTGCCTTTTTTGTGGGGAAAGAAACACATTCAGAAGACAGTTTTTGGACATACCTTACTCAGGGCAGGGCCCGTCTGAAAGGGGAGAGAACGCAGGGCCTTTTTTTTTTTTTCATTTGCAGCATGGGCCCATTTAACCCTGTTAAATCAGGGTGGTGTTCTGAACTACTTACTGAACTTTCTTATCCTCCTCCATTCCACTCCCCTCTTCAAATCAGAGGACTTTTCAGATGAGAGAAAGGAGGGTGATTTGACACGTGGACCATCAGTGGGACAAGAATTGCAGTTGAAAAGCAGTGCCTAAGGAACCAAGTCTGACCATTCTGATTCTGGAGAGTCTTCATCTAGTCTCTTTGAAATCCTTGTAAGTCATCTTTTATTCTTCCTCCAGCGCTTAGAACAGTGCTTTGCACATAGTAAGTGCTTAATAAATGCCATTATTATTATTATTACTCTGCTTTGTAGAAGGATCATTCAGTCGTTTAATCGTATTTATTGAGAGCTTAGTGTGTGCAGAGTTCTGGACTGAGCGCTTGGAAAGTACAAATTGGAAGCATATAGAGATGGTTGCTACGCAACAATGGGCTCAGAGTGATGGGGCTAGAGTTGTCAAGTAGCTTTAGAGAGTGGGCAGAAAATTTGTCTTTTGGAAACATATACTTATTAACAAAATTGAATGGTACCATGGCATGATTCCCCAAGCCACCGTATCTCTGAAGGGAAAATTCAGTGACACAGCCATAGCAAAAATCTGATTTATTTAGTAGCCTGTGTCGTGCTCAGAAATCCAGACCCCAGATGCTGTGCGTGAAGCACTAAAACATGTTCTTGAAGTGAGATTTCTAGAGGAATGGAAACATTTTGCTCTCATTTTCATAAATACCCATTATCCACCCTTTTCTAGAGAACAAATGTCCCAGATTTTTATATATTTGTATTGTTTTGTAGTAGCTTGTGCAGAACATGGTACCAAGTGCTTGGGAGAATACAGAACAGCAGAGTTGGTAGGTGCATTCATCGCCCACAAAGAGCGTACATTCTAGAGGGGGAGACAGACATCAAAATAAATTATGGATTTGGACATAAGTGCTATGGGGCTGAGGGTGGTATAAATTTCAAGTGCTTAAAGGGTGCAGATCTAAGTGCTTAGGTGATGCAGAAGGGAGAGGGAATAGGGGAAATGAGGGCTTAGTTGGGGAAGGCCTCTTGGAGATATGATTGTAACAAGGCTTTGAAGTTGGGGAGAGTGGTGGCCTGTCCTAAAAGAATGGGGAAGGAGTGAAAAGAGGTGAAGTGAGTTTGAAGGAAGCTTAAATGCTGGTGAGACTCATTTCACTCCAATTCTCACTATTTGTAGAACTCAACAAAAAGTATTGTTTGGCACGATTAAGCCTAATGGGGCCACTCCCTTGAGAAAATTCTGTTCAGTTTTGTACTTGGTGAATTTTGGAGTGCTCAGTGTGATGTTAAATTAAGAGGTGAAGTGAGTTTGAAGGAAGCGTAAATGCTGGTGAGACTCATTTCACTCCAATTCTCACTATTTGTAGAACTCATCAAAAAGTATTGTTTGGCACGATTAAGCCTAATGGGGCCACTCCCTTGAGAAAATTCTGTTCAGTTTTGTGCTTGGTGATGTTAAATTGGTTAAACTGGTAATTGGTTAAACTGGGACTTGGCTCCAGGTCACCTTTTCAAGAATTTTTTTGCACTTTAAAAATGTTGCTGCTCTAGCAGAAGGTGCTCTTACTCTGCCTCTCATCGTGAATTCAAAGAGACAGACCAATGGGTGATAGTATAACAGCATTTACTGAAGACAAAATACTGTAGAACCACGTTGAGAGAAAATATGTACAAATTAAAGGCATAATCCATGCCCTCAAGGTGCTTACAATCTGATGAATCAGACAATCAGTGGTATTTATTGAGTGCTTACTCATGAAGAACACTGTACTAAGTGCCTGGGAGAGTACAACATAACAGAAATGGCAGACATGTTCCCTTATGAAAACAAGTTTACAGCCTAGGGGAACTAAGGAAGAATGCCATAATCAGGTTTGGCAGTACTTTAGAGTATTATTAAGATTTGTGCTTTACATGATTCAAATTATTTTCTGACTAGGTAGGTTACTGAGGGTTAAGGGTTAAATATTCTTACTGAGCTAGGGGTATATATTTACAGGTTAAATTGAGAGACTCCAGTGAGCATTTGGAAAATATGGAGAGGATAATCTCTGCTCCCCGTTTGCGGGGACAAGTTTGCATATGTCATTGGTATTCATAACCTAGCATTATTCCTCGACTCCCAATGACTTTTCAAATCAAATGTGAAAGCTATGGGTCAGAAGCCATCTATTTTTGTCTTGGAGGCTGCCACCTTTCCTTTTAGATGCAGGTCTCATTAATCCATGGTTTAATAACTTTTAATTAGATCACAGCAAAATGCTCTACTTGGGGATACCCTAGAAAACCACCTCATTAGAACTCGCCTGAAAATTAGCTAGTGCAGAATGCAGCAAGTGATTCCTTTGAGGACACTGGCTTCAGGAAAGATTTGTAGGCCTTTCTAGACCATCCATTTGCATTTGAAAGCAATTCCAGGTGTTAAATTGGGCCTTAAACTGAGGGTTTAAATTGTGAAAGGTCTTATAGAAGCTCTGATTTTTTTTTTCTTCTCCTCATCCCCATCCTCCCCCTCCAACCATTTCCATCTCCTGACATGAGACTTGGAAATCTACCCTGGCCTGGTAAGGAGGAGGAAGAAGTGCTTCACCCCTGTAATTTAAACAATTAAAGAACAGTTGCAATGACCTCTTTATCAAATCACCCTCATCACAACTGAAACGCTAATGGTTTCCCCAGTCACTTTGAGGTGAGGTTTCCTGTAGTTCTCTAGGAAAAGCTTTCCTGTTTGAAATTCACATTCCCTCCTTTTGTCCGATGAGTCTTCTTTATTGAACTTCACAGAAGAGTGCATCTGTTTGCTGTCTGTTTCCTAGACCTAGCAAGAGCTATTCCTTTAAGGCTTCCCAGTGGAATTTTTATTGCAGGACTGTTTCTCCTTGCTCCTGCTTCCCAGTCATTTCTCTGTGGATTTTTCCATCTCTCCTCTCTTGTCACTCCCTTTTCTTCCCCCCCCACTCTTTGTTTTTCTCCAGTTCTTCTTGAAGTGCCTTTCCTTACAGTTTTTTAGACCTATACAATTATAGTCTGTAAAACTGTTCAATAAGGTGTCCATAGTTTTTTTTTCAGAATTTTGCAGTTTTTAAAAATCCAAGTAAATAATAAAACACTCGCTGGGAAAGCACAGCACGAGAGAAAGGTTGTAAACTGGTAAGACACATATATCCTTGAATTTCTCTAGTGCCACTTGCTGAAATATATTTTCTCTTTGGCACAAACAAAAATGTCTGCAAGAACTTGACAGGGTAGAAGCAAAAGTCTGGATAAAAAATGAAAGTGTCGGTGACTCTCCCTTCTCCCTGACTTTCAACTAGAGCAGATTCCATTTTTTAGGTGAATGTAAGTATACTAAATTGATTGTTAGATCCTAATGGTTGCAATTAGTCATTGCTTCACTTAACTGATGATGCCTTTAGGCTGATGGTATTGTAGCAAAGCAGGCAATTTTCCAATTTTCCACCTCTTCTTCCTTTCCTCACTCCTTCCCTTCATTCTCCACTCCCCTCCCCACATTCCTCCCCTTAGCCCACTTTACAGCCTTTAATTTGTAGGTGAAGCATTTATTATGTTGAGGTTGATCTGAGTGGAAAGTGGTATTTCGAGAATAATTTTTTTTACTGGTATTTGTTAAGCGCTTACCATGTGCCAGGCACTGTACTAATTGCTAGGGTAGATACAAGAAAATCAGATTGGACACAGTTCCACATGGGACTAACAGTCTTAATCCCCATTTTACAGATAGGCACTTGAGGCACAAAGAAGTTAAGTGCCCAAGGTCACAAGACAGACAAGTGGCAGAGCTGAGATTAGAATCCAGGTTCTCTAATTCCCAGGCCTGTGATTTTTCTACTAGGCCAAGTACTGTACATGGAAGTGAGAAAAGCACTATATATAAACTGAAAACTAACTTTCACCCTATCTCAGACATAAATAGATGAGATATGGATAAATGTTTTCCCAAACTTTAGGAGTGTTGAGGAAAGGATTCAAATATCCTTTAGTCCCTTTCCCTCCCCAACAAATTTGTTTAAAGAGCACATTTTGCTGTTTTTCATAATAATAATAATAGTTGTATTTTATTCACCCAGTAGTATTTATTGAGTGCTTACTATGTGCAGAGCACTGTACTAAGCATACTAACAATAAACAGACACATTCCCTGCTCACAATGAGCTTATAGTCTAGAGGGGGAGACAGACATTAATATAAATAAGTAAATTACAGATATGTACATAAGTGCAGCACTGTGCCAAGCACTAGGAAAATACAAGATAATTATCATTTACATTTGCATTTTTGTAAGTTTGTCAGAGAATAAGGGCGGTGGAAGGAATAAGAAATTTAAACGTGCATGTCCAGTGTGAAAAGAAGTTGGAAATCTGGACAATGGATTTTTCCCTCCATTAGTGGGGAGAGTATTATGGTCACACCTCCACAATGCCTATTTATTGGTGAGTTGGAGTGGATATAAGGGATTTTAAGTGGTTGCTGGAACTCATTTATTATTCAGGTGAACCTACAAAGAATTTATGGGACATCGAAGATCATGTTGGTTCCTTTTATTTGACTTCTGTACTCCTCTCTGATGTCTAGTCTCATACTGTCAACCTCTCAACACTCTCTTCCCATGGTCCTTTCTTTCTCTCCTTTAGACCCCGCCCCCTCTCTCCAGGGTATTACCGCACAGAAGGTTCTATATTACTTATCCAGAATATGCGTCCTTCCTTCTGCCGGCGTGCCCCATTTTGTCACGCTAACAAAAACTCTAGGCTGCTTTTGTTTTTTCCACCTGAAGCAGAATTAAATTTCAGGGCCATGCTTACTTAAGTCTCTTCTTGTGGTAATATCATTATCCCTGGGGCGACAGTTAGTAAAGTCCTATAGAACTCCTCATGAGAAGCAGCGTGGCTCAGTGGAAAGAGCACGGGATTGGGAGTCAGAGGTCCGCTGCTTGTCAGCTGTGTGACTTTGGGCAAGTCACTTAACTTCTCTGTGCCTCAGTTCCCTCATCTGTAAAATGGGGATTAAGACTGTGAGCCTCACGTGGGACAACCTAATTACCTTGTATCCTGCCCCAGCACTTAGAACAGTGCTTCGCACATAGTAAGTGCTTAACAAATACCATTATTATTATTATGTTCCCTCCCAAACCCCCTCCTCCTCCTGACTTTCCCATCACTGTAGACAGCACCATCCTCCTCTGTGCCTCACAAGCCCGTAACCTTGGCCCTTGCCCCGACTCATCTCTCTCATTCAATGCACATATTCAGTCTGTCACCAAATTCTGTCACTAAAATCCACCCATTCTTCTCCATTCAAACTGCTACCATGTTAATCCAAGCAATTCTCCTAGCCCACCTTGATTATGCACCAGCCTCTTTGCTTCCTGTTGCTCTCCATTCTGCTCCATTCTTCACTCAGCTGCCCGGATCATTTTTCTACAAAACCATTCAGTCCACGTTTCCCCACTCCTCAAGAACCTCCAGTGGTTCCCATCCACCTCTGCATCAAACAGAAACTTTTTAGTATAGGCTTTAAAGCACCTGGTCACCTTACCCCTCACACCTTTCCTTCCTGATTTCCTGCTACATTCCAGCCTGCATACTTCACTCCTCTAATGCCAACCTACTTACTGTTCCTCAGTCTCATCTATCTTGCCGCCGACCCCTCACGCATGTCCTGCCTTTGGCCTGGAATAATAATAATAATGGCATTTATTAAGCGCTTACTATGTGCAAAGCAATGTTCTAAGCGCTGGGGAGGTTACAAAGTGATCCGGTTGTCCCACAGGGGCGCTCACAGTCTTCATTCCCATTTTACAGATGAGGGAACTGAGGCCCAGAGAAGTTGAGTGACTTGCCCAAAGTCACACAGCTGACAAATGGCAGAGCCTGGATTTGAACCCATGACCTCTGACTCTAAAGCCCGCGCTCTTTCCACTGAGCCATGCTGCCTCCCTCTTCACTTCCAACAGACGTTCACTCTCTGTTAAAGGTGCATTTCTTCTAAAAGGCCTTGCTCAACTAAGCTTTCATTTCCTCTTCTCCCACTCCTTTCTCCATCATCCCTGCACTTGGACTTGCACCCTTTATTCAGCTCCACCCCCCAACCTGACAGCCCCATAGCACTTATGTTCACATCTGTAATTTAATTTATATTAATATCTGTCTTCTGCTCTAGACTGTGAGCTCATTATGGGTAGGGAATGTGTTTACCAACTCTTATATTGTGGTCTCCCAAGTAGTGCTGAGTACAGTGCTCTTTACACAATAAGTGCTCAATAAATATGATTGATCGATTGGTCCTACAATCTTTTTCATTCATTCAATCGTATTGAGCGCTTACTGTGTGCAGAGCACTGTACTAAGTGCTTGGGAAGTACAAGTTGGCAGCATATAGAGACGGTCCCTACCCAACAACGGGCTCACAATCTCTTTGCAGTCAGGATTATTTTATTCCCTTTTAGGTTGATTTGGCATGAAATGCAGAGCAAGCTAGAGGCTGCTATCCTAGTGACATTCTGTATTTACCGGTGGGGCAAGTGCTTGCATTGATTTCTTGCTCTGGTTAACTGTACCCGCCAGATTAACCTGACATTCCCTTGACCACATGTACTGAGAAATTGATTGCCCAAAGCCTGGAAAAATAGTTCTTCAATTTTTCAGATATTGAATAACTCAATAGAGGTACACAAAGTAGCTAAGTTTACGAAAAGCTCAAAAATTCATATTTTAATAATTTAACTAATAGTGCCTCTAAAGAAACACTCTCCTTAATTTGACCTAATTTTACTTTACATCCATCAGTTGGAAGGTATAGGATAAGCCATCTTTAATGAGCTTTTTAGAAAATGAGCTTGGATATAGTGTAACCTCCTACTTGGAGCTTACGGGTCCCTGTAGGATACAATATATTTTCCCCAAAGATGGTGTCGTAGTATTTAGTTACAGTAAGGTATTGGTGGGAGGAAGCCACAGATCTCTCTTTGGTGGAAAATTTCACAATCCAGTCATCCTGGAAACGATCCACTCTTCCTCATTGAGAAGCAGCGTGGCATAGTGGAAAAAGCACTGGCCTGAGAGTCAGAGGACCTGGGTTCTAATCCTGGCTCCGCCGTCTCTCTGCTGGGTGACCCTGGGCAAGTCACTTAACTTCTCTATGCTTCAGTTACCTCATCTGTAAAATAGGGATTGAAGCTGTGAGCCCCACTGGGACATGAGCTGTGTGTCTACCCTGATTAGCTTGTTTCTACCCCAGTGCTTAGTACAAGTGCCTGGCAAATAGTAAGTGCATAACAAATACCATAAAAAATTTAAAAAGTTGGGGGAGGGGAGAGAGAGAGAGAGAAAGAGAAAGAGAGAAAATGTATGTGTGTATATATATTACACACATATATTTTCTCTCTCTTTAAAAAGTTGGGGGAGGGGAGAGAGAGAGAGAAAGAGAGATAATATATGTGTGTAATACACACATATATTTTCTCTCTCTTTTTCTCTCTCTCTCCCCTCCCCCAACTTTTTAAATTTTTTTATGGTATTTGTTATGCACTTACTATTTGCCAGGCACTTGTACTAAGCACTGGGGTAGAAACAAGCTAATCAGGATATATATATATATATATATATATATATATATATATATATATATATATATATATATATATATATGATTGTCTGTAGAAGGAAGCAGAAGGAAAGCAGAAAATGCTACTCCCCTTCCTTTCCTCCTTTTTTTGCCTTCCTCCAGCTCTGAGTGGGTGCCCTTTGCCCACTCGGCGCTCTTCTTCTGGCTCTCCTTCCCCTGCCAGTCTTCTCCCACTTTCATTTCATGAAGACGGTTTCCCTGGCATCCAGCCATCTTCCCCAGGTCCTTTAGGCTGCCCTCTCCAAATCCCCGCCTTGGAACTGGGGCTGGAGTCTTAAGTGAGGACATGAAGATTGTCTCCCAATCCCTCTTTTGGTTTCTAGGTGGGCCGAGGTGCTTCTTGACTCCTCTAATTCCCCACTCTGGTCTGGTTGGGCTGTGGCCCCTCTTCCCTCCTCTGCCAGGTTCTGGGATTGGGAATGGGCCTTACTACCAGAAGCAGCAAGGCATAGTGGAAAGAGCCCAGGCCTTAGAGTCAGAGGATCTGGGTTCTAATCCTGACTCTGCCTCATACCTACTTGTGTGATCGTGGGCAAGTCATTTAACTTTTCTGTACTTCAGTTTCCCCATCTGCAAAATGGGGATGCAGTCCTACTCCTGCTTAAATTGTGAGCCGCATATGTGACAGAGACTTTGTCTAACCTGATTAACTTGTATCTACCGCAGTGCTTAGAACAGCACTTCAATCAATCAATTAATTGTATTTATTGAGTGCTTACTGTGTGCAGAGCACTGTTCTAAGCACTTGGGAAGTACAAGTTGACAACATATAGAGACAGTCCCTACCCAACAGTGGGCTCACAGTCTAAAAGGGGGAGACAGAGAACAAAATCAAACATACTAACAAAGTAAAATAAATAGATATGTACAAGTAAAATAAATAAATAAATAAATAGAGTAATAAATATGTACAAACATATATACATATATACAGGAGCTTAAGTCATGAGCTTAAAACTGACACTTGACACACAGTAAGTCCTTAACATGTGAAATAATTATTTATCATTATTGTTATTATGCTTACCCACCATCAATCTGGCCACAAGACTGATGAGCTGGTCCCTTCAGACTTGGTTTGTTGAGGTGCAGGGTATGTTACATTTCTGACTGTAATACTAAAACATACTTTCTTAACCTGAGTGATTGGCACTTCTATTTCCAAGTCATGATGAATGTTTATTACTGAGGCAAGAAACAAAAATTATGCTACTCAATCACAAAGCACACAAATATGTTTTTGGCACTGACCTCTTTTTTAGTTTGTCACATTGAACTAGGAGTTTCTGGAAGGATTTTAAAGTGTCGTCTAAGTCTGAACTGTGCAAAAGCAATATGCATTTCTCCACAAAGAACCCAATTGTGAAATAGTGCACCACAGGGAAAAATTATTTCCTGATTATAATCTGTGATTATTTTATGTCCCAAGTGTATGATTTTTAGTCATGGTATTTGAATATGTTTTCTTCTGCTCATAAATAACAGATCCATTTTTGGACCTTGTGAAAGCATTCACTTGAGTAATAATCCATTGCCGGAAATTCATAGTTAATGGAGAGAAACAGGTCTAGTAATGAGAAAAAGATGACTATAAGATCTATTCTGCTAATGAACATATTGCATGAGTTCTTTATATAGTAAAATCTCATTAATTTGAACCCCATTAATCCAGAATTAGTGATAATTCAGACACCATCATAATTATCTGTAGTATTATTTGAAGGCCTATGAATGCAAAGCACTGTACTAACACTTGGGTGAATTCAACAGAAGCAACACACATTCTCTGCCCTCAAGGAGTTTCCAATCTAATGTCAAACTTAGCATTATCATTATTTTTGGCTTTCTTCCATCTCCCTTATCTATTTTGCCCTAGGAAGGCAGACTTGGTTTAAAGAAGGAGATACTTTGTATGTGTTGGCAATGGTGACTCTATATAGAGTATAGAGGCTAGATGGTGACAGGCGTCTAATCCTGTTTTTGCAGTAGGGTTCAGTTCTCTGTTGTCTTTGAGCTTCCAAACAAAATAAGCTGAGCAGCAGTATGGCCTAGTGAATAGAGCCTGGAAGTCAGAAGGGCCTGGGTTCTAATCCCAGCTCCTCCACCTGTCTGCTGCATGACCTTGGGCTAGTCATTTAACTTTTCTGTGCCTCAGTTTCCACATCTGTAAAGTGAGGGTTAGGACAGGGACTGTATCCATCCTGATTAGGTTGTATCTACCCCAGCGTTTAGTACAGTGCCTGGCTCATAATAAGTGCTTGACCTACACCATCAGAAAAGTCGTCACAGACAGCAAGGCACAGTTCATTGAAGGAAGTGCACCTTTGTGGAAGGCGATCCTGCTATCTGGTGAACTCCTCCTAGGTTATCTGAATTCATGCTGCTTCTCTGAGCTGCTTCTGTTCTAGTTGGGCCTGGGATTCGAACAGGGGATGAGGTAGCGGAAGAGGCAGGGTTGGGCTTCTGATGCTTATCAGTCAGTGGACACTTACTGTGTACAGAACACTGTACTACGTGCGTGGGAGAGAACATGACACAGAGTTGTTAGGCACATCCCCTGCCCATAAGAAACTTATAGTCTAGAGGCTGTCCCCCAGCCAGCCCTTTCTGCCCTGTGCAGACAGCTCTGAGCCCCATGTTTCCACCCCATCCTGAGGAGCCAAGGGCTGCAAGACATGTGACCATGGCGGCCACTGGGCCTATAGCTTATGGAGTCATCTCCCCTCTTCTGGCCGCCTCCACCCACTCTCCCCCTATTGTACTCTCCCAAGTGCTTAGTATGGTGCCCTGCACACAGTGGGCACTGAAAAAATACCAATGATTGACAATGTTCTATATAGTACTTCTGAAGTTAAGGGTCATGATCCTCCAGATAATATCTAAATCTCGTGACTTTGTAAACAATCCTTTGAAATCAGAAAAAAAAAATTGCAAAATTAAGGTCACGCTTCTTAAAAGACATTTCCTGTATTCTCCTGTCTTTTTAACTTTAATTAAATTTGGTGCATTTTTGTTTGCACGTTGCTAAGAGTGGGGGGGGGGGGGAAAGTAGCCATTTCTTACCTCAGACATTCATTGTAGACCTCTTTGTAAATGTTAAAGTTTTTTTTTGAAAACTTCTAATTTTACAGAACCTTTTAAATCATTCCTTGCCTTTTCATCCTTTCTACCATTCCTGTAATCAGTTTCATTGCTCTTCTCTAGACCTTTTGTACTTTTGATAATCTTTGAGAAGGGATCAAAAGTAAATACCATATGTTCTCAACCCAGAACAAGAGAGGACCAAAGCTTCAATTTAACATGAAAGTAAATCTATATTCTTTATTCTCTTCCATTAAAACCTAGTTTTTCGTTATCACTGCTCAATGAATAGATGTCTTCATTGTGGGCATGTAATAATGGCTTGATCTTTATCCTGGAGAGATTTCAGCTAATTTTGAATCCACTGTGGTGCACAAACTCTGTTAGAATTGTTCAGACCAGTCCAATATGTATTGCTTTTGCTACTCAGCTTTGAATTTAATTTACTAGTATGGTGCTCTTTTTTGTCCCAGCAAAGTTCCCAATTACTAATTTCATTCCTTCTTTGTGGAGGTTTTCCAAAGCAGAGTGTTTGTGGACTGGTTGATATAAATTTATACCATTTGCCAAATTTTATATTATTTTTGTGCAGCCTCCAGATTCTCATCACTTCCATCTTCTCATTCTTTTTCCCCTCTGATACCTTTTCCCTCTCCTTTTCTCTCCTACACCTTTTCTCTCCCCTCTTTAATTCTCCCTCTTCTTTTCAATATACCTTTTTATTTCATCCATGTCATGAATTGATATTTTTCCAATACCCCCAATATTGGAACACCACTGATGAAGATGATCCTGTTTTTCATAGCCAGGTAACATGTTATTGCTGTTATGAGTTTCTCCATGATGGTGGTCATAAATTCCTTCTTAACTGTTTGATGAATGGATTTAAGATCCTCCACTAGACCCTAATATCCTTGAGGGCTGGGATTTTGTTAGCCTCTGGTATTGTACTCTTGCAAATGCTTAGTCCAGCGTTTTACACACAGTAAGTGCTCAATAAATACCATTGACTGATTGATTGGGATGAACTCACCAGTGAACATCCAACGTTCCACTAAAGTTAAAGCAGGAAAAGAACTGCAAAAGACTTTTACTCTGTACGGCTGGGATTAACCATAAAAATCAGAAAGCTAGAAAGGGTCTCAAGAAGTTGCTGATCTGCCCCTTATTGCTGAGTAGGTAAATGACTTAAGCAGGAACAGCCTTATGCTTTACCTTTTTTAGACATGATTTAGTTAATCCCTAGCTTTCTGGCTTGCTTTTCTGGATATTTAGGGTTAAAGAATTTTATTCTGCCTCTATATTATTCTGCAACTGTGACTGTGGTTTTAGACCACAACCGGAAAAGCTTTCATTTCACCTCCACGGAGTAGCAGAGGATGATGATGAAAATCAGGCTCCTGTTCATCACTGGAGGCTTAATTGCTTAAGTGCTTACTATGCCAGACACTGAAATGAACACTGGGGTAGATGCAAGCTAATCAGGTTGGACCCAGTGCAAGACCCACATGGAGCAGTCTTAATCCCCATTTTACAGATGAGGTAACTGAGGCACAGAGAAGTGACTTGCCGAAGGTGACACAGCAGACAAGCGGTGGAGCCGGGATTAGAACCCAGTTTAGCAAGTGTCAGAAATACCTTGGGTTTTCAAATAATGATCCCTTGTGCAATCTTTCAAATGACATGTTTTGCAGAGGAGTCAAGGGTATTCAGTCAATCAATCAATCAATCACTGATATTTATTGAGCTATTACTGCATACTGAGCACTGGACTAAGTGCTTCATAGAATACAATACAGTTGATAGATATGATCCCCACCCACAAGGAGCTTGAATCTAGATGGTGTTTGTGTATTAAGATTTTAAAGTAAATCATCAAACTTCTGTAAATAAGGAAGGACTTAGTGGGAAGACACAGTGTATATTTTTCTCTTTTGTTTTGTCTCTTTGATAAGAATGACTTTTCAGTTTCACCAAGTAATATATGGACAACGGGACACTATGTTGTGTCAAGGTTGCTGTTGAAATTCTGATTTTATTTGGCAACACTCTTTTATTTCACAACATCTTAAAGATAGGGTATATTTTGTTTCCAGTAATTTTTTGTAGATGGTACATATTTTGTACATATTTACTATTCTCTTGTACATATTTACTATTCTATTTATTTTATTTTATTAATATGTTTTGTTTTGTGTCTGTCTCCCCCTTTTAGACTGTGAGCCTGCTGTTGGGTAGGGACCATCTCTATATGTAGCCAACTTGTACTTCTCAAGCGCTTAGTACAGTGCTCTGCACACAGTAAGCGCTCAATAAATACGATTGAATGAATGCATGGTTCATCTAAAGACGACATAATTCATGGTGTTTTAACAGTGTAATTCCAACTTTAAGGAGACTCTGATTTTTGCCATAGATAGTCACAATTCAAAAAAGGGAAAATCACCTTCTGTTATGTACTATAAAGACAAGTCGTTTTTTTCTGCCATGGAAAGGTTGTAAGTATATAAAGTAGTATTTCATCAGAAATGATACTTTAGCAGAAATATTTAGGCCTCATTTGAGGGCTTTTGAGAAACTTATGTTTGATCAGAAAATGCAAATTACTAGTAATTAGACTATTAATACATCTAAAGTTTATTTTCATTCATTCATTCAATCGTATTTATTGAGCTCTTACTGTGTGCAGAGCACTGTACTAAGCACAGTCTAGAAGTTGAGTATCCTCATAAATGTGAAAATAGTAAGGATGTTATTCTGTAGTCTGAACATTTTTTTTTCAGGTGTTTATGGTGAGAAGTGACATCTCAGGCTTTTAAAAATACATCACCAATATTTTCCCCAGTACCCGAATCATTGCTTCGGCAATAACCAAAGCATTTAGAAGCAAAAACTCATTCTTTCAGGCAACTTGGGGATTGGGGATATGTTAAAAAGTAGCACAGCCTAGTGGATGGAGCAGGGGGCTGGGAGTCAGAAGGACCTGGTTCTAATCCTGGCAAGTCACTTAACTTCTTTGTGCCTCAGTTATCTCATCTGCAAAATGGAGATTAAGATTGTGAGTCCCTTGTAGGACACGGACTGTGTCTAACTTGACTAGCTCATATTCATTCATTCATTCGTATTTATTGAGCACTTACTGTGTGCAGAGCACTGTACTAAGCGCTTGGGAACTACAAGTTGGCAACATATAGAGACGGTCCCTACCCAACAGTGGGCTCACAGTCTAGAAGGTGGGCTAACAGTCTAGAAGATGCACCCCAGCACTTAGTGCAATGCCTGTAACATAGTAAAGGCTTAACAAATACCATTAAAAAAAACCCCAAAAAAGATGTGAAATGCAGTCACTGTCATTTTCATCAACAAGTATCAACAACAGTAGATATTGGGCAATCTCCTGCCCAGCCCATCCCAGCCCATTCTGAGACAAGGCAGTCTATCACTGGCCTGGTTCCTAACAGGTCTGACTTCACTTTTAGGGGGTGAGAGTGAGGATTGGAGGTGGGTATGGTCCAGGTGGATCACATATTTGGGCTGCTGGGACATGTAGTTCTGTCACCTGCACAGTGACTCCTGTGACATGGGTCACTCAAGTCAATTCTCCTCCTCATCCCCACTTATCCTCGCTCCCCTCCCATTAAACCCCTGCTCGTACACTTGGCTCTTCTCAAGGCAGTGTACTCACAGTGCCTTGTTTTCATCACTCTCGCCTCTGACCTCTTGCTCACATCCTCTCTTATGCAGGGAGCTTTCTCCCTCAGCACATCTGGCAGACCACTGCTCTCCTCCCCTGATTAAGATCTTAATTCTCCACACTATTTTCTCCCTACTGCAATTCAGCCCCTCTGTGTCATCTAAGCACACAGGCACTTACCCACTGTCCAGTGCACTTATATACACATCTTTATACTCTATTGCTTCTCCCTACTGTAATTTATTTTAATGTCTTTCTCCTCTGCTGGATGGTAGGTTCTTTGAGGGCAGGAATCACATGGACTGTCTCTGTTTGCTCTATCAAGTGCTCAGCAATCAATCAGTCAATCAATCGTGTTTATTGAGCGCTTACCGAGTCCAGAGCACTCTACTGCGTGCTTGAGAGAGTACAACACAGCACTATAACAGGCACATTCTCTGCCCACAATGAGCTTGCAGTCTAGAGGGGGAGATAGACATTAATATAAATAAATTATGGATATGTACATAAGTGCTGTGGGGCTGGAGGGACAGTGAATAAAGGGAGCAAGTCAGGGTAACGCAGAAGGGAATGGGAAAAGAGGAAAAGAGGGTTTAGTCAAGGAAGGCCTCTCAGAGATGTGCCTTCAATATGGCTTTGAAGGTGGGGAGGGTAATTGTATGCTCTGCCCATAATAAGTGCTCAATAAATACCATTGATTGATTGAAATGCACTTTGAAGTTCAAGCACAGTCTCTGAAGTTAAGGGACATCTTCTAGAGTGTGAACTCATTATGGGCAGGGAATGTGGCTGCTAATTCTGTTGTATTGTACTCTCTCTCAAGCACTTGGTACAGTGTTCATTCAGTCGTATTTATTGACCACTTACTGTGTGCAGAGCACTGTATTAAGTGATTGGGAGAGTACAATAACAATGAACAGACACATTCCCTGCCCACAGTGTTGTGTTCTGCAAACAATAAGCACTCAATAAATACCATCGATTGTCTGACTGATTGATCTTTTAGAAAGTCAGGCAAAAAGATCTCAGTCCCAGTCAGTGAGCATGACCTTAAAGGTCCATAATTTCCGAAATAAAGATGTTGCTATTGTTTAGGTGTCTATTAATGCCTCAGCTGTCCTGGCCCTGTTGGCTAAGGAGGGAAAGGCAGCCAGAACTGTTTAGTGATAGATTGCCAAAGCTGTCACCCAGAGTTTTCTCAGCTGCTTCTCACTGCCCCCGGCCAAATCTCAAAAACTGGCTCCTCTTCCACAGGGCAGTTGGGCAGCAAAGAATATCCTGTGCCAGCTATCATCTTGTGTTGACAGCCATTTGGCAAAGTTTACCATTACACCATTTTTCTTTTAGAGGTCAAGAAGTTGAGACACGGGGAAGTGAAATGACTTGTTCGAAGTAACATGCAGACAGTCAACTTGAGGGAGGGTCGTGCAGAGACATATCCATTCCTAGCTTGTGTAGTGGCTAGTGAATGGAAGGCTGTGTTGGGCAGCAGTGGCATGGGAGAAAATTGAGGGCAGAGACTCAAGTTTACTGCTTGGAAGGAGGCAATGGTAAACCACTTCCATATTTTTACGAAGAAAACTCTTTGGATCCGCTACCAGAACAACCGCGGTTGGAGGTGGGGCGTTCTGGGAGAGATATGTCCATGGTATCGCTATGGGTCGAAGACGACTTGACAGCATAAGACAAATTCCTCAGTAGTAGTCATTATCGTCGTATAAATGATTTGTCTGCTATGTCCTTTCCCACCCACACTAGATTTTAAGCTCCTCAAACCCCAGGATTGTGTGTTCTAACTCCATTGTACTCTCTCAAACCCTTAGTAAATGTGGTTCTTCTACTGTGTGCAAGCACTGTTCCAAGCACTGGGAAAATAGATTCATGGTGAGAATAAGACACAGCCATTGGTCCCAAAAGCTACACCATTTTAGTATAAGCGGGAGAGGAGGAACTAGTGACAGCCCTGAGGAAAATTTGCCTTTTAAGTGGTGATACTTGGCTGTAATGAGCACATTCTCGGTAATATCTGAAATTCCTGTGATGCTCCTCCACATAAATCTGAATATCTCTGGTTCTTCCTTTACACTTAATGAGAATAGATCTTTTTTTAATGGCATTTGCTTAAGTGTTTACTATGTGCCAGGCACTGTACAAAGTGCTGGAATACATACAAATTAATTAAGTTGGAAATAGTCCATGTCCCACATGGGGCTCACTGTCTTAATCCCCAGTTTATGGATGAGGTGAGTGAGGCACAGAGAAGTTAAGCGACTTGCCCAAGATCACACAGCAGACAAGTGGTAGAGCTGGAGCTAAAACCTACATCTTCTCATTGTGGACAGGGAATGTGCCCGTTTATTGTTGTATTGTACTCTCCCAAGTGCTTAGTACAGTGCTTTATACATAGTAAGCAGTCAATAAGAATGAATGAATGACTTCCAGCCCCATGCTCTATCCACTAGACCATGTGGTTTCTCTGAGCCAAGTGACCTGAAAAGCGCTTAGTACAGTGCTCTGCACCCAGTAAACACCCAATAAATCAATCAATCAATCATATTTATTGAGTGCTTACTATGTGCAGAACACTGTACTAAGTGCTTGGGAAGTACAAATTGGCAGCATATAGAGACAGTCCCTACCCAACATTGGGCTTACAGTCTAAAAGGGGGAGACAGAGGACAAAGCCAAACATACTAACAAAATAAAATAAAATAAAAAATAAAATAAAATAAAATAAAATAAAATAAAATGTGATTGATTGAAAAGCAAAAGCTTTATGAGAGTCCCATATTATTTAGAACATTGTCTTGAATGATGAGACCTCTTTTTCTGGTCCATTTCAGAACATTTTCCCATTCAGTCTTCAGTGCTACACTACTATGATACTATTTATGTTTTTAATAAGACATCCCATTCACCTTTAAGATAACTGACTATTAAGCTGCCAGGAAGCCCTCGCTAATTTTTTCATTGAGAAAATAAATGATTGTAAGGTCAGTGGTGCAGCATTCTCAGTTTCATAACATTCAAGATGTGTCCATAGTTCAGGGTTAAGCACATTAGGATTAATGTCCTTCAGGCGCTAATAAATATCTTTATCATCAGACATGCAATATCTCAGTACTTGATATCGACAGCATTACCATGGCCCCAGAAGATTTTGGCTGAAAGATTTGTATATATAGAAACTGTAATACCATATGATCTGATTGTGTAATCACGAACAATTGTAGAGGTTTTAAAATATGTAATGGTTATTGCTGGTCAAGAATGTTACATTGATTGCTTTCGGTTATTTTAGAAAGCATGAGCATATATTCAGGGTTGTCTAATTCCCCTGCTCTCCCGGTTTTATCCCTCCAAATATCACCCCAGCACTTTGTGCCAACCACACATTTATGTATTCACAACTTCCCAGAGCACTTTTGTACACACTTTATTATGCCACCCACTTTCCTTCTTCTTCTTTGTAAATTATTTTTATTTTGTCTGTCTCTCCTTCCCCGTCCACACTAGTTTTAAGCTCCTCAAAGCTCAGGATCGTGTGTTCTGACTTCATAGTACTTTCTCAAACTCTCAGTATAGTGCATTGCATGCAGGCAGCTAATAAATATGACTGATTAATTGATTGAATGTAAATAAGGGTAAGAGAAAGAGACCAGGCAGATGTATCCCAGAGTCTTTCTGGGTACTTTTTTTGTAGCAAAAAAATTGAGATGTTATGTTTATGAGATACTATTATTAAATACTGCAACAGTTTACCTATTACTGAGAGTAAGTAGCTACCATCAGTGGGAGAGGTCATGTGTATAAGGAATCAATGTAGCCTAGTGGATAGAACACGGGCCTGGGAATCAGAAGGACCTGGGTTCTAGTGCTGCTCCACCACTTGTCTGCTGTGTAACCTTTGGCTAGTAACTTAACTTCTGTACCCCAGTTTCTTCATCTGTAAAGTAGAGGATTAAGACTGTGAGCCCTGTGTGGGATATGGACTGTGTCCAACCTGATTATTGTATCTACTCCAGCACTTAGGACAGTGCTTGGTACATAGTAAATGCTTAACAAATACCATTAAAAAAAAATCAGGCGTCAACAAAGTAGTACTGAAGGAAAAAAACATTGTACTATTACCTAACCAGAACTTTTTGGCTGTCTCAGGGAGTCCAACTTCAGAATGACACTAACTAATTCCAATTTGTGTTGGTAATTGTTTGGCCAACTTTCCTTCAACCTCTTATTGCACTTATGTATTTATTTATGTCCATCCTCAACTCCTGTGTATAGAGGCATATTCAATATCTTTATAGCTCCCAGTTTAAGCTCCTTGAGGCAGGGAGTGTTTCTAACACGTCTTGTGTATCTCCCAGATGCTTAGTATAAAAGCAATAATTGTGGTATTATGTACTAGGTACCATGCTAGCCTCTGGAGGAGATACAACTCAATCAGTTCAAATGCAGTTCCTTGTCCCGGTGCCTAGTTCTCAGGAGATGCTCAGTAAACACCATTGCTATTGGCTTGTAATTAGGAAGACACATGTTAAGTACATTAAAATTTCATGTCTACCAACTCTGTTATACTGTACTCTCCCAAGCTCTCTGTACAGTGCTCTGTGCACAGTAAGTGCTCAATAAATACCACTCATTGGTTGATTTCTCTTTTGCCCATAGTGGCAGGTGACCCTTAGGTAAAACACATGCAGAACTTGGTTACCCTGGTATGGGAAGGACAGTTTCCCTTGCAACACAGTACTTTTTAACAGGAGGACCAAGCATTTATTTACTCTGTCCAACTGTTGACCTAGAGGGGAGAATCAGTTTTCTGCCTCTGGAATATTCCAACATTCCTACCCTAAGAAAAGTCACTAAAGTGTTCAACACCAGAATCAAAACTCCTGCTTTGATAAAACCAAGAATCCTAGCTCTAGTGAGCCTTTTAGTTCACTCCTGACCACCAGGGTAGTACTTAGTTATTTCCAACTCACTGTTTTCAATTTAAATGCGTTCCCTGCTCTTCTGGTACCTTCTCCAGCGTGTTCAGTTGGCCAGCAGTGTGCCACCCTGATATCATCACAAAGCAAGAAAGTGTATGTCACAGAGTGATGTCTCTTACTTCTCTTTTAGAAGTAAGTAAAAGGCAAATGGCACATTTATCCAGTCATTTGAAAGCTTCCTTGGGCTGAGATTTTTGCAGTTCATTTCTTTAAGATGGTTAACAGATGGGTCTCTGTCTTTCCCTCATCTACCCACAGAAAGAAAGGTTCAATATGAAACTTTTCTGATGGTGAATAGAAGGGTCATATGGTGATGTTTTCATGTTTTCTGAAAAGCATTGCCCTGGCAGGTAAAAACACTGTCGTCTGGTTGTTTTATGACATTAATTTTCATATCATGTTTCTGGAGCTTCACAGTCTCCCTCTTGTGGCTAATTTAATATTTCTTGAGTCCAAATTGGAAGAAAAAAAGTTAATCCGGTGAACAAATTC
Organism: Tachyglossus aculeatus; assembly: GCF_015852505.1. Taxonomy (NCBI): domain Eukaryota; kingdom Metazoa; phylum Chordata; class Mammalia; order Monotremata; family Tachyglossidae; genus Tachyglossus; species Tachyglossus aculeatus. The sequence goes on along the minus strand of NC_052090.1, from coordinate 19,086,586 downwards.
AGCAACAGTATGCTCAAACTACTTGTCTGTTATCATATTTTTGTCCTTTTAATGTTTTATATCACTTGCTGACAAATCATGGGAGTTGAATTGATAGGACAAGGTCTAGAGCTAAGGATTTTAAGTAGTTTAATGAAAGTGGGTAACTGGCCTTAAAAATAGAGCAGTGAAAATAGCTGGATAAAAAGTTTCCAGTGCTAGCCTCTTTAGTAAGAACTGTGCAAATTGCTGACTGTTTGACTTGACCACAGTGTAATTGACTGTCTCTATATGTTGCCAACTTGTACTTCCCAAGCGCTTAGTACAGTGCTCTGCACACAGTAAGCGCTCAATAAATACGATTGATTGATTGATTGAATTGCAGCTGTTTTATCTCTGCAGACTAAACACTCACAGCTTGGGGAAACACTGGAAACAGCCAGCCTTGTTGGGGACATAGTTTCTCGGAGGAGTTGTCCATTACCGTTTCAGAGGAATTTGAAATTAGAACATTTCCTTCCTCAACATTCCTGTTAGATAGTTTAGTGTCCATATCTTACCTCCATTTTTTAGGTGAGGAAGCAGCAGTCCAAAGAGATTTCAGTGATGTGGCTCATGGTCACCTGGCAAGTAGGTGGCAGAACCAGAGCTCAAGTGACTTTTCTTTCCACTTCCCACAGAGAGCTACCAGTTGCCATGCCTTAATCAGAAAGAACTTTTACTAAGCACTTGCAGTTTTTTAATGGTATGTTTTAAGCACTTACTCTGTGCCGGGCACTGTGCTAAGCACTGGGGTAGATACAAGCTCATCAGGTTGGATACAGTCCATATCCCACATGGGGCTCACCGTCTTCATCCCCATTTTACAGATGAGGTAACTGAGGCAAAGAGAAGTTAAATGACTCTTCCAAGGTCACACAGATGAGTGGCAGAGCCTGGGATTAGAACACAGGTCCTCTGACTCCCAAGCCTGTGCTATTGCCACTAAGCCATGGTGCTTCATTACACTTGCAATGTGTAAAATGCTGCACCCACTGCTGGGGAAGAAGTGCAGAGATATCAATTCAGATATGATAATGGGTACATAAGGAGTTCATGGTCTAAAGGAGGGATGGGGGATGACAGATATTTGGGGAGGGAGGGGAGAAAAAAGAACATAATCTAAAAGAAGCAAATTAAACACAACAACAGAGACAATAGCAGTCGATTGCTGGTTAATGGAGGATAGTCTCTGGTTTCCCCAGTTCCTGTCAGCTCCAACCCAGGTCACTTGGACTAAGCCGACTCAACATTCTGATGTTCCCAATAAAGTCCATGGCTTCAGGCCATATGGATCGAGTGAGGCTTTGCCTACCAGCCACTTCAAGTGAAAAGAGAAGGTATTAGATTATCCGCCTTTGTAGCAGCCAAGTGTTCCCTTCACATTTACCAAAATAAAAAGAAAAATATCAAGGCCAAAACCCTGAGAGATTTCATCCCTTTCCCTTATCTAAAGACTGTAAACCTGATTCCATTTCGTAATGTCACAACACAGCAGCAACCTATTTTTAGGTAATAATAATAGTAATAATAATGGTATTTGTTAAGTGCTTACTATGTGCAAAGCACTGTTCTAAGCGCTGGGGAGGTTACAAGGTGATGAGGTTGTCCCACGGGGGTGCTCACAGTCTTCATCCCCATTTTACAGATGAAGTAACTGAGGCCCAGAGAAGTGAAGTGACTTTCCCAGAGTCACACAGCTGATAAGTGGTGGAGCCGGGATTTGAACCCATGACCTCCGACTCCAAAGCCCGGGCTCTTTCCACTGAGCCATGCTGCTTCTCCAAGGTACACACGGTAGGGAATGGATTGTTGCTGAGAAGCAGTGGGGCCAAATGGAAAGACCCCAGACCAGGAGGTCAGAGACCTGGGTTCTAATTCCAGGTCCACCATTTGCCTGCTGTGTGACCATGGGCAAGTCACTTACCATCTCTGGACCTCACTTTCCTCATCTGTAAAATGGAGATTAATACCTGTTCTCACTCCTATACTTAGTCTGTGAGCCCCATGTGGGACAGGGACTGTTTCCAACCTGATTATTTTGTATCTATCCCAGTGATTAGAATGGTGCTTGGAACATAGTAAGTGCCAAGTAATATCATAATGATGATGATGATGATGATTGTACACATGTTTTTTATAACCTACCCACACCCAGATAGAGCTCAGTATTATAGCATCATCTTGCTAGAACTATGACTCGAAGTCTGCCTCCTTTGCTCCTGAAGATGAAGCTGGTGTATGTTTAATTTGGTAAATTCATGGAGTGCAATACTGAGCATGTATCACTGTTTACCTTCAGAATGAAGACCTGTTTGAAGGCATTCTAACTGTTGAATTTAGAAACTAAATTGGAAATATGAAAAATTGTTAAAGTTCCTGAGTTCCCCATAGCCACATTCTGTCTGTATTTCAGCCTCATATCTAATGAAGAAGATTTATTGAGATTTAGTTTTTGAGGTGATGTTCCTTTCACTGCCATTAGACTAATCAGAGAGAGTAGAAAATTGTTTCAGCTGGAAAGAGTTATAAGCAAATGTTCTAAGACTACTCATCTTCTCTGCCATAACAATGCATCCTTTTAACAACTCTTTGAATGACTGAGTGAATATTGCACAGATAGCTAATTGCCAAATTGCCTAACAGCCAACAATTAATTTTCAGGTTATCAGAAATCTGCCACACTGATTATGGTCTTTGGCTATTTCAGCGACTTTCATTTGTGTCTCCTCTTCAAGTTCCTGAAGCGTATCCCCAGTTTTTTACTTTTCCAGATTTGAGTCACAGAAATGGAGGAGAAATAGTTCTTCAATAATCACTGTTTCTGTTCAGAAATGAGAGGAAGGATAATTATGCAGAGAGTTTTTATCAATGTCAGATTTTCAATTCTGTTGTATGCTAAGTATAGGTCACTTAATCTAGTGATACCATCCTATTTCTAAATTACGAAGTGAATTACACATGCTGGTGACATCCTGTCTATATCATTTATCTTCTAGCTCCATCTCATCCATTGGAATTCTACCCTGTATAGCAGTATTGATGAGGCTGTCGGGAAAACGCATGGAGTAGCTATTATTGCTTTGTTTGTACAGGTAAATGGTTTGCAGGCATGATCGTGTATTATGGTTTAGAGAGGGTAAATGATTCTCCTTTCATTTACCCAGCAAAATATTTTTCTTGTCTTCAGTTTTATTATTTGTGATGGCATTAAAAAAAAAAACACAAAACAATCAACCCACACATTCCAGTTGCTGAAAACTTTTCAAGCATAGACTTTTTCAGAGCTAAAAGTAATTCTTTGGGAGGAAAGTTTTCACCCGTATTAGGCAAATGCTTTTTTTTCCTCTGAGCTCCACTGGGCTTACAAGGAAATGATATATGCTCCTCTGAAGACACGTTCGTTGTCCTTAAGTGGGAAAGTCTAGAGAATATTTTTACACCCTTACCGTAAAATCATCTTTGCTATATTGATCTATATTTTTGCCTAATACTAGTTACCCTTTTAGGACAGATTGGTCCTTGTTAGCACTTAGTAGTGCTGTGCACACAGTAACCACTCAGTGAATACCACTGATGGATTGTTAGATGTCTTTTTGTTCTTTGAGGCCCTTGGGGTTCTAAAATAGTCCATTTACTTTGCCTGCTTGTTGGAACTTTAAGGTTAGCTATGAGGTGTCAAACTTTTCAAATTCAGAGAAGCTGACTGATTTAATGCAATACCATCCTGGTATTTTCAGTTCTGTGTGACTCATTCCCACTGTCTGGAGGGAATAAAGCCATTGGCAATTTGGAAAGAAAAGGTTTAGAGAATCGTATTTTTCTCAATGTCCCTAACAAATATCCAACATGCTAATTGTTAGGATGATTAGATCCAAGTAGTTTTTGGGTGCTTGATCCCTGTGCTGTTTGTCCTGTTTACATGGCGTGGTCTCTAATAGCTCTTTCTTGTTCCAAAAGTTAGGTTTATCCTTTGCAAATGTAGATCAAAACATAGTCTTCCTGTGGGGAATGCCCTTTATAAAATATAAAACCTTTCTAAGTATTATCACAACTGGGCAATCCATCAAAAAATGGCTTCTGTTTTCCTTTTACCCCTCATTTGCTTCTAGTGTTTAAATTGATTTTAAGGGCCTGTAGAGTATAATTTTCTGTTTGGAGAAATTATTCAAAGAATTCTAGAAGCTTAAAAAATCTGAGCCAATTTGGGGATTATCTAAATACTCATGTTTCAGTGGGCTACTGAGCTCCCTCCTTCTCCTTTTTCTCCTTAGGCTGATTACCTCTGGACCAATCAATCAATCAGCATATTTACTGAGCACTTACTATGTTCAGAGCACTGTACCAAGCACTCGGGAGGGTACAGTGCAACAGAATTAGCTGACACGTTCCCGCCCATAATGAGCTTACAGTTTAGATTCCTCATTAGTAGCTTCCCAGAGAGAAGGGAGGCCCAGTAAAGACCGTACATCAGCTGCTCTGATAACAAGTTGACAGAGAGAACTAAAAGGCCCAATGAAATATTTGGATTATTTTTGGATTTTAGCCTTCAAAGCCTCAACTTATCAAGAGTTAACTGATTAAAGTGAATGTGTTGTGGGCCTCCATAAAACTTTAGGGCCAGTGGACTTAAAGTATGCAAACATACCAATCTAAAAACTTTTTACATTTGTATAACTCAAAATTTTATCGAGTATTAAAAGCATCAGTTATTGTTATTAAAAATATTAGGATTATTAACAGATTGCCATTATTAACAGAGTTACTCAGGAAAGTCACCCTGATTTGGGGTTCTCTGAACAGTTTCCTGGCTCTGCTATTCCAGAATTTTTAAGGATTCTGAAAGAGCTCTTCATATTAATGTGCTGAAAAATCTGTAGGTAAAAATGGAAAGGTCTTGATATGCTTCTGGTGGGTTGAGTTTTTCACTGACTACTTTTGAAACAGAAACTCACTGGAATATATTTTATTCTTGACATTTATATCTTACTATCTCGCATTGAATGATTTAATGTGACATACAGCATGTTCCCAACATACTACGAGATGGAGTGAAGGTGGACTGCTGGTCATTTGACATTCCTTTATTATGTCAGTTTCTGTTATAACTTTAATCTGAAGCTTTGTTCAGCTGATTATACGTGATTTAGTATCTCGGGCTAAATGCTGACCTGTAGCAGTAAACACCATTATTAATCAAAGCTTATTTACCTTTTCCTCAAGCAAGAAGTGTCAAGTGTATTTGTCCACCACTTTATTAGTTACTTTGAATAATAGCACGATATTGGAGTTATTCTTCCCTTCTTTTTCCATTGTTTGTCCTTTATGTTTTAGATAGGAAAAGAGCATGTTGGCCTTAAGGCAGTGACTGATATTCTCCAGGACATCCAGTACAAAGTAAGTCATGGAATGGAAAGAAACAGGAAACATTTCCTTCCCAAGGTGGAGAGGGGCTGTATGTGAGTAGTATAATTAGGATTAACAGACATGACAGGTCTCCAGAAATGTTTGAGAACATATTTGTAAAAGAAATGTGTGCTTTGAAATCCCAGTGTCAGTATACCACAACCTGTCATGTTACCAAACATACTTGAATAGTATTTGAAGGAAGGACTTACACAGTAAAATCACTGGAATGTGAACACATCATAGAAGAGTGTCCTAAATCCTAAAGAAATCATTCCTAAATGTTTTATTTCCCAAGTCCAGTTTCTCTACTGAATTTCTGTAAGTGGAACAACTGTGTGTCGCCCACTGGGGAGTGAATTGAACACAAAGCACAGGTCCTGTGGAGATCAGTCACGTAAAGGCTGTATGGCAGTGTACCCCTAACTAATTTCTTATCACCAGAGGCTGGGTGCATTTTGGGGTAACCCAAGGGTTTGGTTTGGCCCCAGATGGGGATGTAGTACTTCCTTGAGTGACCATGGGAGGCCTAGTTCAGTGACCACCTTAATCTGGTGTGGAGGATCATCATTATCATCAATGGAATTTATAGAGTGCTTAGTATGTGCAGGACAATCAATCAATCAGTGGAATTTATTGAGACTTTACTAAGTGCAGAGCACATACCAAGCACTTGGGAGTTCCCCTAAAAGGATGAATTGGGACTGCTCATTGACTTACATTGATGTGGGGGCATTGTGATTCAAACCCCAGAGTTGGGGTGTCCAGATTGGCCTCACTTCCTAGAGATCTTTTCTGAATTATTGGAAACCTGAGAATGGAATAGGGGGCCAATCTGGAACCGGATAAACTGTCTTGCCTGCTCTGGTTCAGATCCAAGCCCTCTGGGCAGCCATGGAGGCTGGGCGAAAAGACTACTGGACTGCCCTCACATTGGCCTGCCCAGGAATGGTGTTTGCAGTCTAGCAGGGATGAGTCAAAGTCATATTGTTATATTGTCATATTGTTATATTGTACTCTCCCAAGTGCTTAGTACCGTGCTTTGCACACCGTAAGCGCTAAGTAAATACGATTGAACGGATTTACTTTTTTTTTTCAGAGAATAAAATTACTTGTGGAGTTTTTAGTGTTCTTTGTAGATGCAGGTACAAAAAAGAAAAATTTCATGGGGTTTTAGTAGGCAGTCCCTGAAGCAACTGCTCCAGAAATTTTGAGACCAGAGTGACCTGAGTAAATGTGAGTTTTCTAGTCTCAGGATTGCTTCTCAGTCAGGTAAACATGTGGTTACAGATATCAGACTCTTAATTACCTTTCAGAATGAAGTCCTAGAATTCTGTAATGGAACGTTAATGAGGAGAGGAGACCCTAAAAAATGGATTTTAAACCTTCATTTACTCAAATATGGAGTCCAATGCTTTCTTTTTGTGTTAACAGTAGATGAATTGAAAAGGTAACTAAAATAGAAATGCAGAAAAAATGCTCACTATTGTTCTTTAGCTATTATAGCCTTGCCCTCTACACATGAAATATATTGAGAAAGAATCTCCCAGAACATAAGCTATTCCCATGGAGTAACTTGAATTTGATATGATATAAAACAGTATTGATTTTTCAGGGCAAGTCCAAAACAATTCCCTGCTTTAATCCGAACACTTTATTACCAGGTAAGTGATTTCATGTTCTTTATATGTCAAGTCTTTGCTTGAAATGTTGTCCCACAATGTCTTATCTAGAACATATCATTGCCTTTTGCAAGTTTATGAAATCCCATTCCCACACAATAATAATGCTTCTTATTTATACTGACCTTCACTTTTTTTCAGCGTTCTTTCAGATAAATTATCTAATTGTATCACATCCCAACACCCCTGAGATGCAGGGAGAGAGCAGCACAGAGGTCCACTTCACAGGGGCTAGGAGGATTATGGCCCCAGAGATTTCTGAGTTAAAAATTTTTTGATTCCCAGTCAGTGCAGTAAAGATCCAAAACGGTGGCTTTCTGGTCAGGAGGGAACAGGTCTCATCCCCACCAAAAAATCCCTGCCCCCATTTTGCCCTTGTGTTCCAAATGTAAAGGTGGCACCTATGGAGAAACAGATCATCTACATTTTATGGGAAAGTGAGGCACTGGAAGGTTAAGCAACCTGCCCAAGAATGCACAATAAACCTAGGGCAGATTTGGCCCAAGAATGCACAATAAACCTAGGGCAGATTTGGACCTAAAATGCAGGTTGCCTGACTTGAGTCCCACCATTCTCTTTTTAATAATATTTTTCGTATTTGTTAAGAGCTTACTATAGTCCAAGCACTGTACTAAGCGCCAGGGAGATACAAGATAATCAGGTCCCATTTGGGGTTCACAATCTTAGTAGGTGGGACAAAAGATATTGAATCCCCATTTTGCAGAGAAGTTAAGTGACTTACCCAAGGTCACACAGCAACTATGCAGTAGAGCCAGGTCCTCCAACTCCCAGGCCCAGGCTCTTGACATTTGGCTATGCTGCGTCCCTACTTTGTGTGGAAAATGCTTTACACTTTTAAAGCTTTATGTTCCTTCAGTTTTTTACTAGATCATTCTGCCTCCCAAACTCAAGGTATCATTGAAGGATGGCTCCGTGTATAGCCGAGATTTCAGGAGCAATAACCTATAATTACCAGTAATTGAGATGTTTCACTGGGATGATTGTGTTGGAAGTTGCCACTTCTGTAAAGAAAAATAAAGGTCTTGATATGCTTGTAAGATAACTTCGTTTGAATTGAAACGGAATTCTAGTTTTTCACTGGACTAGTATTTCAATTTTGCCTCTATTTTAGTATCTTGTGTCAAACTTGTCTTTTCCATTTCATCTCTGTCCCTAGTTTGGTAGTGCAAACCCCAGACCACTCTGCTTCCCCCAATATATATGTTAAAAACATGGGCAAGGGTGCTGGGAAATAATTCAATTCTGTTAAAATAAAGTGCTCTTTTATTTAATTGCATCATCTCAGATCATTTAAGTAATCATTCTCACTTACCTACTTCCCTTATGTAAAAGACAGGTAATACCATTAATGGATATTGCTAATTGTATTACTCCATTATACAATTTGATTTTCATGTTTCATTATTGATAAATGAGTCAGATGAAAAACCTCAGTAAAATAGATAAATAGGTTTTACAGGCCAATTGAAGTCACTGAGTTTGGTATTCAAATATGTAAACTTCTTATTAAATTTAAGTAATGAATAAAAATGTGATTAGCAATTCAAGATAACCACACAACTATATTAAAGAATATCAGATGGATCATTTTTCATATATTTCAATGACCACCCCTCCCCATATGGGTATGGAAGCAGAAATTTGCAGGGTTCTTGTTGGAGTTCGGTCAATCACATTTGGATGACTTTCTATATAAAGAATCTTTTCAGCCCAAACTTTAATCTGTATTTACTAAGTCTAGTAAGTCTCTTGTTTTCTGTTTTGTCCCAGATCCTCTTCTACGAGATTATTGGGTATATGAAGGCTCCCTTACAATCCCGCCCTGCAGCGAAGGTGTTACTTGGATATTATTCAGATACCCTCTAACCATATCCCAGATTCAGGTAATCACAGTACTTAGAGGGCTCTCAGAGTCTACTTTTGAGTTAAAGGATATAGGTTGTCGATATGCAGAAGGACGTCTCCATTCTCCCTTTCAATGTCCATTAGGCCAGTACCTGCCTTTTCAAATAGAGGTTAAATGTTCTGAGTCAATGAGAGCAATTGAATGGTTAAAGATGAAAAGAAAAAAAACCCAAACTCAGTCAGTTATTATTTATCATCTGTATTTAAGGTAAGTCTTACTTAAAAAAGAAATCTAAGCCGTTGAAGTTGCAGACTTTGAGATGTTACCTTTTTTGGATATTACAGGAACATCAATGAGAAATTAATATTGTTATACTATAGAATAAAAATGGTTAAGCACCTTATTATCCATATAGTATTGAACTGCACTTAATCTTGTTTCTTTTTAAATAGGTACTTTAAATTGCTAATTTTGGTAAGGTTACCATATATGAAAAAGATCAAACCATCATTTTCTCACTAGTGTCAACATAAAGAAAATGATTTGGTTGAACCATGCTACCTTAACATGCCACATTTGGAGCAATTTATTATGCACCTGGTGAACATAGGATTGGAAAATATAAATATCATTTTTAGGAGACTGAACAAGTTTGAATGCAACAGAGTCACTGACAGTAGAATCTCAGAAGGTCTCTTGAGAGTTATCTTGTCTATCATTGGTTCCGGATAGGTCTGCCTTTGACACTTTTCTGATATCTCTCCAGAGGACATACGTCTCCACAACCTAGCTTGACAATGCTGAATCACATGGCATTATTTGAAAGAAGTCTCCTACCCCTTCCCCGCTTTTCCCACTGAAGTTTGGTGACCCCTGCAGCTCAACAGACAAGGACACTGAACTTTGGGTGGGCCACAACCTCAGGATGGATGGAAATGAAACTGTACCCACTCCTGTGTTCTTTGTGGCACCTTTAAACATGGCTTTGTAATTACTACTAGACAATAAATTTGGCCTACTACATAACTCTTCTTCAGCAGTTGACAAACTGCCACCAACTCTAACGTTCCATTGCTAAAAACCCTGAAGACTGCCCTTTGGACAATCATTCCTATTGAGTAGTTGCCAGAGGCTAGGCCTATTAATAACATTCAGTGCTTTTGTGAGATTGATACCTCAGTTTTGCCTTGGAGACTTGAGTAGGAGTCTTAGTGTTATCCTCAATGCTCTGCCCCTGAGATGTTTAAGACCATGCCCACTGCTCTGCATTGGCAGCCTTGCAGTGATTTTTAGGTTGCAGTAGTGTGTGATGACATGTAGAATGAAAATTCTTCAGTCAGTGCTAGTAATAGCAAGACAGGTGGTGTTGTGGGCTGGTGTTGGCTAGAAGGTTGAATATCATGTTTGACTCCATAAACCCTCAGAGAATTTTAGCCTGGAACAGCCTATTTGGATTGGACCAGATCACCTAGTATGAACTATGTCTTATGGGGTTTTTAGTACCAGGGGTCTATGAGCAAGTTTTCCCTTTATTCATAATCCTTCAAGAATTGGCAGGGCTGCATGTCAATTATTTATTTATTATTATTATATTTGTTAAGTGTTTACTCTGGGTCAAACACTGTTCTAAGCACTGGGGTAGATACAAGTTCATTAGGTTGGACATAGTTCCTGTCCCACATGGGACTTACAGTCTAAGTAGGAGGGAAAACAGGAGAACCGAGACTCAGAGAAGTTGTGTCTTGCTCAAGGTCACAGAGCAGATGAGTGGCGGAGCCGGGACTAGAACCCAGATCCTCTGACTCGGTCCCGTGCTCTTTCTACTAGACAACGCTCCTTCTCTGTTCCAGAACGGAAAGATCCCTGCACTAATGCTGAGTGTTGGCAGCTGCTGATTGCTTGTTGTGTCCCCAATGGTTCTCTTGCTCAATGCAGTTTCCAACCACTGAGGAGGCTCAGTGCTTAGCTCGCAAAGCTGCCTGCGGCTTCTCACCATCATAACAGCTCTGGTAGCTTAGGCTTCTCCAGCTACAAGAGTCAGTGTATACAGGAAGAGAGGGACTCTTTACAACTCCATCAGGACACGATTAGAATTGATTTAAAGAGAAGGTCACTGGGATGAATCAACGATTGGCAGCAAAACAAAAAATGCATTGTCAGTAGCTAAGAACTTCGCTTTGTAATATGACATGTAAGATAAAAGTTTAACCAACAGTGGAATGCAGAGATCAAAGATCTCCACAATCAAATCAGAGCTTTGTGGAGCCTTCCAAAAATTGTCAGTGGGCCTTTGCGTTACTTCCCTGTGCCCCAGGTCCCTTATCTCTAAAATGGGGATTAAGACTGTGAGCCCCACATGGGATATGGTCAGTGTCCAACCTGATTAGCTTGTACGTCCCCAACACTTAGTACTGTGCCTGGCCCAGGCACTTAACACGTACTATTAAAAAACAAAACAAAAAATCAGAGAAGCAGCTTAGCCCAGTAAATAGAGCATGGGCCTGGGATCAGAAAGAACTGTGTTCTCTTTCCAACTCCACCTCTTGTCTTGGGCAAGGCACTTAACTATTCTGTGACTCAGTTACCTCATCTATAATATGGGGATGAATACTGTGAGCCCTTCGTAGACTGTCCCCCACTGGATTTTCTTGTATTTACCCCAGCGTTTAGAACAGTGCCTGACATATAGTCAGCACTTAACAAATACCATAAAAAACCAATCAGTGGTAGTTACTGAGCACTCACCATGTGCAAAACACTCTACTAAATGCTTGGGAGAGTACAATACAACAGAGTCAGTTGTGAAACACTTTACGCCCTATAATAAACTTAAAAATATAATTGTTGGTCCTCAAAAGATAGTTTCAAAATGCATATCCTGTGGGTCATTTGTTTTTTCAGAGCCCTGTAACAGAGAATGCTAAATTTTGTTCAAGGGTTAAATTTCCTAGGTTAGTTGGGGTTTTAAGTCATGGTGACATTTTAAAGGCAATATTTAATTAAGATCATTTTCTCAGTTTGCTTTGCGATTTTGACTTGGTTTGGCCTAAGATCTTCATTGCTAGCATTGGTCTCAAATTGCTTCATTCAGAAACCTATTTCCATGCGAGGGTCATTTGTTGTGGAAATCGGAAGAATGTGGTTTGGCTAGCACAGTGGTTCGTTGATGGATATAGGAGAGGAAATAGGTAATAGCCTGGCACATTTTTTGCCTGCAGAGATTTAAAGGCTTTCAGGCCCAACTGCTTTTCTGAAAAATGTTAAAAAGCATCACTCAAGAAAGCTGATGGTTTCAACATCACCTTCATATGGAACAGTACATTGCCGTATTATTTTTGAAACTCCATCATAAAGTTATTTGTTGCATCATAGTGCTCCTGCCCACCCTGTAATGGCTTCATCAGATGGGCAAAAATTACTTGTTCACGAATTTGTTTCCCAGTGGAGGGCTGGAGAGCAGTCCCATTTTCCAAGTGTCAGAGGTGCCAAGGAACTGAGAGTGTGTCCAGGAATTCTCCTTTCAAATGATACTAAATTGGGAGAAGATCCTAACACTTTGGAAGTAAGGCATACAATTCAAAGGGACTTGAATAAGTTTAGAAAAGTGATTGGGTAGCAATAGACAGTTTTTTAGGGGGCAAATTTCAGGCAGTCCAGAAAAAGAAAAGACAATCGAATGGTAAAACCCAGGATCAAGTGCAGTAGAAGAAGACCTGTGGGCCCAGGTTGGGAAGGAGTTGTCTAGACCTGGAGTTAGGTTAGTTCATGTCTGTCCATCTTAAATCCTGTCCACCTTTCCACAAGCCTGAAGCATTTTGGAAGTTGGGGTTCTAGTATGTCTGGGGGAGCTAGAAATGGGCACAGCCAGAGACATTTTGGCTAGATGATAGGGGAACTTAGCAACTATTCCAATCCAAGTTGGGGTGTTAGGAAGACATTGACCAGATCTCATTGTCCATATAGAACAGAGCGAGGGGAAATAGATTTAAATTACAGTAGAAGAGAGTTTGAATAAATGCATGAGATGATTTTTTGATACTGGGGTGAAAATGTTGGAATAGGTGGACACTCTGTTCTTGAAGATGGAAAAAAGAAATAAACATCCATCCACAACTAAGAAATAAACTAACCATAAACTAAGAAATTAACTTAGTACAGTGCTCTGCACACAGTAAGCGCTTAATAAATACGATTGATTGATTGCTTGATTGAGCACTTACTGTGTGTAGAGCATTGTACTAAGTGCTTGGAAAGTACAATACAGCAATAAAGAGAGACAATCCATACCCACAACGGGCTTAATCACCATCATGTTGCTCTGTCATCCAGCAACAAGCTATACCTCTTTTCAGAGGATGCAAACACAAAGTAATTTATATCAGATATATTATTATTGTTATTATTTATTATGGTTCTTGTTAAACACTTATTATGCACCAAGAAATGTTCTAAGCACTGGGATAGATACACGTCATTCAGGTTGGACGCAGTCCCTGACCCACATGGGGCTCGCACTCTTAATCCCAATTTTACAGATGAGGTAACTGAGGCCCAGAAAAGTCAAGTGACTTGCCCAAGGTCACACAGCAGATATGTGGTGGAGTCAGGATTAGACCTCAGGTCCTTCTGACTCCCGGGCCCATGCTTTATCCACTAAGCCATGCTGCTCCTCTTTCTCCCCATAGATTAGCTCCATATTAGTTGTGACTTCTCAGGAAAAAGATTTAGATGGTGTTCACAGGCAGGCTCATGAAAACCTCTGTTCAACTGCAGCAGTGTTCCAAAAGAACAAAGAAAATGTTCACCTAGACTAAGCAGAGAATTTAAGATAATTCAGAAAATATTATAATGGCACTGTATAAATCAGTACATCCTTGCCTTGAAAACTGCATTCAGTGCTACTCAGAGAATTCCAAAGAAGACATGTTAAAAATAGCAAAGGTCCAGAGAGGACAATAAAGAGGACAGGAGGCATAGACAGATGTGATTCTATACAAGGAAATGGAAAAGCCTAGTATTATTTGGTTTGAAGGGGAAGAATATGATTGATATATAAAACAACAAAGGAAATGAAAGAAGAACAGGCACACTCAAGACAGTTCACTGGAGGAAATAAAATGTAAAATTCAGTATAAGAAAATACCTTTTCCTTTGTTGAAAGAAGTGTCTATTGTGAGGATATTTTCAAGTTAACCCACACTTGTGGTTGCATTAACAAGATTAAAAAAGTTTTTTGCTTTAATGGTTTTATATAAACTCTGGAGCAGATTGGTTCAAGAAGCTATTTGCTGTGGTATATTGCACAATAATTAAGAACGTTATATGTTATTTCCCCATACAGTAGCTGGGAGATTTTGTTCAGAAATATGGCACTGGTGATCTGTAATTTGTCATATTGATCTGCATAACTGGTCATGTTATTCACTGAAAGATAAGAACACCACTGAAAGAACTATCCTTTACATCATTTTTAACATTATATGGCCTTTATAGCATTTGTACAAGAATATAGGTCTCTTCTTCTTTCACATTTTATAGGGTTGTGGCCATCAAAAAATTTTAAATCGATGATGATATTTGTTAAGCATTTACTATGTGTCACACACTGTTCTAAGCACTGGCATAGATACAAGCTAGCCAGGTCTCTGTCCCACATGGGACTCACAGTCTTAACCGTAGAAGCAGCATGGCCCAGTGGAAAGAGCACAGGCTTTGGAGTCAGAGGTCATGGGTTCAAATCCTGGCTCCGCCAACTGTCAGCTGTGTGACTTTGGGCAAGTCACTTAACTTCTCTGTGCCTCTGTTACCTCATCTGTAAAATGGGGATTAAAACTGTGAGCCTCCTGTGGGACAACCTGTTCACCTTGTAACCTCCCCAGCACTTAGAACAGTGCTTTGCACATAGTAAGCGCTTAACAAATACCATCATTAGTATTATTATTAGCCCCCATTTTGAGAAGCAGTGAGGCTTAGTGGATAGTGCATAGGCTTGGGAGTCAGAAGAACCTGGGTTCTAATCCTGGCTCCATCACTTAGTTTCCATGTAACCTGGGCCTCAATTACCTCATCTGTTAAATGGGGATTAAGAGCGTGAGCCTCATGTAGAGACAGGAAATGTGTCCAACCTGATTAACTTGTATCTTCTCTAGTGCTTAAAATAATGCTTGGTACATAGTAAGCGCTTAACAAGTATCATAGTTATTATTTTACAGATAACTGAGGAGCATAGAGGTTAAGTGACTTACCCAAGGTCACACAGCAGACAAGTGGCGGAGGCAGGATTAGAACCCAGGTCCCTCTGATTCCCAGGCCCATGCTCTATCCACTAGGCCAAGCTGCTTCAAATACTGCTTCAATTCAAGAGCAAGCTGAGCAGTTTACAAATTGGTTTGCAGAGAGACTGCAGACTGATTGGCAAATGAAAGTTCAAGAAATATGAAATCTATCACTCACTAGATCTCCAAACATTAATTATTTAGGAAATGCTCATTGCTGCTCTCCATCTCCTTCACCCCTAACACCATTTCTCTCATTTCTTCATCTTTATTTTCCTCTTTTCTCCTCTTCCTCCCAGCATCTTTCAAATCCATCCACCTTTTCCTTTTCCCTCTTCTCTATCGTCCTCTACCCACAGACTTACCTTAGGTAAATTTGAGGAAAGCAACCCTTTTTCCCTTCCCCAACCTCCAACCTTTTCCCCATCAGTGTATGTGATGGAAGTTTGGAATTGACTTCTGAATTTTCCAGCTGCCTCCTCCTTCCAGAGTTGGGGAGGTAGTCCAGGTGGGAGGAAAGGCCTGACTATGGATTGGGGATAAGTGAGCCAACTGTGGGACACAATGTGTGGTGGGGAGAACAAGCAGGAATTAATAGAAAAAAGTATGTGTGCGAACTGGAAATCCATAGGTGTGTTCCTGTATTCTGAGAAATCCAGGGAAGTCCCATTCAAGTCAGGAACTAGAGTAGAACATGGAAGCCACCTCCTTTCATTCTCACATGATGATGGAGTCTTTGGTTGGGAATGAGGGATGAGCCTCAGCCTGAAATATCAGGATCTAGAACCTGGATTGAGAACTTGATAAGAACATCGAACATGTTGTATTATACTGTCCCAAGCACTCTGCACACAGTAAGTGCTCAATGATTAAATGAATGGTAGTGGTTTGGCAGTTCCCTCTGTACTCTGTCTTCCCTGTAAGTCTTGTTTCTGCCGGGGCATATTGCACCAAGAGAGTAGATAGGTAGTTCTATCTTTTTATGGGTAGGACCTACTTATAGCCAAAATGACAGGTGTGCCAGCTACCATAGTACCTAGCTATTTTTCAGGGTTCCCGCTGGGCCCTTCCATATTGTGGATTGCACTGGCTGGTTCTTCAGACAGAACCTTCACCACTGACATTGTAGCCCCCAAAAGGGATTAGAACCTAGGTCTCCTGAGTACCAGAGTTGCCCCTTTCTACAAGACTAACCAAAGAGCTGAGCACTGAAGAACAGGGAAAAGAGTTGAAAACTCTCTCTAGGTCCTCATTCTCTTTAAAATGTTTAAGCTTCAGAAGACTCAAATATGTCACAAGGTGACTATTACCCTTTTAACTACTAGGTGGCATATTAGAAGATGCAGCAAACTCAGGCTTTTGTGTTCAGATTCGGAAAGCCATTTAAAGTTGGAATGGTTAATGAATGATCTGGACCGTGAGTCACTGAAGCACAGCACAAGTGTTTTGAACAAATTAGATGGTGGGCTTTCATCTATGGTACAGAGAGCAGTTGCCACTCTTCAGAACTACCTGTCAGAGTTAGACAGTCTCTAATGGGAGGATCGAATCTCTGTTCCCTCTTTTTATTTGAATTTTTTAAAAGTTTGGGAGAGTGGCAATAAAGACACACACAAAGGTGTGTGGCATTGTTAGTCTCCTGCCTTGCCTCGATGTTTATATTCTAGTAAAAACTTTTATCCTGTTAGATTGCTTTGTTCAATTAGCGTTATATCTTATTTCAGGGCAGTAACATTCAGGCGAGGAGGATGTGAGCTCACTCACCAGGCAGTTGAAACCATTTGAAGCAGCTAAAGGATATTGAGGAGTGGATATTTCCACCAGATTGGCATTTCAAGAAAGAGGCTTTTTTTCCTCCCTCCTCAATCTGTGTTGTTATTTGAAAGTCTTCAAAGCATTAGTCTGATCAGAGAAAAGTATTCCTTATTAAACCGTACCTCCCCAACCACAGCACTTTGACTGAAACTGTCAGGCTGTGGATTTGGTTCAACCCAGGTAGAAGAGACCAGTTCCTTGTGCAAACCTTTTAAGTGTTTAAGCGTAACTTTTTCATTAATAGGTTTTTGTGTACTATTTTAATATTTTCATTTTATGTTTATTAAAACCACAAAGGCTGGTGGCCTGTTGGATTGTTGGAAGGGGCATATAATTGTCTCCAGTACAAATTTAGTGGTAGGAACCAAGGCACTTGCATGGACTGAGATCTTTCCCAAGGGCTCTTCCATTGTCTTTGTTCTTCATGCAGGTATTTGCTTTATTTTTCCGAAAGCTGTTTGCAAGTGGGAGGGGATTGCTAATGTAATTCCTAGAAGTCCTGAAGAATGATTTATTTTTTTGTGTGGGGTGTAGTTTATGCATATTTTCCAAGTCCTTGATAAAAGCTCAGGTTCATTTCAATGCAAGTCCCATAATGAACCTATTTGGCCTGGTTTCATTGTCAGATAGAAGAATTTCGTCGACTGAGGACACACATTAAAGGTGCAGAGCTCGTAGAAGGCTGTGATGGAATTTTAGGAGACAACTTTCGACCCACTCAACCACTTAGTGACAGAGTCATCAGAGCCGCATTCCAGTAAACAAAGATGAAGGAAAAGTTCATCCTCATCCAGGTATGAATGCGTGGAAGCATGACAGAGACCCTTTTGGTGGACATTGTGATTCATTACTAAAATTTGTGCAGCTATTGTATAGGGTTAGCTGAAATAGGAACTGAAAATAAGGGTAACAGAAAGCCCTTTCAGGATGCAGTGAAGTACAGTCTAATCACAGGTGAAAACTACAGTTTGCTCAACTGACCTTTTGCAGTCATGATAGGATGAGCTCTTTTGAGCTGAAGTTTCAAGGTCGAGGCAAAACTGAAACTACAGCCAGGCACTGCAGACGTCAAATATTACTGCACAAGGACGATCTCTACGTATGCACGCTGGGTGGTCTCGCATCTGTTTTTTTAGCCAGACTTGCATCCATGGGTAAAGTTTGCCATTATTTTTTTTTGTCATTGCTAGGGCTTAGGTTACATTGGGTAAATCCTACCTTGTGTGCTGCTCATGAACATCAGTAACCTCAGCACACTCTAGATTCTAGTAAAAGCAAGAGTCCTTGGCCTGTGCCTGACTTTTCATTTCTGGTATTCACCACCCTGTGAGAACTAAATGGATGATTAAAAACAAAATCGGAGTAGTCCGGCAAAACGCCACTTTTTTTTTTTTTTTGTGATCAGTACCTGTATGATTCTACAGTGTATGGTTTAATTTTTGTGAATGAGATAAAGTTTAGATTTTTTTATGAGGGTAAGTAGAAATACTATTTGTAGGAACATCCCGGCCTATTGGTAGAGCTCCTGGAGAGAGGTGGTAGATATTCTGGAGAGTAGTTCTCTGAGGTTTCTTTAGTGCCTGTGGTTCTGGGAGGATTCTGGGAACTATTTCTGAGTAGACTAAAACTCCATTTCCTAAGATTCTTGTGATCACATGTGTGAGTCCTTTAATCTTGAAGTGTATAATACACCTAAAAATTATTCCAGGAAATTAGACTAGAGGATTGTACTTTTTTATTTGATATGAAATATTGTAATGCCCTTAGGTAGGTAGTTCAGATCTTTGATTTGACTGTCTTGACTTTGAATCTGAAGCACGGCTGTTTCATTTAAAGCATCCGGAACTGAGGATTCAAAAATCCATGTCAGTGCTTCGGGGAAAAAGGTTTTAAATAATCAGATTTTAATTGTATTTTAGCAAAATAACTCCGAGTCTTCATTTCCCAAATGACAAAATTTGCATGAAATATGCTGGGGTTCTTTGTTGGACTCTTCCTAATTAGGGGACCTGCTTATCAGACCACAAATGATCTGTGGCTTTCTGCATTACTTCCTCAGAAAGGTGATGCTTGCTTTTGCACTTGGCTGGATAATTAACATGCAACTCAACCAGGTGTTGGAAATGCAGAAGCTCCTCCCCTCCATCTGGTATGCAGTACTGGAAGGCTTTAGGATTGCGTGCGTGTGTGTGTGTGTGTGTGTGTGTGTGTGTGTGTGTGTGTGTGTGTGTGTGTGTGTTTTGTCTCCCTATGAGATTCTTTGGAGCCAGTAGACCGTCCTAGTTTTATACTTCAATATTTCAGTTCTTTTGGGTTCCATGAAAGTATTCTTAAATGTGGATATGTTCCTAGTCTGGGTCTATACCAAGCCAAAGAAATCACCATATTTTTTCAACCTTTCTCCAGCCATTTGAAAAAAACCCAGCATCAACCTGCCACAATGGTCTAATGGTAACAGAAGCCAAAATAATTGCAATATCATTGGAATTCCATGGTTTCTTTTTTTATGTAGTTTAAACACAATTTATAGTTAAGCATAATTTTTTCATCCATTCCAATTTTCTGAATATGTCGGGTGGGGGGAAAAGAGGTTAGACTATATATTTTTGACATGGGAATTACTGCCAGTCAGCCCGAAGACAGCTTCTTGTGATTGCCCCTTTAGTTTCTGGGAGTTCAATGGACAAAGAGAAAGATTTATCATAGAAAATGTTGAGGAAGAACAGGTCTAAAATTGGGCAGGATTTCAGACCCGCTACTTTTTCATGGGAAGGGCAGGCAGGAGTGGAGGGATGAAAATACAGTGTCTTTAGGACATGAATAAGCGGCCTGACATTCTTTAAAAATGTGTACAGAGTGTGTGGGTGGGGAAGGGGAAGGGTCGGGGGGAAGGATTCTGGCTGCACAGCCTAAAGACCATCCTCAGGGAGTTGATGCAGGAAGAGGGGAGGATCCCACTTATACTCTGGGCTTTCTGAGATGGTAGTGGAGGATAAGTTAGAACCCACGTGGTCTGTCTGAGAGAATCTGTAAGTCTTAGGTTGGGGCAAAACATTCAAATAGAAGGTTTTCTCAAGAGGGAACCAAGGCACAGAGAAATTGCGTGATTTGCCTAAAGACAAACAGCAGAAAAGTAGTGGAGCTGGGATTAGAACCCAGGTCTTCTGGCTCCTTGGCCTCTGTGCTCTTTCCACTAAGGCATGCTGCTTGTTCTTGCCCATGCCATCTTAACCTTAGGTAGAGCACACTTGACCCAAATAGATCAGGTATTTTAATTAGCTAGAGTTTGTAAAATGCTTCATTGTACATCAGTTACCCCCATTCATCCTCACAATATCTCTGTGAGGTAAAGAGTGTTAAGCTTTATGACCCCCATTTTATGAGGCACTGAAGGATGGAGACTTCCTCAGAGTCACCTTGGAGTGGGTCTAGGACCCAACTGTCCCACCTGTCAGATTCTCGTATGTCCCGGCAGCCCTGGCTGCTGCTTAGGTTGTTGAATTTCCAACATTTCAAGAAGCCCCCAGACATTATTTGAGCCTCCCCACCTTGAGAGCAGCTCAGACAAGGCTCAACCACTTGGACTAGTAACTAATTCATTAAATTCTTCTTTCTAAAGACAACCTCTGTGGAACCTTCGCACCTAAAATCTAAAGCTGGAAAAATAGACCAACTTCAAATAGAACACCCCAAATGTAAGCCGGTATGGCTGAATAATCACTGGTGTCGAACTTGTCTTCATTTCTCTTTCTGGGTCCTTGAAGTAACCCTTGCCTGTATTGAACCCTACCCTGTGTGTGCTTTTGTAATTAATAACGTTGTCTTCTAAAGCTTTAGTTAAGATATAGCTGGCATCAATTTTGTATCAATTTTCTTTTATAACCTAAAAAGGTTATGAGTTAGAAAATGATAAACTATGACAGAAAAGGGGAAGTAGGAGGGAGGTCAGAGAGAAGGAATAAAGAAGGTCAGCCTGAATGACCAAATAGGTAAAAGCTATTATCCTTTCAGGATAAATGGAACGGCTTGTACCCATAATTCCAGGCTGCAGTGTTTGGACGCTTCTCAATTTAATAATTAAATATAAGGCTCAGCTTTAAAGCGATTTTTAAAAACACAAATGCAGCTGATTTATATTTGCAGTGCAAGAGGAAGGGTGTCTCTTTAAATGGGATTGGGTAATATTGAAGAGTTCAAGCAATTTTTTCAAAACTTGCAGTACATTCCGAAATTCTCCCAATAGCCTCATGTACTTTTCTGCAGAACTGTTTGGGCCTAAAGGTGGCATTAAGTGGATGAAAGCATAATTTTATGAAACTATGAATTTAAAAAATAATTTACATTTTCTATTGCACGTTACTATATTAGCTTTATCTCAAATGTACGCAAAATAAATTGGGTTTGGATGAGATTCAAGTAGAGAGGAAAAAAAGGACAGTTTATTCTTAAACCTACCCAAAGTGAAGCACAAGGAAGTGTAGACATTTCCACAAGATTATTGAGGCCTAGAAGACATTGATTCTTGAGTTTTGCTCCCCTGCTCTGTTGTTGAAGGATTGATTAGGAGTAATTTTTTTAATGGCATGTGTTAGGCGGTTACTATGTGCTAGGCATTGTACTAAGTGCTGGGGTAAACACAAGCTAATCAGGTTGGACACAGTCCATGTCCCATGTGGGGTTCACAGTCTTAATCCCCATTTTACAGTTGAGGTAACTGATGCACAGAAAAGTTAAGTGACTTGCCCAAGTTCACACAGCAGACAAGTTGTGGAGTCTGGATTCAAACCCAGGACCTTCAGACTCCCAGGCCATGCTGTATCCATTATGCCACACTGCTTCTCAATTGACAAAATGTAACAATGGGACAGTGTAATGGGATAAAATGAAACAAAAGTGGGGAGCACTCGGAAGGGAAGAAACGGTATCATGATAAGGGATGAATCTCAATCATCATCACCATTAGTGGTATCTATTGAACGCTTACCTGTGCAAAGCACTGCACTAAGTGCTTGGAAGAGTGCAATACAACAGAGTTGACAGTCACGTTCCCTACCCAAAATAAGCTTGCAGTCTAGTCTTCAGTCAATCAATCAATCACTGGTATTTATTGAGTGCTTATGTGTGCAGAGCACTGTACTAAGCGCTTAGGAGAATACATTATAATAGAGTGGTAGACACATTCCTTGCCTGCAAGGACCTTACAATCTTAAAGGGGGAGACAGACACTAAAATAAATTTTGAACATGTGCCTAAATTCTGGGTGGCTCAGGGTGGGGTTTTACTTGTACATATTTACTATTCTATTTATTTTATTTTGTTAATATGTTTTGTTTTGTTGTCTGTCTCCACCCTTCTAGACTGTGAGCCCACTGTTGGGTAGGGACCGTCTCTATATGATGCCAACTTGTACTTCCCAAGCGCTTAGTACAGTGCTCTGCACACAGTAAGTGCTCAGTAAATACGACTGAATGAATATCAAGAGCTTAAAGGGTATCTGCAATTTATTTTATCTTCCTGGTGGGCAGGGATCGTGTCTTTCAATTCTATTGGATTGTTGCCCCACTGAGAGCTCACCTCCTCCAAGAGGCCTTCACAGACTGAGCCCCCTTTTTCTCTCCTCCTCCCCATCCCCCCGGCCCTACCTCCTTCCCCTCCACACAGTACATATGTTTGTACAGATTTATTACTCTATTTTACTTGTACATATTTACTGTTCTATTTATTTTGTTAATGATGTGCATTTAGCTGTTTTCTGACGACTTGACACCTGTCCACATGTTTTGTTGTCTGTCTCCCCCTTCAACAATGTGAGCCCATTGTTGGGTAGGGTCTGTCTCTATATGTTGCCAACACGTACTTCCCAAGCGCTTAGTACAGTGCTCTGTACACAGTAAGCGCTCAATAAATACTATTGAATTAATGAATGTACCTTTTGAAGTGCTAAGTACAGTGATCTGCACACACAGTAAGTGCTCAATTAATACCATTAATTGATTGAAAAAGATTAGGAAACACTGCTGTACTTTATCTTTCTGCCTGTTTTTGGCCAATCATCATGAAGAATGATCCCAAATACTGTCACCATCTTTAAATAAAATTGTGCTGTTTTCCATGATGCACCAACTCCAACACTTTGCAGTATTTCATTCATCAGTGAAGTCAGTTATGTCAGTCAGTCAGCTGCTGAGATTTTTAAGGTTTGAGAATATGTCCCACCAGGAAATTTCAGACAAGCAGATTGGGTCAGGAATTGATTGGTAAGATTTAAAAAAAATGCACCAACAGCATTTTCTGTTCTGGACAACTTTCACAAATATAAGAAATGCACAATTTTTGTTAAATCCAAAATGTTTACTGAGATTTTAGTGATGGTTACACCCAAAGCACTCTAATTAGTGCTACTCTTTAAAGTGTTATCATTTTAGTGCCACCTAGCAGTAAAATTACTTACAATGTAGAAAATACTGTAAACATGAATAATAAGGTTATTGGTAATCTAAATTGGCCCTTTATGGCACACTTCTGTACTTTAAATATTTTCATAGAAAACACAATTCTAAAAACCTACATTTACTTATAATTAGACTTAATGCAAACCTTCCCTCATTATAATGATTGCCCAAGTCCCAGTTCAACTTAATTTCATTGACTTTGATTTCTGGACCAAAAGCATTAAGCTTGAACTAGTGAAAAATGTATAATGTGTGCATTCAATTAAGAAGTAATTAGATACTCAATCACCCTTACACCGCACAAGGGATTATCCAAGGAAGAAGAAAAATGTGATTCACTGTAGTGTATAAAACAGTTTTGTTAATTAGTTTAGTGCTAATTGAGATTGAGAAAGTGTCAACGTGTCATAACAGAGGTTTGCCACAAAAGAACTTTAAAAGCAAAGTTTTGTGCTACTTTTGAGCCCAATGCTATACGAACCCCTTACACTGAGGATGATGGGCTTCAGCTTTGAGGAAAACTGACACATTTGTAATGAGATGAGTGTATTAGTAAAGTGGTAAAAGGGTGCAAAATGACATGACTGTTGAATTCTCCAAGGAAAGGTACAATGTTTTAATGTAAGACTTTTCACATATAAGAGCACGGGCTTGTGAGTCAAAGGTCATGGGCTCAAATCCCGGCTCTGCCAATTAATTTAACTTCTCTGTGCCTCAGTTACCTCATCTGTAAAATGGGGATTAAGACTTTGAGCGCCCCGTGGGACAACCTGATCACCTTGTAACTCCCCAGTGTTTAGAACAGTGCTTTGCACATAGTAAGCACTTAATAAATGCCATTATTATTATTATTATATCCCTTTGCCTGCAGTATGATTATTGTATTGAGGTGTGAAACTGCTTCTGTTTGACAGAGAGGCCACATGTGCGTTTGTTTCCGTTGCTTTCAAAAGCAACTGTAGGTCCCAAAGACCTCCCATTACTGATTAGATTTCAATAGCTTACTTCTTTGTTCTAATTTTCCTAAACTTTCCAAAACAGAAGCTTAGTTTCTCCCCCTTCCCTGTCTCTCTTTTGATTGAAATGGATGGGAAAATAAACACAAGGAGATAAAGTAGCTCATTCAATGACACCCCGAGAGTCACAGTGTCAGGCTGAGGTTTGATTTTGGAAATACTGCATTTCCAATTGATTTCTCTGCCCATTAGTATGCCCCTGGGAAAGGAGTGAATTGACAATCAGATAATTATTATTTATTGGAATGGAAAATTTAGGAGTAAAAAATATTGATTAGAATTCTTCCCTTCTCTGGAAATGCATTCTTTGGGACCATGTAGGAAAGAAACACATCCTTCTGTCCCCTTATTTCTGGTTCTTCCCAAGAACTTATCTTAGCACTAAATCAGTCTCCGGTAATAAGGCAAGGAGGTAATTTAATGCTTAGAAGTCTGCATGAGCTCAGCATATGGCATACTGAATAAATGCCACAGGGCTTCAAAAAGACACCTCAAGTATTGACTGTGAAAACTACTGGAATGAAGTCACCAAAACCAGTATTACAATCAACTTGTGGGAAAATTGAGAATTGAGAATGTCCCAGTTAGTCCCCTGGGAATGGCTGGATATTGAGAAGTTTATTTAGCTGAAGAAGTCTGACTTGAAGTGGTGGAGGTGCATGGAAATTTTCTGTTACCTCAATAGTAAATCCAAATGGGGAATACTAATCTCAGCTCAAGGACAGATACGGGAGTTCTGCTCCCAAGGGGTGATTTCCACAATACAGCTGGATCAGTAGGCCCGCAGTAGCTCTTAAATTAACCCCAGGGCTAATAGGGGATGTATATTAGTTAGCTCACTCAGAGGACAACCATAAAGGCAGTGCTCAGGCCTTCATTTTCAATTGCATATCATTTAGGAGTGCCAGGGGAATGCCTTCAGTAATAATAATAATAATAATAATAGCATTTATTAAGTGCTTACCATGTGCAAAACACTGTAAGAGAAGCAGCGTGGCTCAGTGGAAAGAACACGGGCTTTGGAGTCAGAGATCATGGGTTCAAATCCCAGCTCCACCAGTTGTCAGCTGTGTGACTTTGGGCAAGTCACTTAACTTCTCTGGGCCTCATTTACCTCATCTGTAAAATGGGGATTAAGACTGTGAGCCCCCCGTGGGACAACCTGATCACCTTGTAACCTCCCCGGTGCTTAGAACAGTGCTTTTTGCACATAGTAAGTGCTTAATAAATCCATTATATATATATATATATATATATATATATATATTCCAAGTATACTGGAATAGTGGCATTGGGCTGGTCATCATCACCAGGCCAGCCACAATATTCCACTCATTCTACCAATGAAGACAGTCAGCCCAGGGTGTATATGAATCAGGCCTGTTTCCTTTAGTGACAACCTCACTGAAGTGCATTGTAAATACTTAACAACAATTCTACCTTAGAAAGCCTGCATAAATGTGATCTTCTGGTGGCTATGGGATTTGGATACGTGAATTTTTTTCTTTATTTTATTTTCGGACATTTGGAACACATTTATAATTATGCTTCTTCAAATTTAGAATGGATTTGAATGATAAATGTTTCAATAAACATATTAAAAAAATACTATCGGTACCTAAATATGTGTCCTCTGCTAAGGATACTCAAATTTGATTAATGTTGGAGGAATAGATCATTTTATTAAAATGAAGATGAACAGATTTGCCAAATAGTTACCCTTTTGGTGGCGTGTTGCATGTCTAGGGAGGTTTCCACCCCTGTAGAAAGCTTCTGCTTTCAGTTTTTGCTGTTTCCTTGGTTGGACATAAACAAACCTTTAGATGCACTGTGGAAGAACTTCAGTAACACAATTGTCCATTCTCTTTTCAGAGAGAGAAACAATGGTCCCACAGTGCCCTTGGATGAGGAATGGAAATTTATGAGACCGCTGCTTCAGTTTAACCACACAAGCCTGCATTGTCTGCCTCCATCTATTTGAGCCCTGATGGACAGCTGTGACAGTTGTCCTGTCTACAATGATCCAGTGAAATTCTGGGCATAGCTTTAAACTAAAAAGAAAAAAAAAACATGTTAAATCTCCAAATCATTGCTGCTCACTTTCTCACTATTCCATAGTGTTTGGTCATTCTCTGTACCATGAGCGATGATAGTTTTAAAAATTTGTGAATGTGATTAGGTAGTGTGCATAAAATTTTGTACAATTTGGGAAAAGACTGAAACCCATACTTGAGTAATTCTCCGTTTCTAGACTAACTGAACATTCTGCTCATTCAGAGGACAATATGATATTCCTTATAAAATCATTTGTTGTATCAGGAAAAGCATACATATTCATAGGTCAGGGATTTGATAAAGGCTAGGTGTGTCAATTACTCTCACAATTATTTTCATCACAGCGCTTATTTGAAGTACAGTTGAAGGTTAGTTTTTTGTCTTATTTATGTGCTGCATAGAAAATAAATGGATATTTATTGACAATAGAAATTTCCTATATTCTTGTTAAAAATTCATAGAGACACCCTCATCAGAACCGGTTGAGACATCAGAAGAAAGCTACATCTTCTGAATAGATCAGCTGAGAAATATGAAGGATGCCATGATGAAGTGAGATTAAGCCAGTAGGTAAACCTGAACTAGCTTGCAAACCTCCATGTGCTTTTTTCCACATACTAAAATGCAAGTTGAACCCATAAAACATGAATTTAGTTCTGTACAATTCATTGGGCTCAAAAAATCATAAGTGATTTCAACTTTTACACAAATTCCTAAACCATTCTCATCAGGTTAGACTAAAATACACCTGCATAAGAAGACACACCTCTTACTCCAGATTTAATTTCATGTAACTACTCTTGGCAAATTTCAAACTCTATTTGTTTCACAGGTGTGATTAAGACCAAACAAGGGTTTGCTATTCAGTCCTATGTGCTGATTGATTTGCTAGAAAATTCCATTTATTAGAGCATTTTTGCACTGTAGTTTACCTGGGCTGGCTAACAAATCATCAAAATAAAAAACACTACCAAAATCAAATAATCTGAAATCGATCAATAGTATTTATTGCATGCTTATGCCTACTGCACACTGTACTTAGCATTTGGGAGGGTACAACAGAAGTAAAACATGGTCTGGTGGAATCAGGCAGATGTGCATTATTACAAGTAATGCAGAGGAAGAACAAAGATAATGTCGGTAGCAGCATAAGTGTCAGGATAAAATAGCTGAAAACACGATTGGGCAGATAAGTGAATAGATGTATATGTGTAAGTACTGAGCCTGAGTAGACATACACAAATGCTGCAGGTGGCTAATGGGTTGAGTCCAAAAAATTTAATTGGATTAGATTACTGAAAAAACAAAAATAGGTCAGTGGGGCTTCCCACCACATGCTTTGTGACATTTAAACTACCCATTATTTTAGTTTGATTTGGGGAGTGTTGAAGGATTTCAGTTAGGTGATATGACTTTAATTAGTTTGCTTTAGACAATTTGTCATCAGAACATTTAGCCAAAATTACTTAATGGAATTTACTGGTAATTAAAATGGTATATCTCAGGCATGAAACATTTTCTTGTTGAAATAAAAGGAGCCCGCACATGCTTGTAGTAGGGATAAAATCTGACCCTTTGTTCGAAAGCTGTTTATTTGTGATTTAAAATGAACAAACAACACACATTTTTATGCCAGTACTCTGTCAAACAAATTTCTTACCAATACTGCTTTTCTCTGGGCTGGCTTCATGAACAATTAGTTTGGGACAACAAAATTTCAGGCACAACCCAACTCTGAGTAATATAACTTTTTATCCACCAGAATGAAACAGCTAGATGCTCATTTGTCATCCTAAATATAAACAGGGTTTATTATCTATTGAGTGTACAAGGACTACAAAAGACTTTGTGAACAATATGCTCCAATAAGAACACTAATGATCCATTATGGGTAGAAGCCATACATTGTATTCTGTAAGCAAAAACAAAATTGTATAATTAAAGTCTAAGTTGGGGTTCATTTCTCAAATACTCTTCATTTTAATTGTATATACTTCATCATTCATATATTGCCATTGCACTCCAAAAGAAGACCTGGAAAAGTGCAAATTTCCCTCTGTTACTGTGGGAAATTGTCATTGTGGTATGGAAAATGTTGACAAATGAAAACTGAATGATATCCTACCAATAAAATATGTATCTTGAATTATGCTATGCATGTAATGAAAGATGAAGCATGATAGAACAAGTATGTAATGTTGCCTTTTAAGTACTCCCCGACAAAAAACAGCATTATTTCCCTTTTCCATGTTCCCTTCCTGTGTTTATTGTAGTTTCCTGTGATACTTTGTGCACTCAGTCTCAATTAAATGAGGAAGGAGTGAGGTTATCAGATTTGACCCTTTAAACATTGAGTGGTGAAGTTTAAGAAAAATGAAAGGACTTTTACACTGGTGAGGTTTTTTTCTCCAAAACTAATGATGCACTACAAGTTTTGCTAGATTATTTGACTATCCTATATATATTGCTCATTGGGAAAATTATAGAATGGTTTTCCTGTCTGAAAATGGAATGGATCTAGATAATTCCCACTCACCTCCCTCTAATTATACACCTAAATCTATCATTCAAACATGGAGTTATTAAATAAAATTTGAGAACATTCAGAAAGGCCCTAATCTGCCTGAACAGTGTAGCCTAGTGGTTAGAGCACAGGTTAGGGAGTCAGAAAGACCTGGATTCTAATCTCAGCCCTACCACTTGTCTGCTGTGTGACCTTGGGCAAGTCACTTGACTTCTCTGTGCCTCAGTTACCTCATCTGTAAAATGGGAATTGGACTGTGAACCCTCTGTGGGCAACGACTGTATCCAAACCTATTACCTTGTATGTACTCCAGTGCTTAGCACAGTGCCTGGCACACAGTAAGCGCTTAACAAATACCACAATTGTTATTATTAGGTTTTACCACCACTGGATCGAGTCTGAAAATCATATTATTAAATAATGCCTGTGATAAGAACTAGTTACTTGGAGTTTCGTTGGAGTTCAGTTGGTCTGTATGATGCAATGGTAGATCCTGACGTAGTGTAAATTTCACCTGCAAATTGATGTCCATACATAGAGGAGAGGTTTTTACATAGGTGTTTTATAGAATATGGAAAATTTACTGTCATATAGCCCCAACTGGATTTGACTCCTTGAGTATTCATTTTTATCCAGAAACATATCTGGATCAGTATCTGAACAGAAGCATGCAAAGGAAGATGAAGAGATTCGATTCAACAAGATATTCCAATTCAGAAAGGGTCAGGCAGTTAATGAAGGTTGCTTTTTGCTGGTTCCCAAGAAGTTCACTAGCCCAGTGCCAGAGGTTGGCCATGGTTTTTGTAAAGGCATTTTCCAGTGGAACAATTCGGAGATGAGTCAAGCAAATTGAACATCAGGCAGAAATTACACAAGGCAGGCAGGATAAATGTTCTCAGATCCAACAAGGGTCTCTGACAGTTCTTCATACTGGGAGTGGTGGTGCGGTCTTGATCTGGCTGGTTTGGACAGTTTGACGTGAGGAATGGGGAGTGAGGCTGTTGCTTTTTGTGGGGATTTTCTTATGTGGAAGTTGTTTCATGTGGGAACAACACAGCCACCATTGCCCCAACTCAAGTAGCTCCACACCAAACAGATACAATCACTGGAAAAAACAAAGAACAACAACAAAAAAAACTACCTGTACCAACCTCGCGAACACTTTCTTTCAAGCCCTGCAAGGCTGAATTGCAACAAGGCTAAGTAGCAAACCTTCCTGTTTGGTACGTGTATGTGATTGTGCAACTTTAAAAAGAAGAGAAATGGTCCCTACAAATGGTTTATCACAGTGGATTATTTGCATCCCATAGGTTGCCCTGCAGATGTGGCCCCTGACAGTTGTCATAGCAGGTGTTCTGAAAGGAGAACAGTTTACCAGGAAAACAGGAACTTGTAATAGCGTTTTCCAATATTCATTATCTGTGAGTATTGCCTTATCTCATAAAGAGGGCACAGTGAGTAAATTACCCCAGGAATAAACTTCCCCTTTTCACTGCCGTTAACACATGGGCAAAGTAGTGAACTAAATGGTATTCTGATGCCCTGGAGTAGATTTATTCCAGAGGGCAACCTGCAGAAATAGTGATCACAATCTCTTCATGATTTAGTAGAACCCTAGGATCCTTTTTTTTGCCCAAGTCTTTTTCTAGTCATTTATTAATTCTTCCAAAAGCAAATGAGCTCTTGGCCCCATGTCTTCTGACACTTCAGGCATAACTGCCAGAAGAAGGCCTGAATGTGTTTTGGCTTTAGTAACTCTAAATCACTGGAGTCTCCTTTATTTACTCAGTGAGGGGACCGCTGACATGCAGTAGGTACTTTCTCCATTTCTTTAGTCATGCCCTGTCTGAAGTCAGGCCGTAGACCGTAAGCTTATTGTGGGCAAGAAATATGTCAGTTTATTGTTGCATTGTACTCTCCCAAGTTCTTAGTACAGTGCTCTGCACACAGTAAGTGCTCAATAAATACAATAGACTGAATGAAATTAGGCATCTTTCGAAGCTGCATCAATTCTTCAAGGGATATTGTGGAATCCCATACCTCCAGGACATGGTAGTGCCCACTGAAGCTCGAATGTGGTTGGTTGATTGGTTCAAAATAAAGAAATAGGAAGTATTTCACATGTGAAATTTCTTCCTTCAGGAAGTTTTTCAGGAGTCAGAAGGACCTGGGTTCTAATTCTGACTTCGCCACTTTCCTGCTATGTGACTTGGGGCAGGTCAGTTTACTTTTCTGTGCCTCAGTTGCCTCATCTTTGGATGGGAATAGAGACTGTGAGCCCTGTGCGGGTCAGGGACTGTGTCCAACCTGATTAGCTTGTATTTACCCCAGGGCTTAGTACATTGCCTGGGACACAGTAAGTGCTTAACAAATACCATTAAAAAAACCCCAAACTGGATGGATAGATGTGACTTCAGGAAGGGGTTGGAAAAATTCACAGATAGGGCATCCATAATGCGTTACCAAGGACAAATTATCTATAATTGTTGGGATGGAGGTCAAGGTGGGCAGCCATCAAAGAGCTCCTCCAACATCCTTTTGCTCCTGTATGAGACAGAATACTGGGCTGGAAGGGCCATTAGCCAGAACCAGAACTAGCACTGCTTATCTTCTGGAAGTTATTTCTCTTCCAGGTGACAAAATGATACTCTTGAAACCTAAAGCTCTGTTAGTAAATTGATGATCAATCAATAAGTGGTATTTATTGAGCACTTACTGTGTACAGAGTACTACACTAAGCACTTGGGAAAGTACAATAGATTTGGTAGAAATGATATCTGCCCACAAGGAACTTACAGTCAAGTGGGGGAGACAGACATTAAAATAAATTACAGAAAGGGGAAACAGTAAAGTGTAAGGGTATGTTCAGAAATGCTATGGGAGATGGGGTAGGTTGAGATTACGGGGTGTGGACCCAAGTGTGTATGCGATGCAGAAGGGAAGAAGAATAGAGTGGGGAGATGAGAGGCTAGTTAGGGAGGGCTTCCAGGAAGAGAAGATTTTAGCAGAGCTAAGCGTATGAAATGAATGCTTCACAAATTTGCTTGTCATCCTTCTGATGATAGAAAATGGTGGTGACAGGCACACTTTGAGGCAAGAAGTAAAATGCCTTCTTCACTGGATCACAAAACTGGCCCCACAGAAAACAGGCATATATGCCCCCTAAGGGTAGTTAGTTGGGTGGCCTCACCACTAAGTGGCCAGTGAGAAATGAATCTGAAGCAGAAGTCCACTAGGCTGGGAGAAGGGATATAGATGAGAGAAACTATACAAAGCACTTAAAGAGTCTGTGTGGAATGATGATTGTTTAAACATGAAGAAAAGGGTATGTTGGCAAATTTCCCACACGGAACATGAATCCATGAAGTAGAGCAGGCCTCTAGACCTTCCATACCTCAGCATTGATTGACGTGTAGCTTTTCTAGCTCCAATTCAATAGGAAGAACGTGCACTTTAATCTTTGTCCTTGGATTAAAGGATGGAATTGAAATGCAAAATTACATTGACTACCATCACTGCCTCAACTAAACACTGCTTATTTAGACTTTATCTGAGGCCTAATTGTACCACATATTAAGGTGGCATCCCTTAAGGGTCAGAAGAATGATGAAATTAAACTCATCAATAGTCACCTCATATTTAGTGAAATTGTGTGGTGTAGTGGATTGAGTCAGAAGGACCTGGGTTCTAATCCCCGCTCCACCACTTGTCTGCTGTGCGACTCTGGGCAAGTCACTTCACTTATCTGATCCTCAATTACCTCATCTATAAATTGGGGATTAAGACTGTGAGCCTCATGTTGGACATGGACTGTGTTTAACCTGATTAGCTTGTACCTATCTCGGCTCTTAGTACAGTGCCCGGCACATAGTAAGTGCTCAACAAATACCATTAAAAAATTACAAAATGAGGCAAATTTTTAACAAGAAAGCAACAGATACAGTGAAATGCATCACATGGATTCATTTTCCTCATCTTGCTGTGTGGCAGGGTCAGAAACCTCTTAATATCACACAGAGATAAACTCACCAATGTCGTTAGGCTCCTAAATAAATACTGAATGCTCATAGGGGCTTCCAAGGAGCTTCACACATAAACACCCTGGTAAGTGAACTGAAAAAAGATGAAATACATGAAGTTGGTGGTACTACAGATGTGCTCTGTGCATCTCATGGACTGAAGTATTTGACAGTGAACACTGAAATGCAGTCCTGTGGCTTTTTTGCCATCTGATTTTTAAAAAACCAACATTTAGTGAGTATATTAACATTAGTTGGCTTCGAAATGCACCATTAAGGAAAGGGTGAGGTCTCTCCAACAATAAGTTGAATAGAGAGCCGGGTTGTGAATAGTCAAGGGGGTCACTCCCGGATTCGGAATCTTCATTAGGTTCCCCAGAGGACCATTCTCTGCTTAGGCAGGATGCCAGTTTGGGAGAGGCAAGCCAGGGGAAGGGCGGGAGGCTGCACAAGCACAGAAGCACTTTCAAACCTGGACGGGAGTGTCTGGATCTTCCAGAACAACAGGGATCTTCCCAATAGAAGCAAGGAGTGAAAGCTTTCCACCCCTATGAGCATAAGTGCAGGGTTGTCTCAGTCAATCAGTGGTATTTATTGAGCACTTATTCCATGGAGAGCACTGAACTAAGCGCTTGGGAGAGTACAACACAACAGAATTGGCAGACACGATTCCTGCCCACAAGGAGTTTCAAGGCTACAGAGGAGCTTACTTTCTACAGCTCACAGTCTCTGTGGCAGCAACTTTACATACACCTCTTTTGGGAAAAGGAATAGAATGGATAACATTCTTTGAACTCCTTGTTGCTGCACCACCTTGTAATCATCACCGTTCACGGTTATTGAGTGCAAAGGGATGAACTAATCATTTAGGAAAATAAAATGAAGCTAAGGCAAATCAATCAATCACTGGTATTTATTAAATATTTACTGTATTCAGAGCAGGGTACTAAGCACTTGGGAGAATACAATATGACAGAGTTGGAAGACTTGTTTTCCCCACTCAGCAATCATACAGTCTAGAGGGTTGATCATTGCTCTTTAGGAGTTTGCAATCTAATAGGGTGTTCTGGCTGATGGAAATTATTAACTAATAGTGGGAGGATGAGGAAAGCCAACACTGTAAGGAAAAGTGTAAATGTATTGGGATAAAATTGCTGAATGAATAATTGATTATACAGTATATTAAGAATACAAATAAAAATATGTAGGTATATAAGGGCTTATAGGAATGAAATTTAGGAAATATTTGTTATCTGTAAATTTTAATGTATAATTATTGAATGATAGTAAATTATTACATTATTAAATGTATTATTATAATAACTTATTATTTAGTACATTTATTATTAAAACGTATTATTTTGTCATAAACATTTTGTTGATACCCCACCCCCCATTAACGAGTTAAGTGTAGGTTTAGCAATGTGTCACATTCCAAAGGACCTTTTTTAGCACATTGCATCTAGTGGGTGCTCAATAAATACTATTACTACTACCACTATTACTGCAGGAGGTATTGGTTTGCTGCGAGTTAGGTATTGTGAATCAATAAGGGAAGGCTTCCTGGAGGAGGTTGGACTTTTTTTTTAGATGACCCTGAAAATGAGGAGAGTTGTGGTCTGTATTTTATTTCACAGGATTGATCCTTCTGGCTCCCATCACTGTTCAAACACCAACCTGCCCTCTAGCTCCTCAACTCACAGACATCCTGCTTGTCTAAATCCTTCCACTCAGGATGGGTGTGGGTTATGTGAGGATGTCCTATCTGTTCCTAAAACTATTTCTGTTTTCTGAAATTCTTCCCCAAGAAGAGGCATAGGTCAAGCAGAGATGTGGGAATAACAATTCTGAAAACTCGCTGACCGGCTCAGAATTGTTACCGCATCCTGTAACCCTATACCTGCCACTAATGCAGGATGTCACAAAGCAACTCTTCCCTAATAATCTTTTCCCACCATCCCCCAATCCCCCAGCCTGTTCCCAAAGGCCATCTTCATTTCTGTTTGAGTGTTCCTTATTTTTTATGGTATTTGTATTTTTTATGGTGTCTATCTTACTACATGCCAGACACTCTTCTAAGTGCTGGGGTAGATATAGAATAATCAGGTTGGAATCAGTCCCTGGCCCACATGGGGCTCACAGTCTTAATCCCCATTTTACACTGAGGCACAGAGAAATGATTCTAATCCCAGCTCTGCCACATGTGTGCTGCATGACTTTAGGCAAGTCACTTAACTTTTTTGTGACTCAGTTACCTCACCTGCAAAATGGGATTAACTTCTCCCTCTAATTTAGATTGTGGGATAGTGACTGGGTCCATTGTGATTACCTTGTATCTACCCAGCTCTTAGTATAATGCCTGGCACCTCATAAACACTCAATGAGTACCATTAAAAAACCCAAATATCAAAAGAAAAAGACATCCAACATTTTTCAGTTCCTCCCCACGTAGTTGTTGGTAGTTGCCACCATCAGACACAGAATCCTGGATAGGCTAGGCCATTGGTGCAACTGCATAAGGGTCTTAAATTTTTAATTTATTGAGGACAAGTAGTAGGCTTTCTCACTGTGGTAATTAACACAGGTCACCCCAGTCATCCTATACTATTTTTACAGGGCCCTGCTTCAGGTGCACACACACATTTTGGTTTTTAACATCATAAACATAATTGTTTCCTTCAATATGGCATTGCACTGCATCCAGACACTAGCAGAAAGACATTCCTTAGTTCTACTGCCGCTTTATCAAATTAGTGTAGTGAAAAATAAAAAGGATTCTCCCAAACCTGAGTGGACAAGGACTCCATTCCCATGTGACAAAATTAGAGCCAGAAAGCTGCTACCTATTTATAGTAATAATAATAATAATGGTATTCATTAAGCACTTACTATGTTCCAGGCACTGTACTGAGCACTGGGGTGGATACAAACAAATCAGGCTGGACACAGTCCCTGTCCCTCATAGGGCTCACAGTCTTAATCCCCATTTTGCAGATGTGATAAATAGGCCCAGAGAAGTGAAGTGTCTTGCCCAAGGCCACACAGCAGATAAGTGGTAGAGCTGGGATTAGAACCTGTGATCTTCTGACTTCCAGGCCTGGGCTCTAGAAGAGAAAAGGCACAATTAAAGTCTCTCAATTCAGCTTTTTTAAATTTCTTTGGGGAAACTGGGGTAACAAGGTATTGCTCAAGATGGCAAGCTGGGTTGTAGGTGCCTTGGAGACTCTGGGTCACCATGAAGGTGGGGGGGACAAACAACCCCGAAACCCTTCTATTTAGTTCCCCATCGGAGCTACACAAAGGATTCCCACACGCTCAAACTTTGGCACCCTGTTAACAGAAGATGTTAGCTTTGATCAGTGTCAGCCCTCCTCCATTACAGGATCTTCTGTGAATTCCTCATACATCCTGTCGTTGAGCCTTTCACACAATGGAGTCGGTTATGCCAAGCCTTTAGGGAAAATTTAGTCAATGCCACCTCTGCTGGAGTATGCAGCTAGGGTGGACAACAGCAGTAGGTAGAAAGAAAAAAAAGGCTCACGAAACTCAGGAATTCTCCTAAAATGTCAATATGAAGAAAGGTCACAATTAACTCAGCTCTACCTTCATCAAATGTGGCCTTGTTTGGGGGTACAGAGCAGAAGCACCCCTCCCTAGCAGAGCTAGCCTCACAGCTATTTCGTGTGTTTTTTTTTTTCCAAATTCATTCATTCATTCAATCGTATTTATTGAGTGCTTACTGTGTGCAGAGCACTGTACTAAGCGTTTGGGAAGTACAAGTTGGAAACATGTAGAGACGGTCCCTACCCAACAGCGGGCTCACGGTCTAGAAGGGGGACAGACAACAAAACAAAACATATTAATAAAATAAATATGTACAAATAAAATAAATAGAGTAATAAATACGTACAAACATATACACATATATACAGGTGCTATGGGGAGGGGGAGAAGAAGGAGGGGACTCAGTCTGGGAAATGCCCGTGGCAATCTGGGAAAGCCCATTGCATTTGATCAGTTTCCTGTTCCCACTTCTTAAAGGGAAACCCAGTAACAGGTACCCTCTCCCCACACTGCCCTGCACCTTGTGAAACATTTGCAAAGGGAACAAAGGCCCCCGAGGGAAAATCCTTTTGCACTTTAGAAGACCACGCTTTAAAGACTCAGACAGCTGGGTGGTGATTGAACACGTGATTGAACAGGTGAGGCCTAATCAAAGGGATTGCGCTCTGCCATAGCAGCCCCAGCAGCTACAAACCTGGGAGAAGAAAGCGGATGGAAGACGCTGGGAAGTCCAGGAAACTCCCTTTGGACCGGTGTCTAAAAGGACCACGAGATGAAGAAGCACAGGTACAAAATTGTTTCATTTTTTTCACCCTATCCTTCTTTGCATGGGGCTTGGATAAGGCTTTGGGTATCTTAGGCTAGGGAGGCTTGGTAGTGGATGAGACAGGGTGCCCTCTGAGAGGGCTGTTATGGTTTGTAATGTTTCTTGTTCATTTGAATGTGTCATCATAATTTCTTTTTGTTTTATTTATAACATGATTAAAGCTATTTTCTATTCATTCAGTTATATTTATTGAGTACTTGATCATCATCATCAATTGTAATTATTGAGCACTTACAATGTGCAGAGCACTGTACTAAGCGCTTGGGAAGTACCAATTGGCAACATACAGAGACAGTCCCTACCCAACAGTGGGCTCACAGTCTAAAAGGGGGAGTCAGAGAACAAAACCAAACATACTAATAAAATAAGTAGAACAGATATGTACAAGTAAAATAAATAAATAAATAGAGTAATAAATATGTACAAACATATATACATATGTACAGGTGCTGTGGGGAAGAGAAGGAGGTAAGATGGGGGGATGGAGAGGGGGACGAGGGGGAGAGGAAGGAAGGGGCTCAGTCTGGGAAGGCCTCCTGGAGGAGGTGAGCTCTCAGCAGGGCCTTGAAGGGAGGAAGAGAGCTAGCTTGGCGGATGGGCAGAGGGAGGGCATTCCAGGCCCGGGGGATGACGTGGGCCGGGGGTCGTTGACGGGACAGGTGAGAACGAGGTACGGTGAGGTGTATTTGATGTGTTCAGAGTACTGTACTAAGTACTTGCACTGTACTAATTTCTTTTGAGAAGTTGAAGGTGATTTGTTCATAAGCAATGACCCCCATCACCTTTTAACACAAACAAAATAGCTCTTCCAATAATTCAATAAGTGCTGTCTTCCATCTCGTGCCCCAAACCCCCATCCTATCAAAGTAGAAGCTGCCACTGATGTTGCTGTGTTTGAGTTTCTGCTATGGAAGACAGGCTAGCAAAAATGCAGAGTGTCTTGGTCTCGCTTTAGGATATTCTATGTGATGGTTTAGCTCCTTTCACTCCCTAACTCCGAAGTAAAACGTCTCATGTCCCCATTATATGTTGGACTCTTCTTACCTTTCCCTCTCTTTCCAACCATCAGCTCTCCCCACCCTGGTTACTTCTAGACTGTGAGCCCACTGTTGGGTAGGGACTGTCTCTATATGTTGCCAACTTGTACTTCCCAAGCGCTTAGTACAGTGCTCTGCACACAGTAAGCGCTCAATAAATATGATTGATTGGTTACTTCACCTTCAGAGCCAGGAAAATTAATTTGATTTTTCACCAAGGAAGATCAAAAGTGTCCAGCCAACAGACAGGCTGATACAAATGACTCAGACTCAAAAAAACTGACAAGCAAAGTATCATCACTTTTGAACCTCAAATTGTTGGGTTTTTCATCTTTGGCCCACTGAAGGCTATAGCAGATACAATTTTGTAACTGTTTGCTATGTGTGAGCACTAAGAAGCATGCTTAATACACTACACATTCACATGACAATTTGAAAGTCCTTATCGTGGAATATTTCATGATATTGGACATCTCTTTGCAGACTCCTATTTGGAGTAATTCAGGGGCTGAGAGAAGATGAGTGGACAAATGGCTTAGAAAATATTCTCCAGTAGGACAATTTTAACTAAACTTTAAAAAATAAGGTCCATGTAGAACAGTGTTGACAAAAAAAATCTGAAAAACTAAAAACCCTTTTGCAGTGGTAGAGCATTTATAAAATACTTTTTCCTTAAGTGCTCTGTAAATGGGCTTTCAGGAGTTTGATTAGAACTCAACATGAAAATTGTCCTGGGTGGCTTAAAAGGATTTGAAAGTTTGTATAGAAACATCAGGCTATTTCTCGAGCCAAGTAGAATAGTTGTCTGATATAAGTACTCAGCTGTCTTGAGAAGCAGGGTAGTCCAGTGGATAAAGTACAGACCTGGGAGTTAAAAGGACATGGGTTCTAATCTTGCCTCTACCACTTGTCTATTGTATGACTTTGGGAAAGTCACTTAACTTCTCCAGGCCTCCATTACCTCATCTGCAAAATGGGGATTAAGATTGTGAGCACCATGGGGCAGAAGGGGCTTCTATCCATCCCAGCACTTAATACAGTGTCTGGCACATAGTAAGCACTTAACAAATACCACTGTTGTTATTAATAATGATAGTAAAAATTGTGTTCTCTGAAAGTGTCCATAATACTAGGGACAAGTTGTACAATTGAAACTCATAGACATTGTCCAACCTTGTTTTTAACCAGTTACTTGCACATTGTTCTCCTAGAAGCCCTTTTGTGAGTAGCCTGGGGAGGTAGCATGGTCTACTGGAAAACGCATGGGACTTGGCTAGTTTGTAGTTCCATTCCTGTCAATGGCCTGCTGTTTGACCTTGGGCAAATTGAAATATTCCTGTGCCTTAATTTCCCCATCTATAAAATGGAGTTAAGATACCTAGTCAATCAATCAATCGTATTTATTGAGCGCTTACTGTGTGCAGAGCACTGTACTAAGCGCTTGGGAAGTACAAGTTGGCAACATATAGAGACAGTCCCTACCCAACAGTGGGCTCACAGTCTAAAAGGGGGAGACAGAGAACAAAACCAAACATACTAACAAAATAAAATTAATAGAATAGATATGTACAAGTGAAATAAATAAATAGAGTAATAAATATGTACAAACATATGCATATATAAAGGTGCTGTGGGAAGGGGAAGGAGTCGCTCAACCTCTTAGACTGTGAGTCCCATGTAGGATAGGACTATGCCCTGATTTTCTTCTCTCTAACCTAGTGCTTAGCCCAGTACTTTGAGCATGTGAATGATTGAAAGGGTAGGCAGGAGTCATAAGGGGCCCACTTTTTGCATGGAGCAGCCTGAAAGTAGGCTTACAGGCCACATTAACTCTTGGATTCCCCTCCAGTCCTCTGATTCTATTAGCATAAATACATGGGAAATATGGGCCTCAAAATGAGTTGGCTCTAGAAAAATTGGATTGGAGTCCATTATTAAAAAATGGCTTTTGAAATAAAGGACAAAGCTGTGAAAAATCTCTGGGTTCTAGGAGTCCTGCTCAGGGAATTAGGCAACTTTTCCCATGAGATGATGACTTTGTTTTTTTTAACCTTGGACTAAGATTTTTGTCTGCAAATACACACACCCGTATTGGTTGGATTCAGGAATGGCACTATTGCCAGTGAAATTTACTCATGGTGGGACTGCAGCTGAAATGGCTCCTAAAGAACCCTGCAAATCTTGAGTACATTATTTCACTTTAGGTTCCTGAGGGTGCAGATGGGGGAGAACTTTCAGGTCTACCTGTTCTGCCTGGCTCTGGCTTTTTGGATTACTGAGATCACAAGCAACACGCTTTCTGAACTCTCATGGGTTGTATATGGAAGCTATTATAGGGGAAGGGTAGCAGATGGACCGACAAATCAATCACTCAATCCATGGCATTTATTGAGTCCTTACTATGGGCAAGACACTCTACTAAGTGTTTGGGAGAGTACAATGTAACAGAATTAGCAGACAGGTTCCCTGCCTCTAATGAGTTTACAGTCTAGAGGGGGAGACAGACATTAATATAACTAAGCAATAACCATTATTAGGAATTTACAAGATGTAATGAGCTGTGCTAGACACTGGGTAGAATTCATGAACATTGATACAGTCCCTGGCTCTCAAAGCCTGAAGGAAGGTGGGCAGGCACAGAGAAACAGCAGTTTAAGGGGCATGCTTGTAGACTTTAATTTCAAATATGTGGTGTTTTGGTGTTTGTTTTTATTTTGAGGTGGACTAAATGAGACTTTACAAGAACATCAGGCACAGAATTAAAAAAAAAAACAACCCACAAAAGCCCCAGAAAAGTGAAGTTCAGAGGAGTGTTTTTGGTTTGGCTTCAAGCCTAGGGCCAGAGAAAGGAATATGAGAGAAGTCCTCAAATTTAAATTGTACTTTCAAAAATAGCCAGACCCAAAGGATATTGTCAATATGGACTGCACTGATTGCTGCTTGGCTTAGTCATGCATTAGAGTTGCAGTGATGTGTCTTTACTCTGGAGCATAATTAAGGATAGGAGGAGACTAGAAGATTGCTTTTTTCTTTCTGCAGGAACCACAATTGGGCACATCAATCAATTCATAATGAATGTTCAAGGATTTGGTGCCTCCGATTGGAGAATAGATTAAAGAAACTCCTATGTAAGAGCATTTAAATGTCAAGAGTTACAAGAATTACTTAGACTCAAGAGAATACTCCAGAAGGGTGGCTGTTTGTAATGATAAGCTATACATTCTCAGGAGGAGATCTGTGATTTCCTCTCCAAATTTCATTAGGTATCTTGGAAGTTGCACTGAGGGTCTAGGGACTTGTTTGCATCTGGTTTATCAGTTTGGCCTAAAACCACTACATAGGATGGAGATATCAGGAGATTTAGTCTCCATAGTCGCCACCCTCCCTAACCACATGCCATCTTGCTCCCAATTTAGAGGGCAATTGGAGGGGGTGAGGGTGGTATCTAGAGCAAGATAATTTGCTGCTCCTTGGAGTCAAGAGCGGGAAGATGCTCCAATTTGTCACCACAGTTCTACGGAGCCATCATCTGCTACCAGTATATTGAAAAATTGCTGGTTCTTAAATTCAGTCGTTCACTTTTTTCTTTTCATGCTTGGTAATGGGGTTGATCTACTTGCGTTATTGTTTCACAGTAAAGAAAATTTCCTATCTTAATCAGCATGTCTGGAAGATTTTTGCAGCTAGTGCCTATGTGAAGTACAGTAACTTTGTGGCATGAAACCTATTTTGGGGGGCCAAATGACCTGTGAAATCCTGGCATTACTTTGACATTTACCAGAT
This sequence comes from Tachyglossus aculeatus, assembly GCF_015852505.1. Classification (NCBI taxonomy): domain Eukaryota; kingdom Metazoa; phylum Chordata; class Mammalia; order Monotremata; family Tachyglossidae; genus Tachyglossus; species Tachyglossus aculeatus. The sequence continues at coordinate 19,044,247 of NC_052090.1, read as the reverse complement.
AGTCATATGGCGTATCTTTTAAGTCACACATTAATCAAAATCATCAAAGGAAACAGTAATATGAGTAAACCTCATTAGCATTCACTGTAAAATGCATAGCAATGTGCACTGAGTGTATGCCCTGGACCAGAAAGCATGCTATTGCCAATAGCTTGTAGACATTTTCACAGACACCAATTTAAAATGAATGTTGCTTCACACCTAATTCGCAGTTTTCTGTTTTCACATAAGCTTAATTAATTCATAATTGACACCTTATTTATCCCATTCCAAGCACTCCTGTCACTGTTGTTTACAGATTTTTCAGCACTTGCTGTGGAAAACTGTCTGTGCTAGGTTGGCATCTTTGATGCAAAGCGCAGGAAAAAAAAAATTCCAACAAGGAACTGAAGAAATGTCAGTGTACTGCCTCCGAACACTCCAACTGCCATAATTAGATGGATTTCATTACACTCTTGGCCTAGTGGGGGGAAAAATCAATCATAATTAGTTTGGCCTAGTTCTGTTGAAAAGTGTTTCAAGGCATTCACCGAGACGTTGTTTTTGTAAAAATAGACCAAGCCCCCCTTCCCTGTTGACTCCTCATTTTGGGATGAAGGAATCGCACATTGTGGTGTGATAGTGCCATCAGCTGTTCTGAGTTTATATTAGCGAAGAACCACACGCATCCATCCTGGGTGGTTTTGATGTTTGTGTTCTTGAGGTTTCGTTGTCTTTGCGTTTGTGTTGGTTTTTTTTTTTTGTTTTTGTTTCGGGTTGTTTCCCACCCCCAAGGGCCCGTCTTGGCGAGGCGGAGCTAAGTCACAATTTGGGGTGTCTTGCAAATAGCAAGGACAGCCAGGACCAACCGGGGCCCACCGACGCTTCCAAATCCGGCCACCAGAGGGCGTCGTAGGCACAGTTTTTGTTCGAGCAACGCGAAATGACTCAGAAACGCGTAGTCTGAGAATCTGAAGATGGGGAAAAAATCTCAATGCAAACAGCAGTTCATAAAATGGAAAAGAACAGAGTGGGGATTATGGGTTGAAGGTATTCTCCAGTATTGACCCTAACTGGTCTTGAGTCATCATCACAGTCCTGTTGGGCTGAGAGATCCCTGGGAAATCTGTCAGATTTAGTCTTCTGCTAATGGTTTAATAGACAGCAGTACAGGGCCACCCACACTATAATTTTATTGCAGATTCTTGCAAAGAAAGCAGCCATTTTGGTGGTGGCAGTTTCAGCTTTGTACCTCAGGTGCAGGACTGGGATGGGAAGGTACAGGGAAACATTCGGGGTTTCCCCTTTTTCGAAGTAAAAGCCGGGTACAATATTAGACAGACCCGGGGGAAAACATAGAGCTCAGAGTTCCCGGTAAAATGAGCTGTAAAAATGCTGTCAAAGGAATGGTGAGGGCGGCTGCTGTAGATAACAGCCTTAAACATTTATATCTCAGTGCAAGGTTTGTATCTGGACCAAATGTTAAAGACCAGTGAATGGTTGAATCCTGTGTCAGTTCAAAGAGATATACATTATACCACAAAACCACCTTTTCTTCAGTATTGTGACCTCATTAAATAACTGATACCCATTTTCCTTGCTCTAGGTATAGTTGAAAATATGTACCATATGCCAAATTAAAAGGTGTAGTCCTCTTTTCAGTGCACATTCATTTTCTTTCCATTTTTCTTAAAGCTCTTGGAATATAATCAATCAATCAATCGTATTTATTGAGCACTTACTGTGTGCAGAGCACTGTACTAAGCGCTTGGGAAGTACAAGTTGGCAACACATAGAGACAGTCCCTACCCAACAGTGGGCTCACAGTCTAAAAGCGTACTGGCAGAACAAGTATTTTTCAAATTCAAAATGTTAAATTTGACACCATTTTAAGAGTCTTCTTTGTATTTGATGAGGTGGGGGACTGTTTATTTCTACGGAGTTGACACAATCAAAACTAATGAGATAGCTTGCTAGAAATGGTAGACACCAGCTGCAATTCCCATAGTAAAAATAGGAAATAGATCCAACTGCTGCAGCTTCTGCCACAGTAAGGCCTCATAGTCAATATTTCTCTTTAGCAAGCAGCCTCTTCATTAAAACACACATTGCTTGAGACAAATGAAGCGTAAAAAAAATAGCGTTAAGAAGAAAAAATCTAAGACTTCTGAAGCCCTTGCCCAGCTCCTCCTTCTCCCCTTGCTCCAGGAAAGAGACAGGATTGGGAGTTTGGTCATAAGCATGTTGGGAAGTGTCAGAAACTGTTCTTGAGCAGCTCCTGAGGGAGCACTATGAAAGTGCACAGGCAAGAATGCATGTGATTATTAACAATTTTTGCAGAGTCAGGTTGGCGAACTTGAATAAGACTGGTGCTCTGAGGGTTTTTTTCATTAATTTTTTTTAATGCTCAGTGAAATCATCTACCTGACTTAAAATTATCCTCTGCGTGCTTAAAGATGCGTTCTACTGCCCGGGCTGCACACAGATAAGTGGTCCCCTAAGCAAATAAGATGTAGAGAAGAGAAGGATGTATCTACTAACTCCCAAATTCTCTGCACACAGTAAGCACTCAGCAAATAGCATTTATTGATTGAGTATGACCCTGTTGTCATTTGGGAGTACTTGCATCAGCCTTTCTTTGTGGCAGTACCAAGCAAAGGTTGGCTGACAGTGTGGAAATAACCTGGTGTCCAGCTCCAGAGCCCACTGGAGACTGATGGAGAGGAGGGACTATCCAGCCTTCACTGTGGGTGCACAGCCTAGGCTTAATAATAATAACTGTGGTATTTATTAAATACTTACTGTGTGCCAGTCTTGGTTCTAGGCACTGGGGTACAGTCCGTGTCCCACATGGGACTCATAAATTTAATCTCCATCTTATAGATGAGGTAGCTGAGGCACAGAGAAGTTAAGTGACTTGGCCATGGTCACACAGCAGATAAGTCACGGAGCAGAATTAGAACCCAAGTCCTTCTGATTCCTAGGTCCATAGTCTACCCAGTAAAGTCATGCTGCTTCTCTGTGACTTGCCCAAGATCACGCAGCAGGCAAGTGGTGGAGACGGAAATAGAACCCAAGTCCTTGAACTCCAAGAACTGTGCTCTTTCCACTAGGCTGAGCTGTTTCCTAATGGATTTCTTGAGTGGTTTCATCAGTGTCCTCTTGGAGCTGTACCAGACCACCGAAAAGCTCGCCAACAATCTAGTCTAGAGCAACCTACCTGGACTGTTGAAATTCTCATTTTCCTTTTTTTGTACTTAGTACAGTGTTTTGCCCTCAATGTTAATACTACGTTAATACAGGGGAAGCAGCGTGGCTCAGTGGAAAGAGCATGGGCTTTGGAGTCAGAGGTCTTGGGTTCAAATTCCGGCTCCGCCAATCGTCAGCTGTGTGACTTTGGGCAAGTCACTTAACTTCTCTGGGCCTCAGTTCCCTCATCTGTAAAATTGGGATTAAGACTGTGAGCCCCCGGACAACCGGATCACTTTGTAACCTCCCCAGTGCTTAGAACAGTGCTTTGCACATAGTAAGCGCTTAATAAATGCCATCATTATTATTATTATTATTAATACTAAATTCTAAATGACATTACTGCTTAAGTAGGTAGAAATTATCAATATTATTATTTTTGCTTTTTCTGTGCAAACACTGTCCTAAGCACCGGGGAAAGTTTTGAGGATGATACTTCAGGCTTGCTCTTTGACTCACAGCAAATGCCCAACCTGAAAAAGGAGAGAAATGATGAAATTCAACAAGGAAGAGAATAATAAAATGTAGCCCCCCCCAAAACCCAGCACTAACAACCAAGCTAACAAAACATGATTGCTTGATTGTAAATATTTATTTCACTGGACTTCTTGAAGTAACCACACTGCTCTCTTCCAGCCCTCCCACCTCCCAGTCTATATTTATATTGACTGAATGAATTTAAACTGCAGCAGGAAGGATTTGAGTTGCTGGAAAATAATTTCCCATCCCGACAAGGGTTGAAAATGTTAGGAGCTGGAGGCATTTTCCTTATGGGAAATTTTAAGAGCAGTAGACTTTCAAAAGTGTAATGGGGTGAGAACAGTTTTGTCTAGAGGTATAGAGGTACAAGATTTCTCTTGAAGGCTTCTTGCCTTGTGAGTATGTACATTAGTGCACTAAGGCTTGCCATAACATACATTTTCACTTCCTGGCTTGGATAGAATGCTGTTGCTTAAATGGGGAGCCTGTTTCCAGTAACATGCATCCATCCTGAAAATAATAATTATGTGTTGTTCAACGCTTACTACGTGCCAGGCACTGTACTGAGCGCTGGGGTGGATGCAAACAAATCGGGTTGAATATGTGACCCGATGTCTGAACATACCACAGTCCTTTGCACATAGTAAGCGCTTAATAAATGCCATTATTATTATTATACCATTTAGTCGTGTGTATGGCTTTAGTCAAGGAGTGTCAGATAACTGAACTCGTTCATTCAGTATATCAGCGTCTGACTTCCATGTGTTTACCTTTTTATGTACCATGATATTTAACACTGTCTTTCAGTTTAAAAATACCAAATTCTTTACTAATGATTGCATCAACCACTCATCAATCCTATGTCGTTGGTGGGAGAAGTGATTTTAATCCTCATTTTCTAATTCCAGAAAATGAGGACAGAAAGGTTAAGCAGCTCTCCTAAGATCACACAGCAACTCCAAACATGTTTACACATTTATAATGTTGCAATAATATAGGGCCACTAGAAATCTATAAGTCTGTAGCCTCATTTCCAGTATCGGCCACAATGAATCTCCTCAAATGTTAGGGTTTGGTTTTTTTTTAAGAATCAGGGCAGTTATTTGGATCTGACAACAATAAAACACTTTATTTTTTAAAAATTTATCACTTTATTGTGCCCTTTGAGAGGGATCAGTAACAGAGTACAGATTTGGCAATTCCCCGAAACCCTGTTCCCTCCATTAATGAGGAAGAAGTCTCCGATCTCAATGTATCCATGTGAGCTGATAATTACATGGACAGGATTAAGGCAGTTCAGTCTGTTGTATTCAAATATGTTCAGTGCTGACATAACATGATTCTTGATTTAAATACTTTTTTAAAGGCTTAGAAAAGACTCACAAGCTTTCTTGGACATCAAAGAGCTCTTAAAAAGAAATGGCATTTTGATGAGTCAAGTGTAAATAAATCAGAAACATGCAGATTAAATTTTCCCTTGAAATATACAGAAGGAAATAAATGAAGGGGAAAAAGTGCTTGGAGCAACATTGATCCAGGGTTTTGCAAAATCCAGGCCATTTGGAAAAATGTTTATTTTCTCAAACCCAACTGTTGTCAGGTCCCAAATTGAAAGCCTCTTTAGCTAATTAGATGACAGATTTCATTCAACCCCCGGTTAAAAAACGAAACAAAAAAACCCTAGTTATCGAAGCACACCATATGGACAAGGGCATGGAGGTTCTTGTCAGCATGTATAGAATTCCTAATGACTGGGTTTGCGGCGAAAACTCCAATGTGTGGCAGATGTGAAGGGTTGGTTCGACAACAGGGAAGTGAAGGGGCGGTTATGATCAGCTGCCGAAGAGAGCCCGTGGAAGAACCTTGGGCCAAGGCCATGGGCTTCACCCGAAACTGCAGCCGACTATCTTGTAATCTTGCCCTCTCTAGACTATGTTTGCTGTGGTCAGGGAATGTATTCCCAACTCTGTAATATTATACTCTCCCAAGCATTTAGCAGAGCGCTCGGTACACAGTAAGCACTCAATAAATGCAACTGATTGATTGCAATGAGTGTTGTTGGTTGGCCAGGGACTAGGTGGTTTTGTACCAGCTAGAGAGAAGCAGCGTGGATCAGTGGAAAGAGCCCGGGCTTGGGAGTCGGAGGTCATGGGTTCAAATCCCGGCTCCTCCAATTGTCAGCTGTGTGACTTTGGGCAAGTCACTTAACTTCTCTGGCCCTCAGTTACCTCATCTGTAAAATGGGGATTGACTGTGAGCCTCCCGTGGGACAACCTGATCACCTTGTAACCTCCCCAGCACTTAGAACAGTGCTTTGCACATAGTAAGAGCTTAATAAATGCCATTGTTATTATTATTACCACCCATCGTCCCAGCTCATAAAACAGTTGTAGTGGGGGGCCCATACAGGGTGGGATGACTCAAACCTAAGTCTTACAAGTGGACCGTCCAGAACTTTGGTTGGCTGGTACCTGAGGGGAAGTTGCACTGTGCTGCAGGACTCTGGATCAATCAATCCATCACTGGTAGTTATTGACAACTTACTGTGTGCAGAGTACAGTACTAAGCACCTGGAAGAGTACGATAAACAGAGTATTGGATGTCCAAACAACCCTACACGGGATGACCTTGCTCACCTTAGTGGGGAAAGGACTGAGAAACAGGCGGGCCTCTCGCCAATTTATTGTGCTTGGTTGCCTATACAAAGAGAATACCCATTTTGTCGTGGAACATCTGGATGATAAAGTTGGATAAGCACACCAGCCCCCGAAAAGGATAACATTACTACGTGCTCAGATTTGCAGTCGTTTTCATATAACTGTGTATTGTACTCTCCCAACTGCGTAGTACAGTGTTCTGCTTTCAGGAAGCGCTCAACAAATGCCACTGATTAGCCGAGCCACAGAGAAAGTAGCCAGGTAAAATTTTCTCTTGAATTCATTCTTCTCCCTAATGAAGACAATCATGTGCCAACTCTGCAGGTAGTTGGAATGACTCTCTAACTGCAGTTTTGTACCACCAGTACCACAAGAAGCAGTGTGGCCTAGTGGATAGAGCATGAACCTGGGCGTCAGAAGGACCTGGGTTCTAATCCCAGCTCCACAACTTGTTTGCTCCGTGGCCTTGGGCGAGTCACTTAACTTCTCTGTGCCTGTTACCTCATCTGTAAAATGGGGATGAAGACTGTGATCCCCATCTGGGACATGGACAGCATCCAACCTGATTAGCTGTGTCTACCTCAGTGCTTAGTACAGTGCCTGGCACATAAGTGCTTAACAAATGCCATAAAAGAAAACAAACAAAGAGAAAGCCATAAAGGCCATCAGCAGCCCTGTGTATCCAGAGCCACCACTGATGGTAAGATTTCATGTGAGGGTTTGGAAGGGTCTAAATAGCATGTTTTTAGATGAATTGGTTCCCTCACAGAGGACCAGCAGGAAAAATAAATGCTAGGAGGAATTGTAGTGCTCAAATACAAATAATGAGGAAGGGTTGTGGCCCTTATGTACGTATCTGTAATTTATTTCTACTGATGTCTGTTTTTCCCCCTCCAGACAGTAAGCTCATTATGGGCAGGGAATGTGTCTGTTTTATTGTTGTACTCTCCCAAGCGCTTAGTGCTATGCACATAGTAATCACTCAATTAAATATGATTTAATGAAAGAATGAAGTGGTACAGGGCTGAGAAGCAGCATGGCCTAGTGGAGTTGGGTCTGGAAATCAGGAGAACCTGGGTTCTAATCACAGCTCTGCCACTTTGCTGTATGATCTTGGGAGAGTCACTTCACTATGCCTCTTACCTCATCTTTAAATTGGGGGTTAAGACTGTGAACCTCATGTGGGAGGTTCACACCTGATAAGATTTTATCTACCCCAGCACTTAGTACAGTGCCTGGCACATAGTAAGTGCTTAACGAATACCACAAAGAAAAATAGAAGTGCTAGAAAACCACAGAAACTAGTGGACCATTTAGTGTGTAGTAATTCGAGGGAGGCTTACTTAGTTGACAAAAGAGCATCACATCTGTGGACTGAGGGACAGAGCAACTAACAGTAGCAGTGTGGAAAGGACTGTATAGTTTTGAAAGGTCAAGTGGTCTTTTCAGCCACACTCCCAAAGGTGGATGATAACGGGATCAGAGGCATTACTGCTAAATATAAAGATGTGTGTGTGTGTACGTATGTGTATACTCACACATACACGTGTATTCATCTATTTTAAAATAGACTGGGAGAGATTCTGATCCATTCTCCAGGGTTGCAGGTCTCCTGGATGCTTGGGGCAGTCTCTTGTTTTCAGTTCATGAGAGTTCAAGGTGAAGGCCTCGCTTGGAGAAGATTATCAACTCCAGGGAGAAATCTGCCTTTTCACATAGAAAAAATGTCACCCCAATTTTTTGGGCCACATTTAAAGGAAATTACATCTGTTTTCCCAACCAAGGAGCCTGTATGGCTAGAAGACAAAAAACACTTCTCTTCATGAATAAACCATGAAATATGTTTGACAATAAAATTTCCAGTTAATGTGGGAATATTTACTCTGAATTTCATGGCTCTTAAGGGTTTAAATCTAAGCCAAATATTAAAAATCCACTTTATTTCATTTACTATAAATATATTTCAGCTTTTAGGAATCTGAAGCAGCTTAAAAACTCCCATTTAGATGAGTGGAATCCATGTGTTGGATTGAGGTGACTGACTTGAACTCTCTTGGCTTGTAACATGCAGTAAAAACCCTTCCTCCTCTTTAAGTGGCTATGTCAGGAGAATGGAGCTTTTTCAGCAAGCCACCAATTAGAAATGGCTGGAGTTTGGTTCCTTAGGGCAGCCCATGCAGCTGGGGTAGACTTGCATTTAAATCCTATGGCTAGTCCATTCACAAGATGCCATCATAGAAGTGGTGAAGACTCTAGACTCAGATTTCATTCATTTAAACAGATTTATCTTGTCAACCTGGGCAGCTTTCTAGAGGAATAAAGTACAAGGTGGTTGTTCACCATGTCGAGTCATCTGGGTCAAACAAAAACAGTTGAAAATGATTGACTCTTTGAGAACCTTCCTAATTTTGCAGTTGTTTACTTTTGACCTTAACTTTTGGTGCCTCCAATTTAGACCCGATCCACCCAGGACTTCGCAACAGTTAGTTATCTGGGCAGTGGATTATTTTCCCAACTTGGAAATGATCTGTTGGGGGTCATGTGTCTTAAGGTTTTCATTGAGTGAAAAAAATCATCCCAATCAAGTTGTCCTAGTTAATGTTTGTCATTTTTTAAGCGCTTAATATATATTAACCGCTGGGGTAGATACAAGATGGTGAGATTGGACACAATCCCTGACCTTCCTGGGACTCAGTCTCTCTAGTCTCTGTTTAACATGAGGAATCTGAGGCCCAGAGAGGTTGTGACTTACCCCAGGACCCACAGGACAGTGGTGGAGATGGTAATTAGAACCCAGGTCGCCTGATTTTCCCACTTGTGCCTTTTACGTTAGTCCTCATTTTTGTTTATATATGAAAGACTAAGAAAATGCAATCCATTTCTTCATTTTTTTTTTATTCTTTAGTTTTTCCTATCCATGTTCCCAATAACAACTCAGAATGGCTTATCAGTTTGTATTTTCCTGGGAAAACAGTCCTATTTTTCATGTGATTGGTCGCTTGCCATTTTACTGCAGCCCAGTTATGTAGATATGTGTGAGGCCACGGAATGGAATCCGTCAGATTTATGTGGTGTTCAACATAATGGTTCCCTTCCTGACTGTAAGAGGCCTTTGAGATGCCAGAATGTGTTGCCCAGGGAGATGGTGAGATTTCCTCCCTTAGAACCTTTAAGAATAGTAGAGGCTGCTATCGTAGGATTTTGGGCAGGCAGATTGTGTTCTCTATTGTCCCTCACTCTTCTATATGTTAATGTTATGATCCATCCAGTCTGTGTCCACAGTCTTTTCAAAGTCATTTCTCTTTTTTTTTCTTTTACCTGTGAGTACAGAATTTGTGCAGTCATACATACTCAGATACTATATATACTCGCAGTGATTTCGGTGGTCTAAATAACCTTCCATGGTGATCTCTGGATCTTCGATTCTGTCATGCTGTTTCTGGATTCTGGGCCCATGAAGTTCTTCCATATTAAAAAAAATCACCAAATATTCCCCACCAACTTCATTTGTGATTTGTTGGGTTCAAAATGAGCCCCTCCAGCCATTTATTAGGGAATTTCTGCAAGTGTAGAGGTCTGGGATCACGTGGCCAAAACGCCAAGTCCCCATAAAAACATCACTCTATTTAACGTGTGCGATCTTCTACTCGGTCAAACCAGTACTATAAGCCAAGCAGAAATAATCAAAATATTGAAGATGGTTGCTTGCCAGTGAAGTTCTTCACAAAACCAAAAATATGGCTTCCTACATTGTGCGTGAACTGGATTTTGGTAATAAAACAAAGCTGAAAATAAGCAATATTTCCTTTAAAAGAGAGCAATTAGGTTGTGATATTTTTAGTTAAGGCCTTAATGTAGCTGCAAGCCAGTCCATCAGGGAGAAGATAGTCATGGCCTTAAGGATCCTTAATATTTTGTGACGTGGTTTTTGTATGAACATAAGACTCTCACCCCTGGGAGAAACTGAGGGTTCATCCAGCCCAGTATCCTTTCTCCGATAACAGCAGGTAGGTAGTTGTAGGAATTGTGCAGGTTTAAGGATAACCTGTGTAACATCCAGTATGGAGCTCCTTGTCCATGAATTTATCTAAACCCCCCCTTGATATTTTTGGCCTGCACAACTATTTTCGGTAACAGATTCCATAAGCTTAATCCCGTATGTGCTCAAATACCATTATTGATTAAAGATGTGTCTCATGAGTGTGGCCTTGTGAATAGAGCATGGAACTGGGTTCTAATCCTGGCTCCACGACTTGTCTGCTGCGTGACCTTGGGCAAGTCATTTAACTTGTCTGTGCCTCAGTTACTTCATCTCTAAAATGGGGATGAAGATTGTGAGCCTGATGTGGGACATGGACTGTGTTCAACCTGATTACCTTGTATTTACCCCAGCAGTTAGAACAGTGCTTGTCTGTGCTTCAGTTACTTCATCTGTAAAATGGGGATGAAGATTGTGAGCCTGATGTGGGACATGGACTGTGTTCAACCTGATTACCTTGTATTTACCCCAGCAGTTACCCCAGCATGCCTGGCACATGGTAAGTGCTTAACAAATACCATAAAAAAGTGTCCTTTTCCTTGTGCTTTGGGATCCAAGAACCAAGATACTAGTCTCGAGTGCAGCTGTAGCCTTTCTTCAGAGAAGCAACAAGTACCTCTGGGCTTCACTGTCACACACATCCTCCTTCTTTTCAGCCCTATCTTTCTCTTCAAGCACTTCCCTTTCTATTCCCATTTCTAGCTGACTTTCACCTCTTCATTTGACCACGTTCTCAAAAGGAAAAAAGCCATTTTCTCTTTCCATGCCACAGCACTGGGAGGGGAAATAGCCTATTGAAGTTTTTGAAATTTCTAAATTGCTCTTTGGGCAAATCCCAGAAGTATGACAGGAAAGGAAAATGGAGGCTTCACCCAGCCATCAGTTCTTGCTTCTCCTTCCCCTCTCCTCTTTCTCTTCTCTCTTTCCTACCCCATTCCCACTGACAGCCTAACTGGCAGGTTCTCCTGCCTCTGCCAGCCCAGATGTGTCTGTGGAAGGGAGCCACTGCCCAATGTAACGATGGCTCCATTCCACTGAAAGAGATGTGAGTTGGCATCAACTGCAAGCTGGCTGCCACGTGGAAACCATGGCAGAGCAAGCCAGTGGCAGCAAGAGCCATGGAGGCTCGGTTTAGGCGTTGTATAAAGGTAGAATGAGACAAGTCCAAGTGAAGGAAAAATTGTGTATTCATTTTATGGCTTCCACCCCACCCCCCAGCCAGCCCAAAGCACTATAAACCATTAGGAAACCTTGGACCTAGTCAGGCTAATCCAGTTTTTGAACTACTAGGCTCTGGCAAGTATTTATAAAAATGAACTGTTGGGAAAATTGCCGTAATAATCTTAAACAAGAGAATTATTATGCCAAAAATTATTCTGCATTTTTCCATAAAAGATCATCTTGATTTGAAATAGCTTAATCAGCCAAACAGTGATATGTGTTCTTTTTTTATTATGGCACTTTGAGGAAAAAAAATAGCTTTTTTTTTTTTTTTGGAAAGGGATGAAGCATTTCCCAAACTCTTCACTGTTTTCAAATCCCACACCACGTGGGCCAGAACTGTTGTAGTTTCCCAACCCAGTCCCTAAACTTACAGCTATCTGGGTGGGGGGCCTTTTGGAAGGGGAGGCTGGATTTTTTTTTTCTTTTTTTTTTTTTTAAGAGTATTTTGTGCCAGGCACTGTACTAAGCGCTTGGGTAGATAGAAGGTAAACAGATTGGGCACAGTCCCGGTCCCACATGGAGCTCACAGTCTGTCGGAGGGAGGAGGATTTAATTCCCATTTTAGAGATGAGGTAACTGAGGCACAGGTAAATTGAGTGACACAAGGTCACACAGCAGACAGGTGGAGGACCTGGGACTAGAACGCAGATACTCTGACTTCCAGGCTCCTGCTCCTTCCTGTGGGCTACTTAGTTATGTAGATTCTCAGGCACACTCTCTGTCCCTGTAGACGAAAGTATGCTAATCGGTCCAGGTACTTTGTCATTTTCTATAGTCCTTATTGCTGTAGTGATAGCTCGGACAAGTGTCACGTCTTTACATGTTGGAAGGTTCTCTGGGTCTTTTAAAAAATAAACCTCATCTTCAAGAGTAGAAGGTGCACTGAGGAGAATGTTGAAATTATGCTGTCTTGTCAGAGTTCCCTCCTTTTCTGAGAGGAGTCTGGAGCCATCTTTACTCTTCAGAGGCCTTGTGATGCCAGATACTATTTTCGACAACGTGTAGAAGTTCTTGATTCGGAAGCATTGTACGTGACCTTGGATCTCTACTGCTTTGGAATCTTGCCCCCTGTCACTCATGTTCTTCAACTTGTCTCTCTCCCCCTCTGGAGGTAAACTCATTGTGGTTAGGGAATGTGGCTGGTATATTGTTGTACTCTCCCAAGCGCTAAGTACAGAGCTCTACACAAAGGAAGCACTCAACAAATAAGATCGACTGACTGACCCGGGTGTCATGACCCAGGTTCTTTTATGCCTCACTTTTATCCAAGGCCTCAGGTACTGCATGATATTGCTGCATATCTGCACTCTCTGTTTCATGCTACTGCTACTGTTTAAATCATGAATGCACCTAGGATGACTGTCTTTTGTTCAGCAGATGGTATGTGATCAAAGGACAGTGTTCAGCGCATTCACTTGAGTTTGCCAATCCCCTGGGGTCTTATGACTTGTGTGGGCATCATTACTGCTCCCTGCTCTGAACTGCCTACTTAATTAGGTTGTCTGAGGTTGGCATTCCTGAGATGAACTTGTCCAAGTCATTGTTAGAGATCCCGGCTCTGCCACGTGTCTTCTATGTGACCTTGGGCAAGTCACTTCACTTGGCAACTCAGTTTCCTCATCTGTAAAACGGGGATTAAATCCTACTCTCTGCTACCTAGACTGTGAGCCCCATGCAGGGCAGGGTCTGTGTCCAACCTGCTTACCTTATATCTGCCCCAGTGTTTAGAACAGTGTTTGGCACGTAGTAAAAGCTTAACAAGTGCCATTAAAAAGAAAGTCTTTTTCTTGATTTCAGTTCATCATGGTGGGGGTGGGGGGGGGGAATTCATGTCCCACAAAGGGTTCACCATCTAAGAAACAGGACGAACAGGTATCATCCCCACTTTACAGATGAGGGAATCTAGGCCGGGAGAGCCAGAGGCAGAAATGGAATTAGAACTCGGATTTCCTGGTGCTCAGTCTCACGCTCTTTCCACTAGGTCTTGAGCACCCACTGTGTTCTACAAGGACTCTGGAGACCTACTAAGTAAGCAAGACATGATTCCTGCCTTCGTGGAACTCATAGTGTAGTGGCTAGTCCATAGTTACAGAGGGATCGTATACAACAAATGGCCTAATGGATGAGGCATGGGTCTGCGAGTCAGAGGATCTGGGTTCTAGTCCCAGCTCCAGCATGTGCCTGCTGTGTGACCTTGGTCAAGTCACTTAACTTCTCTGTGCCTTAGTTACCTCATCCATAAAATGGGGATCATGACTGTGAGCCTCTCTGTCCAATCTGATTAGCTTCTATCTGTCCCAGTGCTAATACAGTGCCTGGCACATATTAAGCACATAATACCACAAAAATGGGAGCTCTATAAATGCATATTTTTAATGAACAAATTGTATTTGAATTGATTTTGTTTAGTGCATCTCCTCCATTCACCTCCATGCTCTCTAGCCATAGGCTTGGACAAAACAAAAGTTTCTCACCAATGAAATAGTGCAGTGCTCTGCACACAGTAAGCACTCAATAAATACCATTGATTGATTGAAATAATTACCTTCCAGGCTCCCCCCAGCGACTAGCAGAAGGCCTCTAGCCATTCCCTTACACATTTGGGAACAATAATAATAGTAATTGGGGTTTTCATTAAGCGCTTATTATGTGTCAAACACTCTACTAATTGCTGTGATACAGGATAATCAGGTCCCACAAGGGACTCATAGTCCAAGTAGGAGGGAAACAGGCATTGGATCTATTGTGCTGATGAGGGCTGTGCGGAACAGAGAAGTTAAGTGACTTGCTGAAAGTCGCAAAGCAGGCAGGTGGCAGAGCTGGGATTAGAACTCACATCCTCTAACTTCCAGGCCCGTGCTCTTTCCACTAGGTTATGCTGCTTCCCAAATGGAGTAGAGATCGTTTGCAGGGTGAGTGAGGAGCAGAGAGCACATGCCAAAGAATATGGTAGCATTACTAGGATTTGTCCCATTTGTGTCTTGTGCCCCAGGGGCTGTGCACTATGAGGAGGAAAGCCCTCAGTCTGTCTCTGTTCCTATTCAGGAAAGTGAAGGCAGCAATTTTTCCTCTCACTTTCCAAAATAACACTCTTGACTGTCGGTGTTGGGTTGGGAAAGCCCATCTTATTCCTTCCCAATTTTTCCAATCGATGAATGTGACCGATCTTACATATGGAACAGCTCCAAAGCCATTTTGGCCAGAAGGACAAATCTCTTGAGCCCAAATGTTTTATTTGGCTTCACTTCTGTCCAAGAACAGTATTTAAGAAATTTCTAGGTGTAATGGAGAAGGACACCAAAACCCTTTCTGCCAAGTGGGTTGAATAGATTATAGACAGTCTCATTTCAAAGTTTTTCCTCTCCTGCCCAGAAATTCCAGTAAAAAATCTAAAATTGCTTTTCTCTTGCCCAGTGCATTAAAGGTAGTTCCCCACAGACAAGACCAAATTTTATTCTACGGGAGAGTGTGCAATTCATCCTGACTTTCTTATTTAGCTCTATTCTCTGTCTTCTGACCAATATCTATTAAGGATATATATGTCATAATATCTTAATCCCCAGTTGGCTCCCTGTCAACAAAAGGAACTCTACTGGACTAACCAGAATTGCTTGGAATGGCAGACCTGCAGACACAGAAATGTTTCAAATAACATCTGTGGGCTTCCATGCATCAGACAAAATAGACCCTGAAAATGTGTTTGGGGACAGGGTTAGCTCTGAAATTGTGTACTGTACATATATAGTTATTCAAGCTTATGACTATGTACAACCATGTGGAGTGTTCAAATGAAAATACAAAATTCATATCATTTCTGCAAGGTTGTTGTTTTGTCAAGAAGGAGGTACCGCTTATGATGAGGAACCATCATGATTAAACTATTACTTTTAGTCCTTAAATCAAATGGTATCCCTTAACTAGAATGATGGGCAATGGATTATCGAAGGTGTACATTACCCAACTCTGTTCTCTTCCTTTTTCTGGCTGTTTTTTATTTTGTGTCATTTAACTGAGCTCCAGCACAATGACTGGAGAAAGGGGCCCGGTGATTCTCCCTTTAGCTCTCCCCCAAGGTCTCCAGGGCCCCCCATCTTCTCCTCCTACCCACACTGATCTCACTATTTTGTGGACATGATGAAGGCCAATAGATACCAACTTCTCCCAACGTCCTCTTTGCTTCCTTAATATTCTCTTGTTCCAGTGGGGCAAGTTCTTCTTCCCAAATTGCCGCCACTCCCAAGAAATAGTCTCCTGCCTGAGCCACCCCTTTCTCCCGGGCCCTGGATCCTGTCCCTTCTACCTTTTCATAACGACTTGCCCCCGTTGGCTTTCCCAGGGTGTGGCCTGCTCTGACCACCTTGAAGTTGACTCTGAAAATTTGTTTCAGGTTGATTTGGCATTTGGAAAATCGATGACTACATTCTGAGCAAGGAGCCGACAGACTGCGATGAGACAGATTACAAGAGATGGCAACGATCAGGTAGGGGAAAAAAATCATCACACCTCAGCACTGAGAACAGTGCTTGACATGCTCAACAATTACAATAATAATAATGAAAAAGGGGAGATTACACAATCTCACGTCGCAGATGATTTTGCCTTAATATTTTCCGTTTGACGGCCTGTCAAATGGTGTCTTTCTGTCTCCACCTCAGAGACGGTTTATCCATTGGTGCAATTGGTGTGACCGAGGTTTTCTGCCATCCCCAATTCCTCTCACCTTTATTTGTTTCCTTGCTAGCTGGTCAGAGTTAGTTCTGGCTCTTGGAATTGACCCCAGCTTTCTTGGTTCCTGTATGAGAGGATGTGTTAGTTCAGGCTCCAGGGACTTCTGGCCCCTGGGGCATGGAAGTCCATTTTAGGAGCCCCAGAGCACACTCATTCTGGATGACAACAGTCTCTGACACAAACCATCAGCTGCTCCTTGGACCTTTGCTCGCTCTCATTTGGCTCCTGGGAGGATAGTCTTGGGGCGGGGAGAAAACAACAGTCCACCGACGGGCAGTTAAGCTAATGATCCTTAGCCCTGGTGGCTGTAAATGAGCACAGGCAAAGGAAAGTTTTTCACTTTGGTCTCCCTGAATGATGATGTCTCTCCTGATGTCTAAATAGCACAGCCCTAGTTGTGCTCTTGGTTTTCTGGATTTCTCTGAATAGTTGCCTCCTCTAGGGTTGTGTAGGCAGCCAAACCAGATGGCAGTTGATTTATGGGATGAGTTTCTCCCCACCACCCAACCTGGACAAAGAGTTGAAAGGAAATCAACAGAGGAGGGAAAGTTGTAATTTGAAAGTGAGTGGGGGCCCGTTTTCTAGAGGGACAGTACGTGATTCTGCATGTGACCATGAATTGTTCAAGCTGATTCGCTCCTGATCTGTGGTCCTATTGCTATCTATCTTAGGAAACAAGCTCCTTGAAAGTAAAGAAGGTGATTTAATAAAACATAATCCTTCTAGACCCTTCTAAGTCATTCATGCAATAGAGTGCTCAACAAATACCCTTGAATGACAACTATGGTCTAGTATCCAGGTGTATGCAGGCTTCTCAATCTTCCTTGTCCAAATATTTCCACTTTAGATGTTTGGGTTTTTCTTTTCTGTGCATTTGTGTTGAAAAGTTCAGGAGAGCAGGGGAAAACTTTTTCTTCAGTTGCTGGTCAAATATGGTTTTAAGTCTATATCATCTTGGTTTTCCTAGAGCCATTTTTTTCTATAGTTTTTCTTATTGCAGTTATTTACTTATCACACTTCTCTTCCTCATTTACTTTGGGTTTCATACATTTAGGTTGCTAAGAAATAATTCTATGGTTCTCTCTTTTTTCCCCATGTGTATAATTTAAGAAGGATTTCTCAAGATTTCACTTACGCCGTCCACATCAGATACCATTTCACTTTCTATGGATATAATTTTCAAGATGAATCTCTATCTTCAGTTGCCAAGATAATGGTCTTCCTTGGCAAGTATAAATTCTGCACCTGCTTTTAATAAGCAATGATTTGCCAAATTGCAGGGCTTTATGCAGTTCATACCTTCATCCAGCTAGAGATTTTAAGACCTGTAGAGTATTAGGACACAAGCACTTTGTTTCTAAAGTTTGCATTTCCTGGAAAAGATTAGGTTTTTTTATTTTTTCATTGAAGTGAAAACATTATGACAGAGTCCATCAAGTTCCACCCTGTAGCACCAGGGGAGAGCAGGTTGTTGAAAATCCTTTCAGTCCACTCAACCAGTCCAGAAATACTCATGAATTCTGTTTGACAACCGTTGGTCAAAGGAGATGATCGGTGGTGAGTTGGCAGCTTTTATGCAGTCTCAGGGAAGTGGCACTGGCAGAAATCACTGCTTATATGATGCCTTCTTAAGAAGCTCTATGAATGCCTTCCTTCTGAGTAGTCAGAAAACCTTGCCGGGGTCTGACAAATTTAATAGTCCTCAGGAAATTGGTCTGAATGGAAAGTCCACGCATCCTATTTGGGGGTACTACAGCCTGGCCCTGGAGACTTGGTATCTCTAGAAAAGACACGGAACCCATTCTTTGGCACAGTGATAGCCTCTCCAAAACCACTGATGGGAAATATCCCTAGGCAGCATGAGAGAAAGCCATGATGGCTTCACAATAACAGTAGGACAATTTCCCACTGTTTCCTTCTAGTTGGGAGATGAGCATGCTAACGTTAGTTGGGTGTAATTTTAAATCTGCTTTTTCACTTGGTAGCATGAACTTGTGGGCTGTTTTTCCTGGTTAGCATTTAAATTCTCTCTGGTGAAGTTCCCATGTGCTCCAAATAAAAGAATTGTTCCTTTGAGCTATTTGGCATGAAACATTCTTTTAGGGTAAATTATTCATATGAGTTGAAAAATCTTTCTAAGGATATCAGGGTAACTTTTGGAGCAGAGGGTGTGTGTGTGTGTGTGTGTGTAGAGATGTGGGAGTTGGGGGGCATAAGGTGGA
This sequence comes from Tachyglossus aculeatus, assembly GCF_015852505.1. Classification (NCBI taxonomy): domain Eukaryota; kingdom Metazoa; phylum Chordata; class Mammalia; order Monotremata; family Tachyglossidae; genus Tachyglossus; species Tachyglossus aculeatus. The sequence goes on along the minus strand of NC_052090.1, from coordinate 19,025,669 downwards.
ACTAAATTCTTAGCCTTGATCCTATACCACTGAAAGCCCTATGGTGGGAAGGGAAAACAGCTCTCTCATTGACCCAGAATGGAGAAACAAAACATCATTTATCGAGCCATAACAAACTTGAAACTGCGTAGTCCCTGGCAGAGTTAGCATTTTAATATTAAACAACTGATGTTCAAGATGGAACAGTTATTTAAAGGCAACCGAGAAGCAGCGTGGCCCAGTGGAAAGAATGTGGGCCTGGGTTCTAATCTCTGTCACTTGCCTGCTGTGTGACCTTGGGCAAGTCATTTAACATCTCTGTGCCTTAGTTTCCGCATCTGTAACATAGGAATTAAATCCTACTCCCACCTATTTAAACTGTGAGCCACAAGTGGGACAGAGACTATGTCCAATCTGAGTGTCTTGTACCTGCTGCAGCACTTGGTACAGTGTTTGGCACACAGTAAGTGCTTAACAAATATCATCGAGAAAACCAGATTGGCCTTATCTCAGTAGAGCACAGGGGCTATACTACCAGTGAACAGTTCTCATAGTTCATATGAGGAAGCACTTCCAAAATACTTCATTCATTTCCGCTTACTACAAAGAGGCCCACTGTGAATAAATTTATCTGTAATTTATTTATTCATATTAATATCTGTCTCCCCCTCTAAACTTTAAGCTCATTGTGAGTAGGGGATGTATCCATTTATTGTTATGTTGTACTCTCCCAAGCACTTAGTACAGTGCTTTGCACACAATAAGAGCTCAATAAGTATGATTGAATGAATGAATAGGGTGGCCACTGGTGGCATTCAAGAATACTGGACACCCCTTTGCCAAACCCCCCACATTCTCCAAAACCAGACAGACCAGCTGCAAACAAAATTATCTTGAATAGAATTGGGTGAATGGCCATCCTAATTTAGAAGACTAATTGTACAAATGTTGATAATGATATCATCAAAGGAATATTTTTTTAAATAACTATTCCACTTCCTTATTCATTCAATTGTATTTAGTGAGTGCTTACTGTGTGCAGAGCACTGTACTAAGCGCTTGGGAAGCACAAGGCAGCATATAGAGATGGTCCCTACCCAACAATGGGCTCTCAGTTTAGAAGGGGGAGACAGACAACTAAACAAAACATGTGGACAGGTGTCAAGTCATCAGAATAAATAGAAATAAAGCTAGATGCACATCATTTAGTCACATACTTTAGAAATGACCCCTGAAAGTAAGGCCCTAGGGGGTGTTCAATCAATCACTGATACTTTTGAGAGAGCGTAGTAGAGTAGGTATAAACAATGCCTGCCCTCAAGAAACTTACAGTGTAGTGGGAGAAACAGGCATTAAAATACATTACAGGTAAGGGAAGGAACCAAATATAAAGATAGATGCATAACTTTTGTGAGGTTGGAGTAAGTGCCAAAGTAATGAGGGGATGGGATTAGAGAAACAGTATAGACTAGTGGAAAGAGAATGGGCCTGAGAGAGGACCTTGGACTAGCCACTTCTCTGTATCTGTTACCTCATCTGTAAAATGGGGATTAAGTTCTATCCCCTACTTAAACTGTGAGTCCTATGTGAGGCAGATAATGTGGCAAGCCTGATTATCTTGTATCTACCCCAGTATTTAGTATGGTGCTTGGCACATAATAAATGCTTAACAAGTACCATAAAAAAGTTCAAGGTAGAGGCAGTAGGGCAGAGAAGATAGGGTGGGGGGATGAGAGCTTAATCATAATTAAGAATTATAAATCATAAATAACAGTAATTATGTTATTTGTTAAGCACTTACTATGTGCCAGGCACTGTACTAAGCACGGGGCTGGATACAAGCAAATTGGGTTGGACACAGTCCCTGTCTCACCCAGGACTCACAGTCTCAATCCCCATTTTACAGATGAGGTAATTGAGGCCCAGAGAAGTGAAGTGACTTGCCCAAAGTCCCAAGCATACAAGTGGTGGAGCCAGGTTTAGGGAGACATCCTGGAGGAGAGATTATTTTTGCAGGGCTCTGAAGATGGGGAGAATTCTGGACTGTTGAAGATGTAGGACTGTTGAAGATGAAGATGTTCCAGGCAAGAGGAAGGACGTGAGGAAGGAGGTGAGCAAGGGGTTGGTGTGCGGTCTAGCATTTCTACAGTGCTTGACACACAACAAGTGCCAAATAAATACCACAAAAATGATCATCATTTTGATTATTAGTACTATTATTGCGATTATAATTGTTATTATCACTATGCATCTTCAAGGCCCAAGCTTGGAACAAAGTAGGCACTTAATCAGTACTCTGAATGGATTGCCTCACTTAAGCCTCCAGCCTGCTCTTGTGAAATAAACACCTTCAGGAGTGAGATACTGTTGTTGTTGTTCCAGTTTAATTCAGCTCCTCGTCAATCCTTTGGTCCATTCTGTCTCCACTTTTGACAGACAGAGAACAAGGCACTGGTTCCCCGGGGAATATCACTTGCTCATGGACCGATATTTTTATTTTTCCAAATAGTCTGCTTTTTATAAGAACTAGCTTTGACATTTTCCCAAACATTGTATCTTCATGTTTCATGACCTCAGCTACCAATAACTCTCTCCCCTCTTGGGAAACATTGGGCTCCCTGGTAACTGGTATGTTTTTCTGGCCTGTGGTGTCTGCCCTATTTCAATTTCAGCTTCAATTTCAATAACTTTATTGGCATGACAAATATATGAGAGTTGCCAAAGTTAGTACAGTAGAGCTTGTGTTTAGCACTCAAAGTTTATAAATGGTAATGGGGTTTTAAACTACGGATTCCCACTTCCTGTTGCTCTCCCTTATCGGTGAGAGGCTACCACAAATTGTGAGGCTGCATCAGTCCTTGCTTTCTTTCCTCCAACGTTCTGCAGGGTTTCTCATCTTTACAAATGAAATTCATAATTGTACCATTTCCAAAGACCAAACTTTTTTTTCTTGCCTTCTTTTGTATTTTGGTCAGGTGGGAGTGTCTTTCAATTTCTCTGTCATGTAGATTATTAAGGTTCCTTTTCAATTTTAACATGTGCTCTTTGCATTTCCTCTTGGTCAGCACTGCCCTCAGTTTTCCATATTGAACTGCTGTAAAGAAGTTTGCTCTTATAAAGGAGCATATAAACACATAGTCTTAGCCCAGGAGAGAGTGCTGGTTTTGAGGAATAGTATTTTTTTTTGAATGGGCTAATGTTTCTAGTTTAGTGGTGGCATGTAATAGATGCTTCGTTTTATCTCCATAAATTTACTTCTGAGTAGGATTTGAGTGGACCATGAATCAAAGATACTGCACCCTTTTCCTCATTGCCTCCCTCCATGTGCTCCCCCCTACAACAGATGTCTCCAGCTGTAAGAGGAAAAAATCCTGGGCCTCTTGAGATGACAGATTCAGATCTCTAAAGTGCTCCCTCTTCTCCAAGGATTTCAGATTATTTTATCCTCTTTAAAGTTCCCAATTCCCTCGGACCAGCCCTTCTTTGAGATCCTTTGGTTCTTCGGGCAGTGCTCCTTTTCCTTCCCACTCTTTACAGGCACAGTTTTGCCCTTCTGAGGGATGAAGACAAGATTACTTTTTGTGGCCCCCAGCCTAAAGGGGGAGAGAGAGAGATCCCTCCTCTTACAGTATAATAATAATAATTATGGTATTTAAGCCCTTACTGTGTGCCAGGCAGTGTACTAAACACTGGAGTGGTTACAAGCAAATTGTGTTGGACACAGTCCCTGTCCTGCATGGGACTGTCTCAATCCCCATTTTACTACTGAGGTAACTGAGGCCCAGAGAAGTGAAGTGACTTACCCAAAGTCCTCAGCATATAAGTGGTGGAGCCAGGATTAGAACTCACGATATTCTGACTCCCAAGCCCATGCTCTATCCACTATACCTTACACTATCATCATCATCATCACCAGCGCTTAGAACAGTGCTTTGCACATAGTAAGTGCTTAATAAATGCCATTATTATTATTATTATAACTGTGCTGGGGTAGATAAATGATAATCAGCTCAGAGACCGTCCATGCCCCACCCAGGGCTCATAATCTAAGAGGGAGGGAGCATAGGAATTTCTTCTCCGTTTTACAGATGAGGAAACTGAGGCACAGAAAAGTGAAGTAACTTGCCCAAGGTCACACAACAGGTGAGTGACAGACCTGGGATTAGAATCCAAGTCCTCTAACTCCGCGGCCTGTGCTCTTTCCACTAGGCCACACCGCTTCCTTCTATATCTAGAATGCACTGTGGAGTCCCAATGTTGAGCTCCACTGCCAAGCCCACCACCTAGACTAGGCAAACTGGCAGGACATTAGTATATTTGAAGACCATTGGAGGGCACCAAAGTATTCTGTTCCATGGCTCCAGGGTGATGCATGATGGCAATGAACGCAGTGTGCAATCCTGTTCACAGGACGTCTGTTTCAAGGAGGCCAAGCTCTCTGTTTTTGGTTAAGATGGGAATGGAATTTATTCTTTGTATATTGATTAATGGACGGACTTTTCCTAGCTTTGTTCTGAGTCTATTATTTCGATACTTACTCTGCTCCGAATAGTCCTTATTCGCAGCACGGCAAGACAAGTTTTATGTTAGGTGCTCTCTATCTTTGTGTATAAATCTGTGGTGATTTGGGCTCGGATTTTTTTTTAACATATAGTAGGATGAGGTGTCTGTCCAACCAGATTAACGTGTAACTCTAGCTCAGTGTTTAGAACAGTGCTTGGCACGTGGTAAGTACGTAACGAATACCAGAATAATAATTAGGGGCCTCATACTGTTGAACAGAACCAACGCTAACTTGGGAAGATAGACTCTAGATGCGTTTTTCAAAAGGAAAGAAAAAGTTCCCAATTTTGTTTCCTAAAGCTAGTTTCATCTTTCCTAATGTGTCTATCTCAGACCATCTAGTTTCTCCCTTCTCCCTTATTCCTAGATTTGTGAGCCTCTTGGGGGCCAAGAACAGTGTCTAATTCTCACCCTCTACTCTTTCCTAGCTCTCAGCACATTGCTTTACACACAGTAGGCTCTTACTATTAGTGAATGAATGAATTTCCTTGGATTCTTATTGGGATGGCCATGTATAGCTAGGCAATATCCACTGTGGGCTATTTCTGACCCTTTAACAAAAAGAAGCAGGAGTCTGCTTCTGTCTCTTTCTGATTTTATTAAGTGAAACTGCAAAAAAACCATCCAAGATATAAAGAATTTTGTGGGGAGGGGGCAGTGTTTAAAATCCTGAAGCCCCATGTTACAGTTTGCCAGCCAGTGGACCTGGTATTCTGCTTTAACGTTGCTCTGAGGAAATGGTGTTCAATATCAGCTGTGGCAGCTGTGCCGAAGCAATGAGAGAGTGACTCAGAGACATTTGTCCTTCCACTATTTGTCTTCAACAGACCCTCTAAACCAGAAGACAGTGCTGTATTTAGTGAGGCACAGTGGAGAAATGAGTCAGCATACCTCACAATTAGTTCTCTAAAGAGCTTATTTCCAAAAGAACACATTGGTTGACTCCAGTACAGCTTCACTCATCTAACCCTTGGCTTCTCCTCACCATCAAGAACAGTATTTTTGGAGGGTCTCCTGTGAGAGGAGGGCTGTATCAGGCCTTTGGGGGGACATACAAAAGTAGTCAACATGATCCCTGCCCTTGAGGAGCTCACAGTCTAGTGGGGAAGGCAGGCAGATCTAAAGTGATGTAGCAATAGGCTAAAGGGGGAGAATAAATATGAATAAAATGAACAAGTGAATACGTCAGTAGCAAGTGAGTGACTTTTTATCTGGACTAAAACAGTTTAGGAGACTATGCACCATACCTTGATTTCGTCTGTCTCATCTCTGACCCCTTGACCACATTCCCTCCCTGGCCTGGAACTCCCTCCCCCTTCATATACATGAGCCACCAATCTCCCCACCTTCAAAGCCGTATTAAAATGACATCTCCAAGAGGTCTTCCCCAACTAAACCCTCATTTTCCCTACTCTCTCTCCCTTTTGTTTGCTTTTGCACTTGGATCTTTATGCTTTAAATCAATCAATCAATCATTTATTGAACGCTTTCCACAGTGTGCAGAGCACTGTATAAGTGCTTGGGAGAGTACAGTGTAACAGAATTGGTAGACATGTTCCCTGTCCACGATGAGTTTACACTCTAGAGGGAGAGGAAGTCATTAATATAAATAAATTATTTATTAATGATTACCTAGGTATCTAAGTGCTGTGGGGCTGAGGGAGTTGGGGGAATAAATCCATGTGCAAGGGTAATGCTTAGTATTCACTCCACCCTTGGCCCCATAGCACTTATGTTCATATCCATAATTTAATGTCTGTCCTTCTAGACTCTAAGCTCGCTGTGGGCAGGGAACATGTCTACCAACTCTGTAATACTGTACTTTTCCAAGCACTTAGTTCAGTGCTCTTTACTCAGTAAGCAATCAGTAAATGCAATCGACTGAAATGTACAGAAGTGCTCTGTGCGCGTGCAATTGTCTGGTGTGCTGAGGTGTTCAAAGCGGGTGTGAACTGGAGAGAAGAAAAACTTAATCAAGGAAAACCTTCTGGAGGAGATCAGATTTCAGAAAGACTTCAAAGGTGGAGAAAGGTGAGGCCTGGCTGTTTTTGAAGCAGGGGTGAGATCTAGACAGGAATAAAGGTGTAAGCCAGGAGTTAGAGATCGGAGAGTCAAGAATGAGGTACGGTGAATAGGTCGATAGAATGAAAAGTGCAATCTGGGGTGTAGTGGGAGAAGAGAGTAGAGAGAGGTAAGAGGGAGAAACCTGATAGAGATTTTTGAAGTTAATGGTGAGGAATTTGTATTTGATGCAGATAGAAATCAACAACCAGTGGAGATTTTTGAGAGGTGGAGAGATGTGTGCAGACTGATTCTTTAGAAAAAAGATCCTGACATCAGGTCAGAGTATGGGTTGGAGAGGGGAGCAACTCACTCCTATTCCTAGAAATACAGAATGTTGTGGAGAAAGGGCAGTGTTTAAAATACGAGCCTGGGAGTCTGAAGGACCTGGGTTCAAGTCCCGGCTCTGCCATTTGTCTGCTGTGTGACCTTGGGCAAGTCACTTCATTTCTCTGTGCCTGTTACTTCATCTGTAAAATGGGAGTAAGTAAGACTGAGAGCCCAGTGTGGGACAGGAACTGTGTCCAACCTGATTAGCTTGTATCTAGCCCAGCACTTAAACTACTGCTTGACACATAGTAAGTGCTTAACAAATAGCATCATTTTCATTACAAGGCAAGAAGGGAGCGACAAGAGTCAGGGACACCAGTGAGAGAGGCTAATCCTATGGCCCTCATTTTTTTCTGAATGCTCAACATAGTTTCTATTAATCAGTACAAACAATCTTGAAAATTCAGGTTGGAGTGTGAATGATGCTCAAGAGTAATATTTTTGGTATGCTTAAGCTGGACTTTCTGGCTTGATCTGAAACCGAAAGCAGAAGTATCAGAATATTACAAGAACATTTACTGTCATATTTCTGGCCCAACTGAAACTTTAATCAAATATCCAATTCCTCACAACTCTACGTTAGTGCCCGGTGACAGTGGCAGGGTGGGGGAGGGGGATGCAAGAGAAGAGGGAGGAGGTGGACTGAAGCACCTCTTTTCCTGATTGTCACTCCAACTTGCACAGAAGGATTGGCTCAATTGTTATAAAAAAATCATGGAATTATAAATGCTGATTTGCAATTCAAACATCTCTGCTCACTCTTGGAGGCTGTAAGCCAAACTCTTTGTCAGCATTTTTCCTTTTTGCTGATCCTGAATATTGGTGTGGCCCTGGAGGTTTGCGTGCATTCTGGGTCGGCTCTCTTTAGAACAGGGGGCAAACGTCCTCCATTCTGGGGAGACTGAGTGGGTGGGGTGTCAAGGCACAAGCTTGGAAATGGCCATTCAATGCCACCATCTAACCTTGAAGTTCACTTTGGAGCCAACTGCTTCTCTGCATCTTGATACCCCTGGGATGTTCTTCATTATTAGATTAAGTTAGGCAGGATCCCCTCCTTTCTTTTTTTTTTTCCTCCCTCATTTCTTCCCCACTTTCTTCCTTTCTTCTCCATAGTTCTACCTCTCCCTTTATTAGCCAGTTAGTGTCTGACAGCAGGGCTTCTGCCAGTTGATGTGGCCATAGGAGGATCAAAGTTGACACTCCAGACTGATGTAACATCTGTTAATACTCGATTCCAACTTGACCAGATGATCCCTTTTTCACCATTGTCCTGTCCTCTCCTCTCTAATCCATCAATCGAACACGTGCCCATAGAAATATGTGTAGAGCTGGGGCTTTGTTTTACTGAAAACTGTGGTCCCAGAAGGTCAGTTATTCTTTAAAATCCAGCCCCTCCTTTTCCCTACACTGAGATTCTCCTCCTCCTGCTGTGGATTTGACTGAGCGCCCATTGAAGTCTGCTCCCTTCCTCCACTACTATTCCCAGGAGACAAGTTTGACTTGAGCTGAAAACATCTCTATGGATCTGAAATGTATATTTCCCCAGTATTGTCTCTGACTTTTTAAGATCACTGTAGAACACGGACATTTTCTTTCTCTCTCCTGGTCTAAAACATATTGCAGCCTTGCTAAACAAGCATGGATTGTGCCACGGCATGTCTTGAGTAATGTCTGTCGGAATAGAAAGTGTGCCAGCCGCCTCAACGTCGTCATTAACAGACTTCTTAATTAACCTGCCAATACAGTCAATAAGATAGCTAACTGCTGTTTTAGAAGCAAGAGCTAAATACACTCTTCTTCCTTTCCTCTTTACCTTACTCTAAGCATTACAGGACTCCGGGGGAAAAGAATTTTCTTTCCCCAGATAAGCAAAAATTTGAGAAACAGTCCAAGGTGCTTTTTCATTGCTTTAATTTGCTGCTGACTCATTTCTTCCCTGATAACTGACTACTTCTTTTACAAATAACTTTAATTACATCAATTACCCATTGAAAAACTGCTATCCCCCGCCATTTCGTGATCCGTTTTGGTGAAATAGGAATGTTTTCATGTTGGGTCATTGGCCTTATCTGCATGAGACAAGTAGTTTTAAAGCAATTTTCTCCACGGAAAAATTCCGTACAACAGTATTGGCACATGCTAAGCATTTAATGAGTACCATAATTATTATTATTTTTTATTATTGTTATCAACAGACAACATTTCAGATTTTTTCCACTGCCGCACCTCAGCGTGCTGCCCTCATTGGCTTCAAAGTCCATCCTGAAGTCCAGGCAAGCTGTAACTTGGTGAAGAGCCCAGAACTGTCTATATACCAGGGTGAGGGTTGTCCAATGATCAGGCTCCTGGCCAATAGGAAGATGGTTTTATATGGAGATTGGGGGGCGGGGAGGCAGGGTAGGGAACACTTGGGTGGAATTGTGACAAAATGAACCAGTGGCAACTAGCTGGCTAGTGAATCAGAGATCATTGGGGCTGTTGAGAGAAATGTGTTTTCAGCCATTGTTAAACCGATGTTTCTCTGAAAGGTGCAACCATTCGGGATCATGGAAGTGAGAGTTTGAAGGTTTTTGCTTCCTTATCTGTATCTCATACCTGAGAAAAAAACATGTCCTTATGGATAGAGAAGGGGTCTAGGGATCAGAAGGAGCTGGGTTCTAGTCCTGGCTCTGCCACTTGTGTGACCTTGGGCAAGTCACATAACTTCTTTGTGCCTCAGTTACCTTGTCTGTAAAATAGGGATTAAGACTGTGAGTACATGCGGGCCTGAACTACGTCCAACCCAATTAGGTTGTATCTACCCCAGTGCTTAGTACAGTGCCTGGCACACAAATACCATTTACAAAAAATCTGCTGGAAGCTAGACATTTATTGCATGGTAGGCAGTTGAATATGAAGAGTCTGCTTCCTTGAAGAATAACTAATCCAAGAACATTTCCTTCTATCTTTACACTGACTTGCAACTCCCATTAAAAGTCAAATTCATTTCAGAAGATTGAATAGAATAGCCCCATAACATTCAGTGCTTACAATGTGTGAGGCATTGTGTTAATTGCTGAATGACAGTCAGTAAATCAGACAGTTTCTCGTCCACAGGGAGCTTCCAAGCAGAAAGGCTATGGACATGGGGGAAGACAGAGATGAAAAAGGGTGAAGTAACAGTTCATTGTTCATGAGAAGCAGCATGGCTCAGAGGAAAGAGCCTGGGCTTTGGAGTCAGAGATCATGGGTTCAAATCCCGGCTCCGCTAACTGCCAGCTGTGTGACTTTGGGCAAGTCACTTAACTTCTCTGGGCTTCAGTTACCTCATCTGTAAAATGGGGATTAAAACTCTGAGCCTCCCGTGGGACAACCTGATCACCCTGTAACCTCCCCAGTACTTAGAACAGTGCTTTGCGCATAGTAAGCGCTTAACGAATACCATCATTGTTATTATTATTGTTCCTGAGGCGATAGTCCTGTGGTCCCTCAAGTCCACCAGTGGGCCTGGTCTTGGGAGAAAAACCCAAGTAGGAAGACTTTATCAGTCTTTGCACTTCATTTGATTGTGACCTGGGTATATTTTTTGTCACTCTAATCTTATGGCTCCTAGTGTTTTGTTTTTAGTCAAATGCTTCCTAAATGACCTTGTTAGGTGCATTTTTCCATTTAAAGAAGATCTCTTGCTTGCTGATGTATTATAATAGATGAACATGTGAGAAATGTGGATATTTTCCCTCAATGATTTGCTTTTTCAGGTATCGATCTGGGTTCTTTATAGTGGATAGAGCACAGGCTTGGGAGAAGGTCATGAGTTCTGGTTCTGGCTCTGCCACTTGTCTTCTGAGTGACCTTGGGCAAGTCACTGCACTTCTCTTTGCCTCAGTTACCTCAACTGTAAAACGGGGATTGAGACTGCAATTCCCTTGTGGGACAGGGACTGTGTCCAATCCAGTTTGCTTGTATCCACCCCAGCACTTAGTACTGTGCCTCTTAGTCAATGCTTAACAAATACCCCAATTATTATTATTCTGTTATGTTTATGTCCCCCAATTTTCTCCTCTTTGAAGTGATTTGCAAAAAGAGAGTGGATCCTGGTAGAGAGGGGTCTCTTCCTTGTTGCTTTCTGTTTTAGGACATTTGGAAGACCAGGGGGCACTTGGCTTATTAACTCCCACCCAGCCTGAGTTTGGACCTAAGCCTAGGCTGGGCCAGCTGACCTGTGGTCAAGTATGTAAGCTCAGTTAAGGTGGCACTCCCAAGTTTCTGATGGTGGTGACTCTTCTCCAGCTAACGTGTCCAGCTTGCTTCCTCCCGCATTATTCAGCTGCACTCCAGACTGTCCCCGTGTCTCAGTGAGTCCTGGCCACAGGCCACATCTTGGCCCTGGGCATGGAGGTGGTTTTTGCATGCCACACAAGACCAGGAGAAGGCAGGGGTTGCCATGGTTACCCTCCCCAAACCCTTCTTCCTCTTACAGGTGGTGCTAATTAAGATCATATCTGGACAAAATTGGCAAATTAAGATTAGGGAGAGAAACTGATATTGCAAATCTTAGGAAAGCCCATCAGAGACGGGCAGGGCATAGCTCTCTTATGAAAAGGAGACTTCCATGTAATGGTCCCCAGTGCTGCCCAGCTGTGAGGCTAAGCACTTAGTACAGTGTTCTGCACACAGTAAGCACTCAATAAATATGATTGAATCCATTGAAGACTCCTTGGGCTTTTGCAGGATATACTTGATATTCTTCCCACTTGACATCCTGCTCATCATGCCCCTCCATTAGTCTTCCTCATCTACTTTCTTTCAACCCCTCTCTCACTTGCAGAAGAATGAGACCTATTGATCAGTTGGTCAAAACTGTATTGTGGGAATTTTCAGAGTGAGGAGGATATTCAAAATGAAGAATCTACAATTCAGTGGAAGAGAATGAATTTCACAGCTCTAAAAAATCCTTTTATGCTATGACTCATGGTCACAGGGGTGAGTCTATTCATCAGATACGTGTTTGCGATAGATAGGGGTGTGTACCTGAAATCACCGGCAGTTTGGTTTGCAAAGTAAATGCATTTAATAATAATGCTTGGGAAATGTCATCCCCTCCCCCATCCCCTGGTACGTCTTTAGTTTTTACAGTTTCGAGGTAGAAATGATATAAGGGAGGAAATTGAAGTAAATAAGATTAAAGAGCAAGGCAAGGCTGAGATTCCCATTTTATTTTGCTAGACCAGATAATTATGATCTGCCTCATTTTAAATTGGACTCCTACAAAAATGGGATCTCTAAGAGTCCCTGTTTATAAATCCAGTCTGTATTCAGAGAGTGTGGGTCTTTGATTCATTTCTGTATTTGTTCACTTAGGATGGAGCAACCAGAGAAAAGATAATTCAGTTTCTTCTGTGTGCATAACTCCTGCCAGTTTTTGAACAGATTGACTATACTTTTAATTAATTTAACTTTTAGACTCCCTGCCGACACCCAGGCTGAGTTCCTAACGGGTCACCCACAGCCAATATTCTTCCAAGGCAAGTAGCTTGCCCTCTTGCAGGTTACTAAATTGGGGACCCTTGGCTAATATCATGGAAATCTAGAGCCCAGCATGTGTATTTTGCATGGTGTAGCACTGGGTTGTAATTTCAGCAGATTTTTTTTCGATCCCTTCCAAAAGCTTTAGAGAACCTAGAGATGATCCTACATTCATCCATCTGCCATTCCATAAAGGGAGCTTTTTAATTTAAACTATTTGTTAAGGCACAGATGAAGATTTTAGGTCTGGGGTGGGTTTTTCTTGTTGTTTTTCATATGCAATCTTATTTCTGGGTCTGTTCTGTCCAGTGTACTGTGTTATTATACAATATTCTGACTCCTGCGGTAGCCACAGGATGCTAGAAGAAGAGCGTGATGGTTGTCCCCACTTGACATTTAATCTCCTGGCTGTGGATGTGTCATGTAATTATAATTGATAATAATTATGGTATTTAAGTGCTTACTACTTGCCAGGTACTGTACTAAATGCCAGGGTAGATACATGCTAATCAGGCTGGACACAGTCCCTGTCCCATTTGGGGCTCACATTCCTAATTCCCAGAGAAGCAGCGTGGCTTAAAGGCAGGAGCACGGTCATGGGAGTCAGAGGTCGTGGGTTCTAATCCTGACTCCACCACTTGTCAGCTGAGTGACTTTGGGCAAATCACTTCAGCTTCTCTGTGCCTCAGTTACCTCATCTGTAAAATGGGGATTAAGACTGTGAGCCCCACGTGGGACAACCTGATTACCTTGTATCTACCCAAGTGCTTAGAACAGAGCACTTAACAAATACCATCATTGTTTTACAGGTGAGGCAACTGAAGCACAGAGAAGTTAAGTGACTTGCCCAAGGTCACACAGCAGACCAGTGGTGGAGCTGGAATTAGAACCCAGTTCTTCTGACTCCCAGGCGCGTGTTGTATCCACTAGGCCATTTTGGCACATACTAAGTGCTTAGTAAATACCATCATTGTTGTTATTATTGTAGCTAGTCGCCTCTCCCAGATGGAGGCATCTGCCTCACTTGCTTCTGGCCCTATCTAATATCTTTGCTTATCCCTCCACCTCCCTTACTAGTCTTCCTAGTAATGAACTTTCTATCCATGAATGTCTCCAAATCGCTCTACAACCTACACCGTTTCCTGGGGGAATAAATTTCGATGCCTGCCCTTTGCTACATCTTCCCAGCAGCAGCAAGGCAAAACAATACCAGCTACAATCAGCCTGTAGACCAGACATCTTAAATTTGGCTTGGGAATTTTCCCCCACGGAACCAAGTTCTTTCACATAACTTGCACTCCACTTTTTATGTCTACTGTTTAAATATCTCCAAACTGACCAGTTATTCAAATTTCCCAAGGACTTAACCAACCTTTTGTTTAGTGAGCTAAATCTTCAATGATCTGATCTAGCTTTAGTCCCTTCAGTCCCTATTAAACAGTCCATCCCCACTGGCTGTTCCCATGTGAAATTTCTTTCGGCATGACCAACAATTAAATAGACCTTCGTGTAAATTAGCTGATTGCTGTGTGACAATGCAGATCCGCTTACAAATTCAGAAGTGTGCAGTTCTAAGTACTATAAGTTGTAAAAGTCCACGTGCATTGTCTGCCATGCAACTCTTATAGGATCCTCCCCATTGTCCCAGAACTGGTCCTGCCACTGTCGATTACTTTTAAGACATTTTTCCCCCCAAAATGACAGTATCCTGACAAGTTTCATCAGGATTGCATCCCCCAAAAGTCTGGTAGGTTTCATGGGCCCTGTTTCTGATCTGATATTATGAAGACAATTATTCATTCAATCGTATTTATTGAGTGCTTACTGTGTGCAGAGCACTGTACTAAGCACTTGGGAAGTACAAGTTGGCAACATATAGAGATGGTCCCTACCCAAAAGCAGGCTCACAGACTAGAAGTGATCTGAGGTTTGCCATGAAGACTGTTGAAGCATAGAAATATCACTGGCCATCTTTGACATAGTTGTCCATCTTCAACATCAATAGACGTACCATTTTCGTACCATGAAGGAAGTAATAGTGCCTGACATTTCCAGAGTGAAAATTTATGTTTCCATTAACATTAAAAACAAACTTTTTGACCCTCTTGTCCATGTAAAATTTGCACATAAATATTTATGGAAAAAATACCTAGCCTCTTTACCTAGAAATGGGAAATGGAGTGAGAGGCCCCCATCCTTCAATAGTTCTAAGTATTACTGGGAATTGAGATACAATTAGAGATATTTAGTTTTTGAGGATGGTGAGTTCACATGTCATGTACAAAAACTGCTGAAAGACAGGCTATTTTCAAATAGAAACTCCAACAGCTGCAGTGGAATGAATCCCTGGGTTGATTTTATGCTTTGGAGATGGTATTCCAGGGACTAGTTTCAAATGAAATCGTAATTACCTCACAAGCTAAATCTCAGGCTCTCTCATCTTGGTGGTGAGGTAGGAATGACTAGTTTGCAGCCAAAACATCTATTTTTTTTTTTTTGGTGGGGCGGGTGGGGGGGGTTGTGGTTGGGTGTCCGGGCTTACTTCAAGGTCATCCGTTTCTCAGTGAAACCCCATTAGTGAGGTGGGTAAAGCAAGGGAAGTTTGGCAACTTTCCTTCTCAAATACTGTGACCAGCCTGGGAAAAATGGCCAGGCAAAATGGTGATCCAGCTGATGAGAGGAAAACTACGAGTCCCAGCTGCCCAAGTTTGCATTGATAGGAGAGGAGAAATGTGTTTTGATTTTTTGTTATGTAATAGGTTGTGATGGTCTCTAAAAACAAAGAGAAAATGAGCTTTTAGAAGGATTTGTTATTTAATAGAGTATTCATCATAATGGAGACACTCCCCTAATGGAGGGATGTTGTGGGCAAGGGAGAATAGGTATGAGAGAAGCCTCAAACAAGTAGGTTTTCCCTTAATTGTGGCTCCTTCGTTTAAGAAGCAGTTCAGCCATTTGGAGAACATTTTTTTACCACTGAGGTTTTTTATGCTATGTTCCAAATTCTTCACCAGGAGAAGGAGATTTGACAAATATAGCTTTCAAAACTTTACTTGAGATGACATTTTTATTCTTTCAGACCACAGGAACCGTTAAAATTTTGGAAAACCGCAATTCTCATGTTTTTTTTACAGCCTTGTGGGACTGAAATAACTTAAAAGTCGGAGTGATTGAGGTGATTTTGTCACTGGGGATGTTACTTATTCTGTCAATGCCTGATTACCACAAGCTTGTGATATTTGTTTACTTAAGGTATGGTTATAGTTTGTGTTTTTACGAGCTTTATGAATACATCTGTGTATCCCAATCAAAAAATTAACCCAAGATGGAACGGTGACAGCTCAACAAGGAATATTTTTTTTATGGTATTTGTTACTCACTCTTTCAATAAGATGTCTGTCTTGGCTTGTGTAATTTCATTCCAAATGTAATATACAAACTTAATCATTTCAACACAACCCCTCAGCCTAAATTCTGAATGTGACTTTGGTTCTATGATGATTTCATGATAAGATATGGGAGTTTTTTAAAGCACCAAATCTATTTTTGTATTGATCTCTTTGTCTCTGACTTCTAGATGGGAAAGAATTCAAAATGTTCTGGGTAAATTCTTCCTTTTTTAAGTAAATAATTTCTGGCAGAGAGTCAGAATGTTTAAAATTTAACTAAGATTATTGAGGTTTGTCTTAACTTATTTTGAAATATTTTCTAGTACACAAATTGAGGAAGCCACAAATTCTTTGAATCTATGAATTTATGTCATTGAATGAACCCAAATAAATGGTATGGGTTATGAGCATGGCAGGAAGGTACCCAACCCAATATTTGGATGTTGTCAACCGATCCTTTACTCTGAGGAACCTGCCATCCATGGCTGCCTTACTGATTCCTAGACCAATAATCAGTGGTATTTATCGGGCACTTACTGTGTGTAAAAGCACCGTACTAAGCATTTGTAAGAAGACAATACAGTAGAGTTGGTAGACACGTTTCCAGTCCACAACAAGCTCACAGTCTAGAGACCACCAGGCTGCATTGTGTAACTACCCAGCACAAAGTGTAGATTTGCCAATTAGCAAGTAAATTAGGTCACTGGAGTTCACCACACAAGATACCTCAGGTCCCAAAGTGAATTTTGCAGCTGCTAAGTGAACAGATGTGTGTTGTCCTCACTGATAAAATTAACTGCTCCCCCTCGGGTTTTTGTACTAGGTAATTTTGTGTTGAGAAGAATTAGGCTGAAAAAGTATCTCTTGGTGATAGCATCAGTTTGGGAGTGGAGTGGCATTCTAAAGGAGTCTGTTCTTAATCCAAATGAACTCCTCAGGTACTAGATGGCAGAGGACTGACTTCCATAAATTACGAAATTAAACACACCAGTAATCTATACAATGAAGAAAATTTGAGAGTATATAGGACAAGAAGACAGTCATCCTATTCATCATCCCTGAGCTGCTCATTGCAACTGTAAACCAAGGTTTGTGCCCTACAGATTAAGCAAATTGTGTCCAACTGAAGAAGATAATGGGAAACCTGAAACAGTTGCTAAAAGGGAAGGGAAAATGAAGAAAAGGTTAAATGAATTATTTTTGTTTGACTTGTAAAAAGGAACATCACTTAAAGAAATAATAGGCTATAAGTGGGTGGAATGATATTGTAGTAAACATCTGTCCTCCTCCCTTGGGTCAGTACAGAAGGGAAAGAGAACAAGAGTGGGAATCAATCAATCAATGGTATTTATTGAGCACTTGTTTTTGTGCTGAGAACTGCACTAAGCACTTGGGAGAGCACAATTTAACAGAGTTGGTTGACATATTCCCTCCCCACAACAAGCATACAATCTTGAGGTGAATAGGGATAGACTGCTTCAGTTCTCTCCAGATTAGAATCAGGGAAGTACAGTTTGAGGGATTTTATGGGCTCTCCTCTTCTGCAGATTTTATTTTTAAGAACCTACAGCTTTTTTTTTTTCCTGGAATGGTTTATTCTTGTCAGGAAAGACTATATCATTTTTTGTCATCAAGCACAACATGTAGGTCAGGACTGCATATAAACTCAATAAATAGAGAAGCAGTATGGCCTAGTGGAAACAGCCTGGGCTTGGGAGTCAAGGGACCTGGGTTCTAATCCTGGCTCTGTCACTTGTATGCTGTGCAACTTTGGGGCACCTCACTTCACTTCTCTGTGCCTCTGTTCTTTCATCTGCAAAATGGGAACTTAATACATATTCCCCTTCCTACTTAGACTGTGAGCCCCATACGGGACCGGATTATCTTGTATCTACCCCATCTCTTACTACAGGCCTTGGCACATAGTCCTCGAGACTTTAGGCTCGTATTGGGCAGGTAATGTGTCTATGAAATTCTTATATCGAACTCTCCCAAGTACTTAGTACAGTGCTCTGCACTCAAAGTGCTTAATAAGTGTGAATGAATGAATGAATATGACTGGCTAGTAAGTGCTTAAGAAATAGCACAATTATTATTATTATTATAGCTGTTATTATTTTGTTGTCAATACCTTTTATGTAGAGAGCTTTTTTATTTTTCTCAAAGCACTATCACAATTTTTTTAAAGGCATTTGTTTTGAGCACTTACTACTTGCCAGGCACTATACTAAATGCTGGGTTAGATACAGGTTAATAAGGTTGGACAGACAGAGTCCCTATTCCATATTGGGCGCACAGTCTTTATCCCCATTTTACAGATGAGGTAACTGAGTCACAGAGAAGTTAAATGACTTGCCCAAGGTCACACAGCAGAAAAGTGGAGGAGTGGGGATTAGAACTCAGGTCCTTCTGATATCCAGGCAGCCATACTGCATCTTGGCTAGTTCACATGAACTATCTCATTTTATCCTCACAACATCCCTGTGAGGTAGAGGTGGTCATTATTATCCCCACTTGACAGATAAAGAAACTAAAGCACAGAGAAGTTGTGACTTGTCCAAGTTTACACAGCAGACTGGTAACATAGCAGGACTAGAACTCAGGTCTACTTCTCTTTCCACTATCCTACATTGTTGACGACATGTAAACATTCTTCAGATAAACCCATTTTGAAATGTTAAGGATGTGGAATTGCTAAGGTTGCTAAGGTAGTTATTACTGAGAATAATATAGCGAGGAAAGACTGTAAACATAGTAGAACTTTGTACAGAGCCAAATTACAAGTTTGAGTTCAGCCAAATGTGACTGGTGTCCACCCACTCCATGAGGCATTTGGGATTCCTTGAGGAAGGTGCCATTTCTAGATTCCCATTGCCTGATTTCCTCCCTTCTCTTTTCTTAAAATAAGCAGATTTTAGTTTAATATGGAAAGCTTTTACCCTGCACGGTGGATCTGAGGAAACCGAATTAGTCCTGCAACCGTGGAGGTCAGGAACGAGGTCGTCGTTGTCTACCAACTCTGTGGTATTGTACTCCTGTGAATGCTTAGTACAGTGGTTTGCGCAAAGTAAGCACTCAAATACCATTGATTGACTGAACTCAGAGAAAACTGGTGGTGGGAGGAGAAGGAAGAGAGGTAGGGGAAGGGTTTGCTTTCTTTGTCCCATTTTATTCAGATTTCAGAAATGAAGACATTAGCAGAGGCACTAAAGTTAAACGTGGGTTCAGAACAAACACAAGGAGAGGACACACACGCACACACACACACAGATATATGGCAGCATACAGACAGTTACATCGATGACCCCTATCTTAGGGCAGTGTTGCATAGTGGAAAGAGCAGGGGCTTGGGAGTCAGGAATGCAGGTCAAGTCCCAGTTCTGTCACTTGCTTGCTGTATGACCTTGGGCAAGTCATGTAACTTCATGAACTTTCAGTTTCCTCATCTGAAAAATGGGGATATGACAGTGTGAGTCTTGTGTGGAACAGTGACTATGTCCAACATGATGATCTTGTATCTACACCAGGTCTTAGCACATAGTATGCTCTTACTACTAATAATAATGACAATTATTAAGTGCTTACTATGTGCAAAGCAGTGTTCTAAGCCCTGGGGAGGTTACAAGGTGATCAGGTTGTCTCATGGGGGGCTCACAGTCTTAATCCCCACTTTACAGACGAGGTAACTGAGGCCCAGAGAAGTTAAGTGATTTGCCCAAAGTCACACAGCTGACAATTGGCAGAGCCAGGATTTGAACCCATGACCTCTGACTCCAAAGCCCATGCTCTTTCCACTGAGCCACTCTGCTTCTCTGCTTCTCTTTATCTTAATAAATTCCACGATCATGATCATTATTTAGTTTAAATAGCTCATTCTTCAATTCTTGTTAAAATGTTGTGTTTTAATTATGGAAAGTTTAAGATCTTTGATTTTAATGACTGACTTGATGACGCCTATAATGTGAAACCAACTCATATCTGTTTTTCAAGAACATAGTCACATGGGCTTTGTTCGCTCCCCAAAGATGCAGTTGATGGGATATTTTGCTCAACTGGCTTTGCTTCAGAACTTGTGGGTTGAAGGAATACTCTTGATGATTGATTGAACGGTATCACACATTTGAACAATAATGACTTGCAATTATGATTTGGTTTCCAAAGGCATTTTCAATGTTCCCTTTAGCGTGCCTTTCCTGTTCAGAGAGGAGTGGATTGTAGTAAAGGAGAACGTTTATGTGCAATTAATTCTTTGAAAATTTAGTTGAATGCACCAGCTTCTTGCACCTGTTAAATTCTTCCTGACTTGTTTACCCTTACGGAGCAGAATTTTACCCAAAATGAGCCAGCTACAGATTACACTTTTGTCAGTCAAAAGTTGCAAATCCCGACTCCAGGCTTATTAATGTCTTTCTCTAATTGGGACTCTAATAAAGATGTCCTTGTATCCCTGGCTCCTTATTGAATTTTGTATTTCCATTTACCCTTCATTTAGTGGCTTCTATTTAGATGGCAAACTGTAGGCTGTATCACAATCCAACTGCTTGTCACCCCAAGCTCCATGTGGTCTTGGACCGTATACTGCCTCACCTCCCTCCCTATTAATTTTCAGCAGTAGGATGTGTAAAAATGCTCTGCCAGAACAAGGCTCATTAGTCACGTAGCACCCAAGGTGGCACTCAGCTCAGGGTGGGCATTTCTGTAAGAACCACATATGATAAAGTCATCGTAAATCCAACCAAGGAGGAAGCTCTGTTCAATATGCACATTTTAGAAAATGAATGTTAGATTCCAGTATCAGCCAGAAGCTCAACAAATGGTTTCCGTCATCTGTCCCCAGATCCAGTAGCCCCTTAGTTAGCATCTCTGTGAGCCGCATGAGGGACAGGCACTGTGTTGGACCTGATTATCTTGAATCTACCCCAGTGCTTAGTTCATAGTAAAGGCTTTACAAATACTATAGAAAAAGGCGCTATCTGCTCATACTCTAGTAAAGATGAATGAAGCTAATTCTATTATAACATTGCACAGTTCAGAGGTAACCCAGTGGAAGAGTTAGGGACCCTTCTTCCCACAACATGAGTCTGGTTTGGTAGAACACTCTATACAAATCGGCACCGTTGATTCAGCATGGGAAGGAACACTTGTGCGTCTGTTATCATCCAGGGTGTGATGTTAGACTTCCCAGCCTCAGCCTCACTCTACTTTCCAGACTTGATATTTCTTTGAGTTCTTGCAGCTTTACACTAGCTAATTCAGTAAAATAACAATGAGTGGTCAGGGTGTGAAGTGTCCTAGTGGTAGATGTAACAGTAATATTCATTCAATCATATTGAGCACTTACCGTGTGCAGAGCACTGGAAAGTACAATTCGGAAACAAATTGAGACAATCCCTACCCAAAAACACAGGAATGAACGTCAAAAAATATCAGTCATCGTGGTATCTCAACCACCTATCCTCCTGGCCCATTAATTCCCATTGAATCAAGTGCTGTAATGTGATTTTTGCATGACGGGTTCCTTTGAAAACACCCCCCCTATGTTATAGAAGAGATTACTGTATTTCTCCTTTAGAAGGGTGTGGGGTGGGACATAAGAATTAGCTAAGAAAAAAAGAGTTAGGGAGAATGTGGATGGGATTCAGTGATCAGAGATGGGAAAGATGAAACAAACTGCCAGGGAAGGGGAAAGAAAGGATGAATGATTTTTCCCATCTGAAACATCAGATTTGGAGAAGCATTGTGGCTCAGTGGAAAGAGCAAGAACCTGGGAGTCAGAGGACCTGGGTTCTAATCCTGACTCTGCCACTGGTCTTCTGTGTGACCTTGAGTAAGTCTCTTAATTTATCTGTACCTCAGTTACCTCATCTGTAAAAGGAAGATTAAATCCTCCTCCCTATGATTTAGACTGTGAGCCTCATGTGGAACAGGATCTGTGTCTAAGCTGATTATCCCCCAGCGCTTAAAACAGTGCTTGACAAATACCATTAAAAGAAAAGGTAGTCTTAAATCCAGGCTGAATTGGATCAGGAACAGTGTGGTGTTTAATGATAAAACTAGCTCATTGTCTTTGTGTAGAGTATTTTCCTCACACTTGCCAATTGTCCCTAAATTATCTTTCCAATTTCTGAATGTTATTGAAAATACAAATAGATATATCAAAAGGCAACTTTACACTTAGACTTCAATCAAACCATTGACAGATTCAAACTTGCCCAGTTGCAATACCCTGTAGGATCTCATTGATCCTTACAACAGTTCTGAAAGATGTTCCTGAGGCTGGAAATTAACTCCCATTTTACGACTGGAAAAGCTGAGCAAGTGACTCCCTGGAGGCCAACAAAGTAATCCTTTTTTGAGTGAGGATCCGTTGTAGAGACTTCCAACTTTTAGAATTGATTTCAAATAATTTTTGTCCCTCAGTATGATTGTCACAGGGAAATTTGTCTTGCTTGGGTTGCAGTCTGCCAAGGACTGAGTATAGTGCTTAGCACTTGGTAGTTTCACAATAATCAATCAATCAATTGTATTTATTGAGCGCTTACTGTGTGCAGAGCACTGTACTAAGCGCTTGGGAAGTACAAGTTGGCAACATATAGAGACAGTCCCTACCCAACAGCGGGCTCACAGTCTAGAAGGGGGAGACAGAGAACAAAACCAAACATATTAACAAAATAAAATAATAATAATAGCAATAGTAACTGTGATATTTAAGCACTTACTATGTGCCAGGCACTGTATTAAGCATTGGGGTAGGTTTCAAGGTGATTGGGTTGTACATAGTCCTTGTCCCACAGGGGGCTCACAGTCTTAATCCCCATTTTACAGATGAGGTAACCAAAGCACCGAGAAATGCCTGTCTCACCTTCTAGACTGTGAGCTCGTTGTGGGCAGGAATGTGTCTATTTGTTGTTCTATTGTACTTTCCCAAGCACTTAGTAGTGCTTTGCACACAGTAAGCACTCAATAAATATGATTAAAAGAACAAATGAATGAATTGAACTGATTTGCCCAAGGTCACACAGCAGACAAGTAGTGGAGCTGGGATTAGAAGTGAGGTCCTTCTGACTCCCATGCTTGAGAATATGCTGTCTACCCATAGTTACCCCTTTTCAGATATTTATGAACCTGCTCCCATATGTTCAGATCTGAGAAGATGGGCGTAGTTTCCATAGCCTAATGGACAGTAATGGGGGTGTAGATAGGGGTAGAGAGGGAAGGGGAGGGCAGGTGTTGGATTCTGGGAGTGTCTGCACAGTGACAGATCCCCTCCTTGCTTGATCCTAATGATGCATTCCTCAGGGCTACAGAGCTAAACTATGTGACAATATTTTGATGTCTGTCTCACCTGTTTAAGATTGCCAGATGGTTGAGGGCATGGAACAC
Source organism: Tachyglossus aculeatus (assembly GCF_015852505.1). Taxonomy (NCBI): domain Eukaryota; kingdom Metazoa; phylum Chordata; class Mammalia; order Monotremata; family Tachyglossidae; genus Tachyglossus; species Tachyglossus aculeatus. The sequence continues at coordinate 19,002,459 of NC_052090.1, read as the reverse complement.
GGATCTCCATTTCATTGAACCATCCCAAGCACATGACACCCAGTGAGTGCTCAATAAATACCATTACTACTGTTGGCCCGTGCAGCAGCCTGAATCTCTGACCAATGCTGGTGCCCCCAGGGCTGCCTTGGGGGGACCTGCTAAAGTAGAGGCAGGTATGCCCTTATGGCATTTGGCCATTAATAGTTCCTGCATCAGACACTCCTGTGGGGATAGGATGAATTCCAATTCAGCTCCAGAAAACAGACCCAACCACCCACAGGGAACTAGCCCAGCTTAGATTTCCTGGCTAGCCCTCCCTTGGCCCTGGTTTCAACTTTTGCTTATTTGGAGGAGCAAACTAGGGGTGTGGCTTACCTCTTCTCCTTTAAGTAGTTTCCAAGTCGGGTACTGGCAATGGGGCTGACTCTACCTTTTCCTGAAAGTGAATCTTGAATCTTGCTTGAATGTTGTTCTTGGAATAGCCTTGCTGAACATATGGGGAAACTGAGGCACCGAGCATGTAAGCCACGTGGTTAGTCACACAGCAATTTGGTCACCATGGAAATGGCACATGAGGCTGGAGTCTCCTGAGTGCTGTCCCAGCGACCTATTTATTAGATGCAGCTGGGTCCTTCATTATCTGTATTACAGGGATTTGATCATTAATGTAATCATGTTCGTTAAAAGCACATTGTATTCAGAGGTTAAATTGTCTCTGCTTTGGGGGCTCCTGGAAAAGCCTTTGAATTCAACTGTTGTGGGAAGTGTAGGCTTTAATTTTTGAACCAAACACTCATACTGCTGGCCTATTTCTCTGCTAGGTCCTATCTTCAAATATTGTCCCCTACACCAGATGCTGAGGAGGTTAGGATTTATCCCTCCTTGCAAAATTCTTAAAGTCTGTTTAGGAAAACCCAGCATGCAAAAAGAGCCCAATTTTTGTATTCCCCTCTCTAGTTGACTTGATTTTTTGCTATCATTAGTTTGTGCAGGGCAGGACGGTGTGGCACTTGGAACTCTTCTGTGACCAACTCAGCCCTGGCTCGGCAGTTGTCTGGAATGGATTCAGTTTTCCAAATGGGCCAGACTGAATTTAGCCTCCATTTTCTTTCCAGGTGAGCTCAGAAATCAATAGCAAAAACATATCGAGCTGGAGCATTATAGCCATTGTTTTGTCTTGTTTCTCTCTCCATTCTCCACCCCCCCAACCCCCCCCCCCCCCATTTCTAACTAATGCTTTTCATCCCAGTGAGTACATGAATATGGCGGTGTAAGTGCTGCTTATTATGAACCCTGAACAAAGAGCAGGGCTAGGGATTGCAATGCTTTTTGGCTATAATGTGCTGCTTTCTTGATAATGGGCCTCCTGGCATTGTAATGAAAAGCAAACATATCATTAAGACGGAGCTCCATAAAAACTGTCTGTCATATATCTTAAGCTTCATTAGTTTAGATTAATGACTTACTTGATATACATAACAATAGGTGAAGCAAATCTTTGTTTATATATTGACAATTAAATGTAGCTGTGACAAGCATAAACAGGCTTCCTTCTGATTAGTTCCCTGTTCAAAAGTAACTTGGTATTATAAAACTTGTTAACCACAGTATCATTTTATTGAACTCTGTTCTGGGCATGATGTGATCTACATTGAAAGGCGTCAATATTGCAGCCATTCCTGGCAGCCACTGGAGCATTATGCACACAGATTGGAGTTGATATCTCATTGTCCAAATGCAGGGACCCAGAAAATGTCCAGTTATTGAGACTCTGCACAGGGAAGACAATGTCCTATTCAGAGAGGCAATGGCACCAGGTCAGAGAGTGAAACCCGAACTGAGCGTAAGGTTGAAATTAGTTGCATGGTTTCGCGGAAGGGCTTCCTTGAATCTCTTAGTGTTTGGAAACCTCAGTGTCTTTGTCTGATTTTTCTGCCGAAGGTGGGTCTTCTCGTGCCTCTTAAAGTTTGGTGATTGGCGGGCTCCCGATAGCAGCGCACCCCAAGTAGGAATCTTCTGTACAACTGAGCTGAAATCCGAAGCAAGGATGCAGACGGCGCTGACACCTTATCGCTAGAAATGACAAGCAAAATGTTCCGGAAGCACTGGTTTAGAGAGCGGGCAGAGGCAGGGAAAAGAGGACAAGGTGAAGGAGGGAGGAGGGAAGGGGACGAGGAAGGAATTTGGGGGAGGGGCAATGTGGCATAAAATGTATCTGCATGTTAGGCTGATGGAAATATTTGTGGTTTGCCTTTCCATGAATTTAAAAGTTGGAAGCTGTCAGAGATAATCGCCCCTTCCCATCACAGGCACCCTGTGGCTCTCCTTAATAGTTCCTTTTTATGTGCCGTCAGTTCTCAAAAATATATTTAGAAAAGACTCCTTTAGATGGAGTTATAAAAGGCATGTGCGGTTGGGTATTACAAATGGTATGTGGCCTTCTCTCTGGGATTCTTTGAAACACTTTTGTATAATGTAGAAGGAAAAAATGTCCTTCAAGCCATTTTTTTTGGTGGGGGAAGGGAAGTCAGGCCACTGCATCAAGATGCCATCCTATTTTTCAGAAATTGATATTTTCTGGACTATTGTAAACCAGTGAAAAGGTTCACTTTTCTCAGGATCCGCTTATACACAGGAAACTGAGTTCTCGTGTTTTTTCATCTGAGACAAAGTTGGAAATAAAAGGTGGACTTGGAGGCTAACATTTGCTGGGTGCTACTATTGTGGTTGCATTCATATTCAAGCACATATATTCTTAGCAGATAAATTCTGAACAATGTTTGTTATTTAACAGGTCTTAATACTGTGTTAACCACAGAGTAGTGGAGTGTGTTCCTTAAGTGGGCTTTTTCACCCGACTTTTTTTCTAACTCTGAAGATAATGTCTACAGTGTGTTTCAACTTTCTACCTGTAATTTGATTTGGTGTCTGTCTTCCTCAGTGGATAATCAATCAATCAAGGGGTTTATTGAGCACTTACTATGTGCAGAGCCCTGTACTAAGTGCTTGGGTGCAATACAGTACAGCAAAATAACAAACACATTCCCTGCCCACACCAAGCTTACAGTCTAGAGGGGGAGACAAACATGAATATAAATAAGTTATTCATAATATATACTTTAAAGATGTGCACATAAGTGCTGTGGGGTTGGGGTTGGGGCAAACAACAAGTGTTTAAAGGTCACAGATCCAAGTGCATAGATGCAGAAGGGAGCGCAAGCCGGGGAAAAGAGGGTTTAAATGGGAAAGGGCTCTTGGAAGAGATGTGACCTTAATAATACTTTGAAGGTGGGGAGAGTGGTGGTCTGGTGTATATGGAGAGGGAGGGAGGGAGGGAGTTCCAGACCAGAGAGAGATTGTGGCAAGATAGACGAGATCAAGGCACAGTGAGTAAGCTGGCACTAAAGTGGAGTGTGTGGGCTTGGCTCTAGTAGGAAATCAGTGAGGTGAGACAGGTTGGGGTAAGTTCATTGGATTTTTTAAAGCTAATGGTAAGGAGTTTCTGTTTGAGGCAGAGGCTGGGTAGCTATTGGAGGTTCTTGAAGAGTGGGGAGACTCCTTGACAGTAAAGATCAGAGTGGTAGAGCTGGGACTAGAACCCATGACCTTCTCCCAGGCCCATGCTCTATCCATCCACTAGGCCATGCTGCTGCTTATAGTAAGCACTTTAAAAATACCATTATTATTATTATCATCAGGTAAGACACACTTCTTGTCTGTCCCACTTGGGGCTCACAGTCTTAATCCCCATTTTCCAGATAACTGAAGTGCATAAAAGTTAAGTGACGTGCCCAGGGTCACCCAGTGGATAAGTGGCAGAGCTGGGATTAATAATAATAATAATAATAATAATGATAATAATAATAATAATAATAATGTTGGTATTTGTTAAGCGCTTACTATGTGCCAAGCACTCTTCTAAGTGCTGGGGTAGATACAAGGTAATCAGATTGTCCCACGTGGGGCTCACAGTCTTCATCCCCATTTTACAGATGAGGGAACTGGGGCTCAGAGAAGTTAAATGACTTGCCCAAGGTCACACAGCTGATAAGTGGCGGAGCCGGGATTTGAACCCATGACCTCTGACTCCAAAGCCCGGGCTCTTTCCACTGAGCCACGCTGCTTCCCCCATTCCTTTCTGTTGGGCCATGCTGCTTCCCTGCTTCTGTTTGTTCATCTGTTCTACTTTTCCAATGCCCGTCTGATTTTTTTACAAGCATCTTGGTGACATAGTCTTCTCGTTCAATGAGAGCTGGCATTGATCATTTAACTTTGTTTATAAACCAAACTTTTTTTAGGTTGGCACCAAGTAGGTACAATAATCAGTAATTCAGGACTGTGGAGAAGCCAATGAAATGTGATTCTGGAAAACAAATGCGGCAAAGGTATTTTAAATGAGGAATGCATCCTACGATACCTACGTGGTCAGTACAGTGAGATTTATTCTTGCTGGGGACTCAAACTTGAAGCATAAATATCTCTTGTTAAATCATGCAACTAGTAAGACACTCGCAAACCCCTCAAATTATATGTGGGTGTGATTCTACCATTATAAATGCAATTCTTGATAGAGACCCTTTAGGCCTGTTTCAGTCACTTCCCTGGTGGCTTCCATTACCAGAGTACATTTCATCAGTTCTATTCTATACCTTCTTTCTGTAGGACACATTGTATATTAATCAGCATTTTGCAAATGCAATATCAGTTAGCACCGATCTATCCATTGTATGAGATTTTCATAATTTAATCAAAAGCCTTTAAAGTGCTAATTCTCTCCCTGAAAATCAATTTCTTGTGATTGACTTTGTGTTCATCCTTCTGGCTCCGCCTCTTTCAAAACAGCCTCCGCTTCCCTTCTCCTCTGATGTCTAAGCATTCATGTTCAAATTCTCATTTAACAAATGGGAGATTAACACAAAAATGCACTGTATTTGTGCTGTGATGAGGAAGAGCAAATCTCAAAATAAGAACAAGTAGCAGCATGATCCCTTGGGAGACAGCCTTCGGTATTGATCTAGAATTTCCCAGCATGAAATGTGCCACTATGGCAGCTCCTCTTGATTCCAAGCCTTGTTAGCCCTTCCCCCAATTTATTCAACTTGAGGGCTTCTGACATTTGCAAAAGTTTCTCCCTTATTCCACTGAGCAGCAGGGGAAACCTCGTTAATGAAGAAATAACAAGCCAAGGATCTGAATAAATATTTAGGCGATGGAGAAGTGGTGCAGTTCATTTTTTTTTCTTTTCCATGGTGGAAACTGGGGAAACTCAGTAGAGGGACTTTGCTTGTGTCTGGCAAAAATGTGTGTGTGTTTGTGTGTGTGTAGTTTTCATTGTGCCAAGGGACACTGTCATTTTCTGATTCTATTACAAACTAAGTGGCCACCTGAACCTGCCAATGAGTTTGCTCCACTGTGTTTTACTCTTTTTAATCCTGAAAGGGTAAACACATTTCTCATCAGATGTGTTACAGGCGGCCATACATTGGGAGATTTATGAAGGTGCCATTGGGTTATTACAGAGCCATTCATTTATAAATAAGTGTCCATTTTGAAAGGAAACCATAAATGATAGCAGCATTTTCATCATTTCACAAATCTGTATAACGAAAGTGAGGGTTTTTTCTACTGCCTATTGATGGCATGGAAATCATCTGGATTTTATGCCTTTTTAGATGGCATTTTCAGTTCTAAAATATGATTAAAGTCCTGGTATTATAACTAAAGTTGTTGTTTTATGTGGCTAACGGCAGAGGTATTGAGGAACAGTGTGATCCTTTCAGGATTCTCCAAAGTATTGTGTGCATGGCCGCCAAATCTGAAGGTATTCTGGCTATTGGGTGGATGAATAATCTCTGGTCCTTAGAAAACTGGTTGGAACTGTTTAGTCACTCTCAGTGGTAGTTTGGTCATTTGTAGTGACAGTCCCTAGTCCCTTGGAGACAATTCCATCCATGTCTAGGTAATGATGTTAGGAAAGTCTTCCCTTGTGTGTGTTAGGATTTTTATTTTATTTTTTAATGGTATTTGTTAAGCGTTTACTGTGTGCCAGGCACTGTACTACGTGTCTTCATGAGCACTTTCTAACAGTAGTACATTGTTTCACCCCAAAATCTTCTTTTCCCATCTTTGTAAGGCATTAAAGATAAGGGGGAATAATAATAATATTAATGATAGTGGTATTTGTTAAGCTCTTACTATGTTCCAGGCAATGTACAAAGCACTGGGGGTAGATACAAGATATTGGGTTGGACATAGTCCCTGTCCCACATAGGGCTCGCAGTCTTAATCTTTATTGTACATAAATGAGGTAACCAAGGCCAAGAGAAGTGAAGTGACTTGCCCGTGGTCACACAGCAGTCAAGTGGTGGAGCCAGGATTACAACACAGATAATAATAATAATAGTAACTGTGTTGTTGTTCAGCGCTTACTCTGTGCCAGGTATTGTACTAAGTGCTGGGGTAGATACAAGCAAATCAGGTTGGATCTGGTCCCTGTCAATCAATCAATCAATCAATCAATTGTATTTATTGAGCGCTTACTGTGTACAGAGAACTGTACTAAGCGCTTGGGAAGTACAAGTTGGCAACATATAGAGACAGTTCCTACCCAACAGGGGGCTCCCAGTCTCAATCCCCATTTTACAGATGGGGTAACTGAAGCCCAGAGAAGTGAAGTGATTTGCCTAAGGTCACACAGTGGACAAGTGGTTTAATAGGGATTTGAACCCATGACTTTCTGACTCCCAGGCCTGTGTTCTATCCACAAGGCCATGCTCCTTTTCTTATCAGGATGGGAACGTTAGGCACTTGAGAAGGTGGAGCCTCTCCCGCCATCTTGTCTTGAACACCACAGTCCTTACTTTTGACTCCTTGGGACGATGGAAGGATGTGATCCAGTCCTTTCCTCTTCAGTCAGTCACTTCTTTATCTCTAAGTGGCCTCACCAGCTGTGAACCTCAAGGTGTTTGGGGCTGGAAACGGCCAGTGGAAGGAGAGGTCTTGGCGAAATGTTTCACACTTGTACACGTATCCTAATGGATTCCCTCTTCACCATTGAGTTACTGAAAGGAATCACCCAAGAAACACTGAGAATTGTTTTAGAAAAGAGTTTTTTGTTGGAGGGGTTATGCTGGGCCACCTTGAAGGGGGAGAAAAGAGTTAGTGCTCTTCTCAAAAGGAAGCAGTTTACTCCCTTTTCACCAAGGCTTAGTGAGAAACATTTCCAGGTGATCCTAGATAGTCAGAATTGCTCAGTTAGCCAGGATACCCCATTAGACTTGTTGGTGGATCTAGGGGTAGAGTTGAGGGAACAGATGCTACTGTGGGGGTGGATGAATGGGGAGAGGCCAAATCACCATAGAGAAGCAGTGTGGCCTAATGGATAGAGCACAAGCTTGGGTGTCAGAAGGATGTAGGTTCTAATTCTGGCTCTGCCACTTGTCTGCTGTGTTACCCTGGGCAAGTCACTTAACTTCTCTGTGCCTCAGTTACCTCATTTTTTTGGTAATATTTGTTAAGTGCTTACTATGTGCCAGGCATTGTACTAAATGCTAGGGTAGATTCAAACTAAATAGGTAGGCCACAGTCCATGTCCCACATGGGGCTCACAGTCTTAATCCTCATTTTACAGGTAACTGAGGCACATAGAAGTGAAGTGACTTGACCAGCAGACTAGTGGCAGGCTTGCTCTATCCATCTGGAAAATGGAGATGACTTGAGCCCCAAATGGGACATGGACAGTGTCCAATCTGATTAATTCGTATCCACCCTAGTGCTTAGTACAGTGCTGGACACATGGTAAGTGCTTCACAGATGCCATTAAACCCCTTCCCACCAAAAAAAAAGCTGATTCAGAGTGACACTCATTCCCCTGGGAAAGCAGAGCAGGTTATGCTTTGCCACATCAGCAGAGAAGCAACACTGGGAGAAACTACAGAAATGAGTGCCAATATCAGGTGCAGGTGTCCCCTAGGGAAATGCCATCTTGTGGTTTGCTCCCTCATGAGCCTTTCGTTTCCACCCCCAGCATTTCGTCTGTCAGTTTTGCACCCTGACCGAAGTCCAGAATTCATACATTAAGATGCATTTGCCTTTTTTATGATTTCTGGGTCAAGTCGAAATGACGGGTCAGGAAAAACCATTCTACACATTCCACCTCCACACCAGATCACATTTTCAGACCCCAAGGGACTAGAGGTTCTTTTTCTGTAAAGGAGCAAGGTCTGTGGCGAATGGGAGTATCATCTCTAGATTGTAAGCTCCCTGTAGGCAGGACCCGGGTCCACCGATTCTAATGTATTGTGCTCCCCCAAGCTCTTAGCACAGTGCTCTGCACACGGTAAGCGCTAAATAAATGCCATCGATTGAGGTAGTGGCAGCCCTCTGCCAGGGGGCTTGCCAGCCTGAAAGCAAAATTACATTCATCGAATTTACCCTGGGAGCCAGCGGTGAATGCTAAGCGATCCTAAGGAAGAGTTTTATTGGAAATTTAAAATGCATGAGATTGTGCTATGTCGTTAGGTAAAGGAGAGGAAAAAAAAGTGTCGTCATCTGTTCCTTGCATGAACCAAAATGCCACTTGCAGACTGCTTCTAGGATGCAAAAGAATAGTGGGACAACTTCTGTTTCTACTTTTTCTGTCCAGGTGAGCCATCATTCTGTTTAAATATTTAGAGGGAGCTTCACATAGTCATTCAGTCATGTTTATTGAGCACTGACGGTGTGCAGAGCACCGTACTAAGCACTTGGGAGAGTACAGTCGAACAATAAACAGATACATTCCCTGCCCACAAAGACCTTACAGTCTAGAGGGGCCAGTACTAGGTGCTGGGGTGATTAAATGAAACTCAAGACATGATCCAAGGCTCACTCTGTAATAGTAGTAATAATAATTATCATATGTGCTAAGCCCTTACAATGTGTCAAGCGCTGGGATAGATACTGGGGGACGCTAGTACAACAAGTGGTCGGAGTGGGAGTAGATGCTTCATTCATTCATTCATTCATTCAATCGTATTTATTGAGTGCTTATTGTGTGCAGAGCACTGTACTAAGCTCTTGGGAAGTACAAGTTGGCAACATATAGAGACGGTCCCTACCCAACAACGGGCTCACAGTCTAGAAGGGAGAGACAGACAACAAAACAAAACATGTGGACAGGTGTCAAGTTGTCAGAACAAATAGAATTAAAGCTAAATGCACATCATTAACAAAATAAATAGAATAGTAAATATATACAAGTAAAATAGAGTAATAAATCTGTACAAAAATATATACAGGTGCTGTGGGGAGGGGAAGGAGGGCAGAGGGGATGGGGAGAAGGAGAGGAAAAAGGGGGCTCAGTCTGGGAAGGCCTCTTGGAGGAGGTGAGCTCTCAGTAGGGCTTTGAAGGGAGGAAGAGAGCTAGCTTGGCAGATGTGTGGAGGGAGGGCATTCCAGGCCAGGGGGAGGACGTGGGCCGGGGGTCGATGGTGGGACAGGCGAGAACGCGGCACGGTGAGGAGATTAGCTGCAGAGGAGTGGAGGGTGCGGGGTGGGCTGTAGAAGGAGAGAAGGGAGGTGAGGTAGGAGGGGGCGAGGTGATGGGGAGAGAGTGAGGAGTTTTTGCTTGATGCGTAGGTTGAGAGGCAGTCACTGGAGATTTTTGAGGAGGGGAGTAACATGCCCAGAGCATTTCTGCACAAAGATGATGGCTGCAGCCACTGATGAGTTAATTATCTCTCACTCAGTGGAGTCATTGTCCAAAGGATCATTGCACAGCAATGAAACAGAAAGGAGTAATCAGTCAATGACATTTGTTGAGCACTTACTGGATGTAGGGCACAGAACTAAGCACTTGGAAGAGTACAACCTACTAGAGTTTGGTAGACGTGATCCCTGACTTCAAGGAGCTAACAATCGAATGAAAATACATTTCAAAAAGGGAAAGCAGCAGAGTGCAAAAGTCTATGTATATGTGCCGTGGGAGTGGGGATAGAGTGAGTATCAAAGTGAGTATCAAAGTGGACTGTGTCCAACCTAATTCACTTGTATCTATCCCAGTGTTTGACACATAGTGAGAGCCTCCGACAAGTACCAAAAAAAGAGTGCTTAGGGGATTCGGACCCAAGTGCAAGGGTGACACAGAAGGGAGAGAGAATAGAGTGGGGAGGTAAATCAGGGAAGGCTTCTTGGTGGAGTTATGATTTTAGGTGTCTTCATTGCAGCTAAAGTCCATTTCCAAGAGAGCAGATGAATTTATAAATATAATTAAAGAAGAAAATCCTAATGGATAGAGTTCAAAGATAGAAGAATGTTCAGAAGGAGTTAGTCTGCTACAGGGTGCTCGGAGAAGGAAAGAAGGCTGAGGTTCAGTTTAAATAGAAAAATTCTTCCCTAAATTAGAAAAACTGCCACCACAGTCCGCAAAACATGTTTCTATTTCTGCAGCTTTCTGCAAAGACCAGGTCATATGACAACTCCTTATTGCAGTGATAGTTATTGAACAGTCTCTGATTGCAAGGCACTATGCTAAGCACTTAGGAGAGTATGTCAGAAGCAAGATGTGTATTCCCTGCCTGCAATTTCATTTATCTAATAATGTGATGTCATGCTCTGAATTTATTTGTAAAGCAATAATTTATTGAGACAGTCTCTGACCCACATGGAGCTCACAGTCTAAGTAGGAGGAAGAACAGGTATTTAATCTCCATTTTACAGATGAGGAAACTGAGGCACAGAGAAGTTAAGTGACTTGCCCAGGGTCATATAGCAAACAATTGGCAGAGCCAGGATTAGAATCTAGGTCCCCTGACTCCCAGCCCTGTGCTGTTTCCACTACATTTCTCTTCAACAAGTTCACATTACTCTCCAGTGGTTCTAGAATGGATTTCAATTTATATCATGTAGCTCTATGGGGAAACTAAACTATGTTACGTACATGGGATTATTTTTTGTTTATAAATATGCATATATCTAATATACATTATGTTTTGTTCTGTTGTCAGTCTCCCCCTTCTAGACTGTGAGCCCGTTGTTGGGTAGGGACCATCTCTATATGTTGCCGACTTGTACTTCCCAAGTGCTTAGTACAGTGCTCTGCACACAGTAAGCACTCAATAAATACGATTGAATGAATGAATGGTGGCCAGGCATACATAAAAGGTAGTAGTTTTTCAAAGTTCCTTGAACCTACTGCTTAGAGGAGCATTTTCATTTATTCATTGTCGTATTTATTGAGCGCTTAGTACAGTGCTCTGCACACAGTAAGTGCTTGGGAAGTACAAGTTGGCAACATATAGAGACGGTCCCTACCCAACAGTGGGCTCACAGTCTAGAAGGGGGAGACAGAGAACAAAACATATTAACAAAATAAAATAAATAGAATAAATATGCACAAATAAAATAAATGGAGTAATAAATACGTTCAAACATATATACATATATACAGGTGCTGTGGGGAGAGGAAGGAGGTAAGGCGGGGGGGATGGAGGGAGGAGAGAGGAAGGAGGGGGCTCAGTGTGGGAAGGCCTCCTGGAGGAGGTGAGCTCTCAGTAGGGCCTTGAAGGGAGGAAGAGAGCTAGCTTGGCAGATGTGCGGAGGGACCTTAGTGGCTGCTTAGAGAAGCAGCGTGGCTTAGTGGAAAGAACACGGCCTTGGGAGTTGGAGGTCGTGAGTTCTAATCCTGACGCCAAAGTCATGCAGCGGACAAGCGGGCAAGTCACTTAACTTCTCTGGGCCTCAGTTACCTCACCTGTGAAATGGGGATTAAGACTGTGAGCCCCACTTGGGACAACATGATCACCGTGTAACCTCCCCAGCGCTTAGAACAGTGCTTTGCACATAGTAAACGCTTAATAAATGCCATTATTATTATTATTATTACTGGCCTTTGAAATGGGCAGCTCTTCAGGGTTTTCAGGTGAATGACACTGTACTGCCATCTGCTGGTGAAAGCTATAATTGTTTTGGAAGCTGGCCATTAGGAGGAAAAGATAAAATTGATGTATTTTGCTTCCCTTCCTTCCCCCTGTGAGTCCACGTTCAGAAGTAATCATCAATCGATCGCATTTATTTAGGGATTACTGTACGCAGAACACCATACTAAGCACTTGGGAGAGTACAACATAACAGAGTTGGTAGCCATGTTCCCTGCCCATATTCAGAAACAACCAAGACTTAGACGAATATAAGGGAAAAGATTTAGTGTTAAAACTGCAGAATAGCAGGACTTGCCAGCTGCGTGACCTAGGATAAGTCACTTATCTTTACCTTTGTTTTCATAGAAGATGGGGATCAAATACTTGCTCTCCATCCCTCTCAGGCTGTGAGCCTCTTGTGAGAAAGGGTGGTGTCTGATTCAATTGTATTGTGTCTAAAATTGGGAAGCATTGTAACCTTGTGGAAAGAGCCTGGACCTGGGATCCAGATAACAAAAATAATAATGATGGCATTTATTAAGCACTTACTATGTGCAAAGCACTGTTCTAAGTGCTGGGGAGGTTACAAGGTAATCAGGTTGTCCCACGGGGGGCTCACAGTCTTAATCCCCATTTTACAGATGAGGTAACTGAGGCCCAGAGAAGGTAAGTGACTTGCCCAAAGTCACACAGCTGAAAATTGGCAGAGCTGGGATTTGAACCCATGACCTCTGACTCCAAAGCCTGTGCTCTTTCCACTGAGCCACACCGCTTCTCTTGACCTGGGTTCTAATCCGGTCTCCACCATTTGTCTGCTGTATGACCTTGGACAAGTAATTTAACTTCTCTGTCCTCAGTTCCCTCATCTGCAAAATGGGGATTCAATACCTGTTCTTCTTACTTAGATTGTGAGCCCCATGTGAGACCTGATTATATTGCAACCCAAATGCTTAACAAATGCCACAATTATTGTTGTTATTATTATTAACCCAGGGCTTTCCACATAGAAAACCCTTAAATACCATCGTTTTAATTACTTAATAGTGATAAGCCCTTTGTTAGAACACTGACAAATTGAACCCACAGCAGGTAATTCATAGCCTTCCTGAACTGTGCAGAGAATTCTGAGTAGGGCAGTGGTACGGGGGGAGAGTGAGAAAGTGAGAGGGTTTCAATTCTACCTTCCCCTCTGTCTTCCTCTCAAATCATGTCATCAGTAGTTGTTTCAATGGCAAATAATTGGTGCTGTGGTGGGGGGATGCATAGTTTAAAAACAATTGAAATAGTATATAGCTTCTCATACTTGATGAATTCAAGAAGATTGTGGAAGACAATAAAGCCTTATGTTTTATGAAGGGTTTGTAGTCTGCAAGGTTTATAAAGTTAAAACTTAAAACTGTCATTCCTCATTTGTTACTCAGACATTTTTCTGAACCCTCATAATAATAATAATAATAATAATAATAATAATAATGGCATTTATTAAGCACTTACTTTGTGCAAAGCACTGTTCTAAGCACTGGGGAGGTTACAAGGTGATCAGGTTGTCCCACGGGGGGCTCACAGTCTTAATCCCCTTTTTACAGATGAGGTAACTGAGGCCCAGAGAACTTAAGTGACTTGCCCAAAGTCGCACAGCTGACAATTGGCGGAGCTGGGATTTGAACCCCTGACCTCTGACTCCAAAGCCCGTGCTCTTTCCACTGAAACATGCTGATCAGTCTCTATTTTTAAAAATCAATTTCAGGTAAACCATACAAGTCAGTTGCTTCAAGTTGGTTCCCTTGGCTATGTTAATGAAGGCTGGAGAGGAGGGGTTCCACAACTGTGTTATAACCAGTTCTGAGCTGCATTTGGTTAAATGTTCCCTTATCCTTCTGTAGGGTTTTATCCAAATCACAGAATACCTGCTATAGCAGGAATGAGGAACATAAAAAGGGTGGTGGTGGGGTGGAGATTCAGGGGCCCAAAGGGGCTGGTAAACCTTATAATTTTATTTGTTTGGTTTTAAATTCCACCTATGAAACAGATGCTCTACTGTTTTAGATAACTGAAACTGCCTAATGGATTTGCAAGTGGGGTATTTGGCTGTGAGTGCGTAGTCATTCATATTTATTGAGCACTTACTGTGTGCAGAGCACGGTACTAAGCTCTTGGGAGAGTACACTGCAACAATAGAGACACATTCCCGGCCCACAATGAGCTTACAGTCCAGAGACTGCACACTGTAGGTACTCAATAAATGCTGGTGGTTGATTAGATAGACTTTGACTTTGAAAAGTCTATCCTAGGTAAGGATATCAACTATGTTGAATTTTCACCCATGCATTCTCTCCCAGGGCTTAGTATAGTACAGTAAACATTTAACAAATACTATTACTACTGCTACTAAGGGAAACCTGAATACATTTGGTTTGGAGCAAATGTTTGTGGTCATAGGAAGACACCCCAGTTCCAAGCTAATCCCTAAAACCTATAGAATTCAAAATTGAACTCTCTGTGATCTGAGTTTTCAAAGGAAAAATCTAAAACATTTTCAGTGTTTGTGGTGAATACATGCATCTGTCAGCAGCTGGAATGCTCTCCATGGAATCAATCAGAGATATTTACTGAGTACTTACTATGTATAGAACTCTGTACTAAGTACTTAATATAAGGGACCAGATTCATATGTGGTCATTCATGAGTACATAGGGCAGGATTTCATTATTCTCATTCTCTTCTAATGTAAATATTGAAAAAAAAAAAACAGTTTTTAAAAGCGAAATGATCCTGACCAAACTTGCTATATTCAAGAAAATACACTTCCTATTTCAACCCCTGAAGTTGTGGTAAATTTCTTTTGACATAATATGTATTTCAGTAAAATCATCTAGTTAAGGATTCATTATGACATTTCAGTCCACCATAATGCACAATTCCTTTCCTGTTTTCATAAAACATTACTCCATATGAGATATTCACATTAACTACAATTGCCAAAATGACTGATGCTTAAATCGAACGACAATTTCTGTCATTATTAAACTTCATTATAAAATAAAGTATGTGGGTGGAATTGTGGTTTGATGGCTTTGTAATTTGCTCTACCTTTTCAATGTACTTTTCAGTTACATCAACTGAATCATTTCATCTTATGGATGCAAAGATGAAGGAAAAGAACAAAAACATGGCCATTAACTGAAGCAGTGCAAATGTGCATAGTTAATGGAAACCATTTTGACATTTTGTATTTGATTCCATGGTGTATCTACTCAAACAATTTCAATGGCATATTAGAACAAAATGCTACATTGTACTCTTCACTAAGAATGCAAGTAATAGACTTCAAAAATTACCTTTTCACTGAAAGTATTATCTGTTGGAAATGAAGAAATGTTTTACATTAGGAGAGGCTAATATCAGTAAGGGGGAGCAATGGGCTGGAATGATAAGTCCTGGGAGGCAGATTTGACTCTTTACTTTCCAAAAGGAACCCACTGCCACCTAGTTAAAAACGCAACCTCATAACGAACCCTCCCGTCCCAGCAGCCCTAATTCCAGCCTTCAATACCCATCTTCATTTTTTTTTTTTTTTGGATGCAATTGAAATTAGAAATATCCAAATGGGAGACTATATTTAATCACCAAAGCACAGCTCTTTGGAAAATGGAATTGGCTTTTAAACCTTAAAACCAGTTTTCCAGGTGAGAGTCGACACTGGCAGATCTGATTCCCGGAATTGAATAGTAGAAGTAGTAGTAGTAGTAGAGGTATCTATTGAACACCCTCTGTGTACTAAATGCTTGGGAAAGAATACAGTGAGCTTACACTCTAATAGGGGAGATTAGGCATTAAAAAAAATTACAAATAGCGCAGTCAGGATAAACGGACCGGACACTAGCCTATATAGACTGGTGTAGAGGGAAAGTGTAAATGTACGTGTGAGAGCAAGAGGTGGCTGTTTGTTATTCTGAGGCTTTAGGTGCATGTTAAGCTATAAATCAGCAGATATTCCATAGAGTTACCTACCAAAGGAAAACTTGTTGAGGAGGTCCTTAAAGCAGGGAGAGAAGGGTTGCCTGCTCCTTCTGCAAAGTTTCACTAAAGAAACAAAAGCGAGAAGACAGACCCAGGTGGATGGAAATAAGGGGCTTCGGAGAAGGTGAGAATGGATGGCATGAGAGAGGAGGCTGAATTGAGGAAGGGATGAAAGAGAGGGGCAAGTGTTTTAAGTCCTGTGGCCAAAGAGGAGAAAATTTAGCAGAGTCTAGGGTTTTCGGAAAGGATCAGGAGAACTGACTAGGAGCTTCAGGGGAAGGGGAGGAATTCTGGTCTGCAGCAAGTAAGGGAGTTCATGGTACATAATAATAATAATAATAATAATGGCATTTGTTAAGCACTTACTATGTGCAAAGCACTGTTCTAAGCGCTGGGGAGGATACAAGGTGATCAGGTTGTCCCACATGGGGCTCAGTCTTAATCCCCATTTTACAGATGAGGTAACTGAGGCACAGAAAAGTTAAGTGACTTGCCCAAAGTCACACAGCTGACAACTGGCAGAGGTGGAATTTGAACCCATGACTTCTGACTCCCAAGCCAGTAATAATAATAATAATGATAGCATTTATTAAGCGCTTACTGTGTGCAAAGCACTGTTCTAAGCGCTGGGGAGGTTACAAGGTGATCAGGTTGTCCCATGGAGGGCTCACAGTCTTCATCCCCATTTTACAGATGAGGTAACTGAGGCCCAGAGAAGTGAAGTGACTTGCCTAAAGTCACACAGCTGACAATTGGTGGAGCTGGGATTTGAACCCATGACCCCTGACTCCAAAGCCCGTGCTCTTTCCACAGAGCCACGCTGCTTCTGCTACATGTTTGGATCCCATAGAATTGTTGGCAGAAAAAGAATGGGCGTGGTGGGTAGCTCATTCTAATAATAGCTGTGGTATTTGTTAAGCACTTACTCGTTGCTTAAGCGGTGGGGTAGGTGCAAGGTAATCAGGTCCCACATGAGGCTCACAATGTAAGTAGGACAGAGGACAGGGTTTGAATCCCCATTGTGCAGATGAAGAAACTGAGCACCGGAGGAGTTAAGTGAGCTGCTCAAGGTCACACAGCAGTAAATGGCGGAGCTGGGATTTAGAACCCAGGTCTTCTGACTCCCAGACTTGTGCTCCTTCAGTAGGTTACGCTGCTTCCCAAGGGTGTCCCCAATCTCAAAGAAAGAATTATGAAGCAACTCATCATCAAAGGTCTTCGAAGTACCTGTGATTATCTATTTGAGGGACAATTAGGAGTGACCCAACTAGATTTCTACTGGGTGGCACAAGATCCTGTCTTTAGAATTGTCCTTGTTTTTCCATGTGAGCAGCTGGCCAAAAGGGCTAGCATGCCTCCAGCCACCTTCCACATCCCGTGTTCATTAAACCATCCTTAGCCGTACTATCGGCATTTACTATTAGCCGAGCCTGACTGTCAGTTGTATTGTGCCTCTTGGGGTGTTCATCTTCCCAGAGCCTCTGACTGAAAGGAGCCTTCCTTCTGTTTTCTGCTAAAAGGTAAAGTAACATAATAAGGAAACATCCAAACTATATGTTCCCACAAGCTTCTGGGGGCTGGAGGCTGGCTTCCTTCAGAAACGACCCTAAGTGTTCCCTTTAAAATATAATGTTGCATTGCCAGGAATCTTGCAAAATCAAGGAAGCCTTGGCAAGTATGTATGATGAAGTGAATGCCTGATATGCATGTAGTTAAGATAGACAATGATGCCAGGTGGTACCTCAGTATATAATAGAAAAGAACATTCTGTCAAAGCATGGCAATCAATAGCAAAGACCATTTAAAAATCAAAACATATTCACCACTGTCCTTTATAGTGTTAAACTGATTATTCACTTCAAGTAATTGAAGGCATTGGGGTGGCTGTGGAGAAGAGTGCTCATTTTTCTTTTTGTAATACAGAGCGAGGTACGAAGGCTTAGTGTCACACTGTTCCTCGGTTTCCAATCTAATCCAAAGAGTAAATAATGAACCCGAAGATAGAGGTGATTTTTCCAATGACTGGATGATTTCTAAACGATACCTTGGCATCTTTTGAAACAGGTCATAAATATTAACCTATTCATTCCTTTTCTTAATAAAGAAAAGCTTAGCCATGGCCTGTCAGTCTTGGTGCCATTGCAGGACTTAAGTAAAAGAAACACGAAGCCGTTCTCCCTTTGGAACTACTCCTCGAGACGATAATGATAATAACGAAGATAATGTTACTTGGAACCATTTACTGTGGGCCAAAGCACTGTGGTAGAGAAAAGATAATCAGAATTATCTGTCCTGCCCAGGATTTACAGTCTGAGGCAGGGAGAGCAAGGATTATTATGACCATTTTACAGATGGGGAAACTGAAGTTCAGGCAGGTTAAAAGACTTGCCCAAGGTCACATAGGAGGCCAGTGGCTGAGCTGGAACTACAACCTGAGTCTCTAGACCCACATCCCCCCATCACCCTTACCCTAAGTAACCTGTCAGCAGTGGCCAAGATGTAAAAGGAAGGAATTGCATTTGGCCAGAAGCCGTCTGACAGGTGTGGTTATAATAAGGATTACCAAATGGGAACCTTCCACAGAAAATGCTCTACTTTTAGTTTCCCATAATTCCATCCTTGGTGGCCACGCCATAAGGAACTTTCCTTGTGGTGGAGGGAATTCTGTGGATTGGGGTAAATCCCTGCCCTCCCATGGGATACCATGGGAGTGTATCCTGGGGGTACCCTCTCTTCTCTGTTGGTTTTGAGCACACCCAGAGAGGCAGCCTGAGCAGGGACCAAGGAGTGTTGCCAC
Organism: Tachyglossus aculeatus; assembly: GCF_015852505.1. Classification (NCBI taxonomy): domain Eukaryota; kingdom Metazoa; phylum Chordata; class Mammalia; order Monotremata; family Tachyglossidae; genus Tachyglossus; species Tachyglossus aculeatus. The sequence continues at coordinate 18,983,763 of NC_052090.1, read as the reverse complement.
GTTATTAACAAATGAAACAAAAATAAAATCCCTGGAAGTCATGCTAGTGGGCCTGGGGGAGCCCTTTAGGCCTAAATAGCCTGCTTGTGGCGGGGAGGTCCCAATTCTGCATCCCATAATAATAATAATAATAATAATATTGGCATTTGTTAAGCGCTTACTATGTGCAAAGCACTGTTCTAAGCGCTGGGGGGGATACAAGGTGATCAGGTTGTCCCACGTGGGGCTCACAGTCAATCCCCATTTTACAGATGAGGTAACTGGGGCTCAGAGAAGTTAAGTGACTTGCCCAAGGTCACACAGCAGACATGTGGCGGAGCCGGGATTCGAACCCCTGACCTCTGACTCCAAAGCCTGGGCTCTTTCCACTGAGCCACGCTGCTTCTCTGCATAATAAACTAGGATCCAGCCTGCCATTTTGCTGTTCTACTTCGTTTCTGTCACCGCTTGTGCATCGAAAGTCACTTAGAGAGCGAGTCCACAGCCAATCCCTCCATTGTCTGAGATCTGTTTAAGGATCTTAAGAAGGGGTGTCAAAAGTTCCTCAGTAAAGTTCCCTCACTAACACATGATAGGGTGATCGTCTAATAAAGAAATAACTTTTTTTGTGGTGATTTCTGATAGGTAATCATGACTAAATCCGCAGTGTGTGAAAGAATTAAACTAATTGCTCTGGAAACATGGCAACATTTAAATCCCAGAAGGCAATTAAACTAAGGTTTGGTATTTTTGTCCAAATATCTCTCTCTCTTTCAGTCTGTGTTCATAGACTGTTCAAATGTTTCTGCTCCCTCTACAGTTCATTGTCCTGTCTTTCTAATCATTCACATCTTAACAATTACACGATCACATCTAATTGCATCCTTGTTGGCCCTGGGGCTCTCATTCATGCAGAATAGATGAAGAATTGAAGACGCAACCACGTCAATAGAACTGGGCTTCTGAGCCTCTTCTCCTAGATCTTGTTTCCTGGTATAGGCCAATCCCATTATGTTTTTCCTGTAGAGAAGTGTTTATGTAGTAGAGAAGCAGCGTGGTTCAGTAGAAAGAGCATGGGCTTTGGAGTCCGAGGTCATGGGTTCAAATCCAGGCTCCGCCAATTGTCAGCTGTGTGACTTTGGGCAAGTCACTTAGCTTCTCTGGGCCTCAGTTACTTTATCTGTAAAATGGGGTTTAATACTGTGAGCCCCTGGTGGGACAACCTGATCACCTTGTAACCTCCCCAGCGCTTAGAACAGTGCTTTGCACATAGTAAGCACTTAATAAATGCTATTATTATTATTATTATTACTGCCCTTGGCAGTGATTTTTTAATGGTATTTAATAATGATGGCATTTATTAAGCGCTTCTATGTGCAAAGCACTGTTCTAAGCTCTAGGGAGGATACAAGGTGATCAGATTGTCCCACGTGGGGCTCACAGTCTTCATCCCCATTTTACAGATGAGGTAACTGAGGCGCAGAGAAGTTAAGTGACTTGCCCAAAATCACAAAGCTGACAATTGGCAGAGCCGGGATTTGAACCCATGAACTCTTGTTAAATGCTTACTATGTATCAAGCACTGATCTAAAGTACTGGGGTCGATACAAGTTTATCAGGTTGGATACAGTCCCTGTCCCACATAGAGCTAGCAGTTTAAGTAGGAGGGATTAATCCCCAGTTTGCAGTTGAGGAAATTGAGGCACAGGCAAGTTAAATGACTTGCCCAAGGCCACTCAAAAAGCAGTTGGCAGAGCCAAAATTATAACTCAGATCCTCTGATTCCCAGGCCCATTCTCTTTCCACTAGGTCGTGTTGTAAGCAGCATGGCTTTGTGGCAAGAGCCCATGCTTGGGAGTGAGAGGACGTGGGTTCTAATCCCGTCTCTGCCACTTGTCTGCTGTGTGACCTTGGGCAAGTCGCTTCACTTCTCTGTGCCTCAGTTACCTCATTTGTAAAATAGGGATTAAGACTGGGAGCCCCAAGTGGGACAACCTGATTACCTTGAGTCCATCCCAGTTCTTAGAATAGTGTTTGGCACATAGTAAGCACTTAACAAATACCATTATCAGTATTATCCCCATCCTGACTGGTTGGGATGATGATTTACAGTGGGCAGTTAGAGCAAATGCGCTGCTCTTCTGAGCAAAAAAATGCCAGGCCATTCAAGGCAAATCACGACTTTGAGAGTGTCTACTATGTGGATACAAAGGCCAAAATGACTTTTGTTGTAATTGAGCCCAGCCCACAGATAGAGCGGCTGCTGATGCCACTTGTGGCTCTCGGATACCTAGACACATGTCGTGTTAGATATGTTAGGTCAGGCACCCTAGGTAATGTAAGGATGTCATATGGACCATTTTGCAGAAGTCCAATTCCATTGTATTGTACTCTCCCAAGCATTTAGTAAAGTGCTCCGCACATAGCAAGTGCTCAATAAATACCATTATTGATTGATATTGCAGGCAAGTGGGTTAGCAGTCAAAGCCTAACCTTCTGGGGTGCCCTTCTCTTGTGATGATGATGACAATGATGGTATTTGGTAAGTGCTTATTATGTGCCAAACACTATTCTAAGCGCTGTGGTAGATACAAGGTAATGAAGTTGTCCCACATTGGGCTCACAATCTTAATCCCCATTTTACAGATGAGGTAACTGAGGCACAGAGAAGTTGTGACTTGCCCAAAGTCACACAGCTGACAAGTTGCGGAGCCAGGATTAGAAACCACAACCTCTGATTCTCAGGACCATGCTCTTTCCCCTAAGCCGCGAGCAAATACCTCACACCCACGGGGGGGATTCTGATAACCTCCCCCCAACCCAAGTAACCACTGGAGAACTTGAGATATTTTACCTCACTGGAATTTCTGCCGAGGATTTATCTTCAAGATCTTCATTTTCTTCTATACCTCTCTAAGACAATGACACTTTCCCCGGCTCCAGTGTTTCCTTTGTTTATATCTTCAGGGACTGCAATCTTGAGCATTTTTTTGTGTGTGCTTCTGTTTTTCCCTAATAGATTTCTGCCTTCTTTTCAGTGGGTGATAGCGTGTGGAACCTGTACAACAAGTTACAAATGATGTAGGGAATGAAAAATCTCAGCCTTGAACACAAAAGATCAAGGCTCCACAGTGAAACCACCATTGGCTCTGCCGTTTGCTGTAAACATACCGAGATAAAATATTCATAGATTAATTACACTACCCAGGGAATGAGTCCTGAAAACAAGAAAACTAATTTACTTAAGTGGAAAGCCTCCCTGTTAGCCAAGGTCTCTGGGGGCTTATTCAGATGACTTACCTAGGCTGTCTTGTTGATAGAAGATGAGGTGAAGGGTTAGGGTTGAGGGAGGGTGAATGAGTTGATGGAAAGAAGAGATAAAGCGAGGGGTGGAGGCTGAATCAGGTCTAACTTGAGGTGATTGAACTTGGTGAGAACACAATCAGAAGGAAAGAAGAGTTCTCACAAGCAAAGTTACAGGATATTTCACTCACTGTACAGAGTGAGTTGAAAAGCCTTAAAAGCCAGAGTGCGTATTTGTCAGTTATTTTTGGCAAAATTCCTCTGTCCTACCTGATTATCTTGTATCTACCCCAGGCTAGCCACATAGTCCTCAACAAATACAGCTATTTTTTAAATGGTATTTAGGTGCTTACTATGTGCCAGACACTGTATTAAGGGCTGTAGATAAAACCTAATCAGTCCATATCCCGTATGGGGCTCTAAATCCACATTTTACAAGTAAATAAGCAGAGGCACAGAGAAGTTGAGTGACTTGCCCAACATCACCCCAAAAGACAAGTGGCTTAGCCAGGAGGAGAACCCAGATCCTTCCGACTTCAGGCTCGTGTTCTCTACGTTAGGCATGCTACTTCTGTTGCTGTTGTTTTAAGAGGATAAGGGATGAGGTGGGTTTGGCATCAGAGGCTTCAGTTCTGCAGCACTACAAGCAGTTCAGATAGAGGGCAAATAAATAACTGTAAATGGAAGGCTAATTCAAACATATTCTCTGGGCCTTACTTCTGTGGTTTGCTTTGCTCCTTGGTTTCCGATACTTATGGAAAGGAATTCTGGGCAGATAATAGAAGAGATGGAGATGACAGTTGGACTAGAAGATGGAAACTCAGAAGCAGCCTGTACTAATCCATTGCCTGAAAATAACTTTCCCTATGAATGACGTCAGGGAAGGTTCCAAATCTTTCAGTACCCAAACCTTCTTGTCTATTTCTTTTTAAAAAATGGCATAATGGACAAAAGATGCTAGAACTCTTGACAATAGAAATGGAAGGTGGATAGAGCTTAATTTGCTTCCTCTCTACCAGGTAGTGAGAATATTTTTCTAAACAAGCGCCTTCTCATGGAAACTTTAAAAGCCCAGTAATATAATCTTTACTGAAGTCACGTTTCCTCCAAGAGGCTGTCATTTCCTCTTTTCCCTCAACCTTCTGCATTACCCTTTGTTCCCTATATTCACTGCTTCCTCAGCCCCACAGGACTTATTTGCATATCCATAATCTATGTATTTATATTAACGTCTGTCTCCCCCTCTAGACTGTGAGCTCATTGTGGGCAGGGAATGTGTCTACTAACTCTGTTGTACTCTCCCAAGTACTTAGTATAATGCCCTGCACTCAGTAAGAGTTTAATAAATACATCTGATTGATAATCATTTTCATGCTGTTGGAATTGGGAAAGAAGCTAAAGATAAGTAGAAAATAGTCCATGAAAGAAAGAAATAAAATTACATTGAGATATGATCACTGTATTTTTTCCCCCTGCACCGCAGATTACCCTGTTGTAAAACTTTTATCCAGTTGATATGTCAAAGATGTTTCTGGAATATTGTTTGCTAAGGAGGCAAAGATATTAGCAACTAGTTCATTCCCCCTCTTCTCCCTCCTGCCTCCGGCACTCTTAAAATTGGTCCTCAGCAAAGTCAAAAGGGCTGATTACTAAATCTGAGTATCACTCCAGATTTCAAGCCTAATCCAAACTGCTCACACAAATAAAACAGCGCTCTAAAAAAACCCATAATGTACTAGACATGGTTCACTGCCCACTGTGGACCCTGCCCATCTTCTTTTAATTGAACAACTGATAAACAAAACCATTCAACTTTATGGAGCATTTTTAATAGGGAGCAAATCACTGGATATTTTGTAAATATAGATAGGAGGACAGGCTTTGGTGCCCCCAGTGTGAGCTGTCCACAAGATTCTAATAGTGGAAATGCCTACAGAGCTGCCTTTGGAGATTTGTGGTGTGGTTGCCATGGCTACCAAACTTTAGGGCATTGTTTTCTACAAGGGATCACGGAATGACAGATGGCCCATTACAGAATCATACATATTTGGAGAAGAAAGAAAATATATCATTATGAAGTCCATCTTGCCACAGCTGCAGGAGAATTGAAGATGCCATAACCTCTAGAGGAGTGGGGAGAGGAGGAAGGTGGAGGAGGGGAAGTATCCTTTTTCTGAATCTTCAGAACATCAGGTTGTGTTGGCTTGTTTGAAGTTGGTTCTTATTGCCCATACCCATTTTTGTTCTGATGGTGCCACCAGAATCCCCAAAGTGTTCTGAGTCTCCTGTCAGTGAGAACAGGGTGGAAAACAAGGGACAGCTAACCAGTCTGGTTAAAGACAATAATGAACATTACCCACTGAATGGGTGACCGTGTTTTGGGGAAAATAAGGGACCAGTTCTAGTTTGAAACTTTCTCCCTCACCTGAACTGCCTCCAAGACCCATGGCCCAGTTTCCACCTTTCCTGCTGTTGAGAAAGGGACAGTGCTAGGACTGGGCCTCAGGCTAGACCAAGTGAAGGAAGGTTCCTTGAGAGTAGGGATCGTGTGTACCAACTCTGTTGTATTCTAAGCTGTAAGTGCTCTACCTGTAGAAAGTGCTCAATAAATAACATTCATTGATGGATTATTCCTAGAGCGTCCCCATGGAAGGGCAAAAGATCTTCCCCAATTAATCTCTACTCTCCTGCTTCATATCCCCAAATACCACTTCAGCCTTTCTGCTTATAAGCATTTAAAATCTCACCATTCCCATGGTGCTTATGTATATGTCTTATGTACTCTCCCACTCTCCCCATCTGTTATTTTCCCTTGGTAGATTGTAAACAGCATGAAGGTGAGGATCGGGTCTCTGAACGTTACTGTGCGCTCCCCTTCTGGCCTGTAAACTCCTTATGGAAGGGATCATGTCTACCAACTCTATCGTACTGTATTCTCGAAAACAGTACTGTGCTCTGCACACAGTAATCAAGCAGTCAATCAGTGCTTTTTTTCAAGTGCTTACTGTGTGCCGAATACTGGATTGAGAGCCTGGGAAAACCGTCAACACTATTGGTTGAATTTCTTGTGCTGAGCCCTGGCTGGGTACATAGGGTACCTGCAGTCTCTTTCCTCAAGGAGCTTATAGTCTAATGGGAAAGAAAGAAAAATAGGAAAAGGAGAGGAAGAGGTACAAACTGAAGAGATGGAGTTGGGAATGGAAGAGAGGCTGCAGGAGGAGGTGGGATTTCTGGAACAGGAAAAGTGGGAAAATTGAAAGTTGGGTAAAAAGGAGATAGGAAAATGAAGAGGGGACAGAGGAGATGGGGAATAGAAGGGTAGGAGTACAGTGGCCAAGGGAAAAACAAACACGTTAACCATGACAGAGGGAAGGGAACCAACAGAGGAATTAAGGGATGCAAGTTGAGAGATGGAAGGGAATTTTAGGAGAGGTGAAAACAAATAGTGTCAAGAGACGGGGATGGAGAAAGAGAGAAAGGAGAAGTTCCTGAAGATCTGTTTGTTTTGGGATAAGGCCAGAAATTCCATTTGAGTCCAGGTAAGGTCAATTGTCTTGTAACGGGTAAGAGCTTTCAAGCAAATGAATGAGTTAGTTTTAGTATTTATTAAGCACTTGCTAAGTGTTGAGCACCGTGGTATAATCAGCCCTGTCAAAATCTAAGAGGTAGTGAGAGCAGGTATCTTATCCCACAGTAGACAAATGAGTCCCAGAAGAGATAAGTGACTTGCCCATGGCCACCCAACAGGCTAGTGGCAGAGCAGCAGGTCTCCTGACTCCCAACTCCATGCCCTTTCCACTAGGCCATAAATCTCAACTAAGGAAAGGGAAGAGGAGGAAAGGAAGGAGCTTATTCCCCAGCACCTAGTACAGTTCTCTGAGCACAGTAAGTACTCAATAAATACCATTAATTGTTTGAAAGAGCACTCACCGTTATCTCCAGCCTTACTATCCCACGGATCTCATCTTTGTGATTCTCGTGCAACTTTCCAATGCCTATGACTTGGCTGCCCTCCTCCTCCTCCTCCTCCTCCTCCTTCCCTAGCTGAGCTGGCAGACTCTTGCAAGCCCATTTATTTGCAGGTATTCACTGCATATCCCTGCCATCAGTCTTCCCAATGCACAAACCCCCCTGCTGATCTAACCCCAGGACTTTCTTGGGCTGAGAACACTGGTCATTCCCATCCCAAACGGTAGGATCTAGGATGAATGGGCATTAAGAAATTGACTGGTTAGTCAGATTTATTCCTTTTGTCAGCTATGTGATCCATTTTTTAACCTTTGCATATAAAGGTTTGAAGTTGGTACATTAACCCCCACATGACACCACTTCCTCTCCAAATATTCCTGTTTAATTAATGGAAACATAAGAGTTGTCAGAATTAGGAAACAGGGCCATCTCTTCTGTTTAAGGAGCTCTGGCGATAAAAATGTTTCTCCATAATTCATCCGCAGAGCATTCACTGAAAGCTTTCTGCTGCTAAGAATTTTTGTAGACTCCCCCCAGAATATTACAGAATAGCATCGACAGTTTGGTTGTAAGGGGTGAGGTTGTGGAGAGGGGCTCTCTTGAAGCTGTATTCCTAAAGGGCGTAAACATGTAAGAACTATTCATTTTTTGCGTGTTGGCATGTTGTAAAATTCTGTTTTCTTTTCATTTCTGGATGTTGTAAATAAGCTGGACTTGTACAGTAGGTTTTTGTCAGGCTCCCAGAAAGACAATTTTATTTTATAGCACATCCTAGACTGACAGCCAGAAACTGTTCTGCACCACCTCAGTACAAACAAAATTAGCTTTTCACAATATTTTTGCAGATGTTAAAGGTCATTAATAGAATGAAACCAGATGACTAAAGCAATACATTTGGAATGATTGGGTTTTATTTTTCTCCCCTGCTTAAAGACACAGAGTCCTCTTTTCTCCATGACTTGGCTGCATTTCGAATGTTATTTTTTTAAGCTATTTAATGGCTTCCAAAATCATAAAAGTCAAAGTGGTAGGATATGTATTTCTTGGCTTATGCCACTTTGCTTGTGTGACAGATCTGGAATCTTTGCTGGGATGAACATAGTATCAACTGTTGAAACAACGCACCGCTTTAACAATTATCCCATCTCTGTATTTTCACTGAGGTCAAACTCCTTGTCATGATTGAGTGAAATGCCTCTCCCCGTTTTTTAACAGAATACAAAATCATGGGAGAGGAAAAACAAATCCCTTAATGGGAAGTCATCTCTGTTGATTAAAATGGGTAATAAGGTGCACTGTGAAAGCAAGACTAGACAGCAGTGACAAACCACCGTGGCGGCTTTTCCCATTTAGACTGCGGCATCTGGCCCAAAGGTTAGGAAGCAACCACTGGGCCCCAGATGAAGATCCATCTTCATCTCTCTGCAGTGTTTACAGTTTTGCCCAGAAACCAATGTTCTTTCCGGAACACTCCTCCCCTCAGTATTCACGGGGCTTTCTATTTAAAAGACAGTTTATGTCATGTATGCTTCAAAAGCTCAGGGATTTTCTCTGTTACATAGTAGTAATGAGGTAGCTCTCGGTGTTTTTTTCTTTTCCTGGCCTTTGCACTTTCCTCACCTAATGACTGGAGATGTGGTACCTGTTTGGGGAATATTGTGGCTTTTCCCCATTAGGAAGACACTAGCCATCATGACGTTTGTGTGGCCTTTCACTCTCTTGAAAGGTTCCATCCCCTAGTTGGATGGAAATGGCAAAAGGTTTTTGAAGCGGCGATGCTATTTTGATGAGTGCGGTACAAAATCTGAAAAAAGGAAAAAACAGTAATTATGGCACTTGTTAAGCGCTTACTATGTGCCAAGTACTGTTCCAAGTTCTAGGTAGATACAGGTTAATCAAGTTGAACACAATCCGTGTCCCGCATGGGGCTTCACAGTCTAAGTAGCGGGGAGAAGGATTTAATCCCTGTTTTCCAGAAAAGGTAACTGAGGTGCAGAGAAGTTAAGTGACTTCCTCAAGGTCACACAGCAGACAGGTGGCAGAGCTGGGATTAGAACCCTCGTCCTCTGACTCTCAGGCCTGTGCTCTTTCCACTAAGCCACAATGCTTTTCTATGTTGGATCTATTAGATGGGTGGTCAGATTTCTAACCAGTTAGCAACATTTTATCTCATTTTATCATTCCCAGTTCACTGTATCTACACCTTGAGGCCCCACACAGCCATTTCAGTATATTAGCTTGGAAACTGAGGCCTGATTTCCTGGTGGGAGGAATTGGGCTCATCCTGAGTGCAATGAAGTTGGTGAAGGGACTTGAGTTTGGAGAGCTAATCAGGTTTGATAATCGTTCGTGAGATGGGGCGGGGTGGGGGGGCAACCTCAGGTGGTCCCAGATTTGGGGGAGCTTTTGTTTGGAGAAGACAGAAGATGATGATGACCAACATCTGTCATCCTTCGAGGAGAGGCTTCTCAATGTTGGTCTGGTCATACCCTTGAGACAGTCCAAAATTCCTGTCTGTTGTTCAGCAAATCACAGCAAACCATGCATGGTTTTAATAAACTTCAACTGTAACCTACTCAGTTGAGAAGCTATAGATTGAAATCCATCTAACTATCTTGTTCCATCCCTGAAAGATAAATCATGTAATGATATGAAACTCATTTTCAGCCTTACAAGTGAAAAGGGTATGTGATTTAAAATGTCATGCTTTGAAGGTATTGTATGAGCAAAATTCCTATAATCAATCATCCAAGGCAAACTATTATTTAGGAACTATTTGAAAGTAGATAAGCTGAAAATATTTTATTTGAACTGCACAGAAAGGTGGTAGTATGTCAAAATTACTTTTTTATATTAACATGTTTGGTTTGGATTCAAACTGGGTGTTAGTTACTTTTCAAAATTGTGGGTTAAACTAAGCTGACATAGAAAAGCACCATAATGGGAGATTCCCTCTAGATTATAAACTCCTTGTGGGTAGAATTCACCAACTATGTTGTATTGTACTCTCCCAAGTGTTTAATACAGTGCTCTGCACTTAGTAGGTGTTCAGTAAATCAATCAATCAATCAATCAATCAATCGTATTTATTGAGCGCTTACTATGTGCAGAGCACTGTACTAAGCGCTTGGGAAGTACAAATTGGCATCATATAGAGACAGTCCCTACCCAACAGTGGGCTCACAGTCTAAAAGGGGGAGACAGAGAACAGAACCAAACATACCAACAAAATAAAATAAGTAGGATAGAAATGTACAAGTAAAATAAATAAATAAATAAATAAATAGAGTAATAAATATGTACAACCATATATACATATATACAGGTGCTGTGGGGAAGGGAAGGAGGTAAGACGGGGGGATGGAGAGGGGGACGAGGGGGAGAGGAAAGAAGGGGCTCAGTCTGGAAAGGCCTCCTGGAGGAGGTGAGCTCTCAGCAGGGCCTTGAAGGGAGGAAGAGAGCTAGCTTGGCGGATGGGCAGAGGGAGGGCATTCCAGGCCCGGGGGATGACGTGGGCCGGGGGTCGATGGTGGGACAGGCGAGAGCGAGGTACAGTGAGGAGATTAGTGGTGGAGGAGCAGAGGGTGCGGGCTGGGCAGTAGAAGGAGAGAAGGGAGGTGAGGTAGGAGGGGGTGAGGTGATGGAGAGCCTTGAAGCCCAGGGTGAGGAGTTTCTGCCTGATGCGCAGATTGATCGGTAGCCATTGGAGGTTTTTGAGTAAATAGTATTGATTGATTGACAGAATGTGGAGTGCGTCTTTGCTGAACTTCTAAGCCCCTCCAACTTCATGTGCTGTGAGTATACAACCAAACATACATTTCTTTTTCTTTGTCTGCTGGCCAAAATGACTTCCAGGTTTCACACACCCCGCCTACCACCAGGACCTGTCTTTGGGAAAGCAAGTCTGAGAGACAAGGGGACTTATTCAGCTCTTCGCATATTCAATAATATAGTTAATTATCTCTTTACTGGTTTCCGGCCTGATCCCTCTGCGTGCAGATTCTCACTTCAGGGGCTGCCTCTGATGGTGCTCTTTCTCTCTCCCCAGTTCCTCCCAGCCTCCACTGCACAGCTTTCTGATTCCTCTGAGATCTCAAGCTTTGTTCCTTTGGCCACCTCAGCTCCTTCATCTTCTCCCTTACCATTCCTTGTCTTCCTTTCTCCACTCCCATGCTTCTTCTTGAGGCCTGTTTCTGCCTTTCCTTGAGGTCTAGTCTCTTTCTCACCGAGCTCCCTCCCCCTTCACATCTGGCAGAACACTGCTCTCTTCTTCTTCAAACCCCCGCTAAAATCACATCTCCAGAAGCTTTCCTGGAGTAATTTCTCATCTCCCCATCCAATTTCCCCCACTGTTGTGTCACCTATACATTTGAGTTCTTAACCCAAAGTACTTAACTGCTTCCCCCCCTCAGTAGTAAACTACCTGTAGTTTATTTTAGTGTCCGTCTTCCCTGCCAGACTGTAAGCTCCTTGAGGGCAGGGATCACGTCTACTAGCTCTTTTGTACTCTTCCAGGCACGTAGTTCAGTGCTCTGTGCAGAATAAGCTCAATAATACCATTGACTGATTATCAATCCCAACGGTAGACCCGTTGCTGAGCCAATTGAAACAGCCAACAGTGACCCAGAGGCCCCTTCTACCTTGTAGATACAGGGATATGATCAGTTCCCTGATAATGTTCTAAGTATGTTCATGGTGTGTCCTGTGTTAAGGCAAAGCCACATTAAACTCCGAGCCCCTCATTCGCAACGGCCTCCGCACATAACCATTTTTTTTCCCCAACACCGGATTGTGTTCTATCCAGATAGATACACATCATCAGCATAACATTCCCTAATCCCCAACAACACCCGATCCAAACAGTGTAGTAAAATACATGTAAAAGAACTGAGTGTATTGAGAAGGTACAATGGCAGCTTGGCACTGAACTCTGATATTTGCTCATCTTCTGTTTTAAAAGGAATGTTTAATCATAGGTACTCGAGAGTAATTCATTCTGACCAGGACAGTGCACTTAAGTCCTTACCCCCTAAACACTTTATTACTCACTCCGCTCCCTAGCACTTATGCACATATTTTTATATTCTGTTGTTTCCCCTACCTGTAAATTTATTTTAGTGTCTAGCACTCCCACTAGACTGTAAGCTCCTTTGGGGCAGGGATCATGCCAGCTCACACCATTCTACTTTCCCAAGTCCTTAGTGCAGTGCTCTGCATAGGATAATTGCTCAATGATGTCATTGATTTATCGAGACTAAGCTTCCAAACAGGTCTGAATGTATCCTGTTGTCATTCATGACTTTTTTTAAATTAGCCTCCCCTGAAATACTCTTGGGTTTAGTTTAAATGAAATACTTTTGCCAAATTTAAAAGTTTCACTGTCTAGTTTGTCCCTTTCTAGTCTTATATATATACTGTATATTCATATTCTATTATGGCTATGAATAGCCAAGGAGCACAAAACTAAAGCAGTATGTTAATAATACGTGAAAATTCCAAGAACTGTGGGCGGTACATGACTGAAAGTGCAGCTATTTATGATATATGCTGTGTGTAGAGAATCATTCTGGCCTAATGGGCAGAGCACAGGCCTGGGAAACAGAAGGATCTGGGTTCTAATCCCGGCTCCACCATTTATCTGCTTTGTGACCTTGGGCGAGTCACTTAACTTCTCTGTGCTTTAGTTGCCTTATCTGTAAAATGGGGATTACTACTGTGAGCCTCATGAGGACGTGGATTGGGTCCAATCTGATTCGCTCCCTGCTCTTTTCACTACGTGAAGTCCTTCCAGAGGACTGATGAAATTCTTTCCTGGGAGTCTTTCTGGGCTTGGGGTGTATGCGTGCTCATGAACTGTCTTTGTGAGCTGTGTTGGTTGATGTTTTCTGGGTGTTGGAGCTCCTCTGGAATGGGTCTCTACCAGAGCGGCTCTCTGTGCTCTGTCCCATCTGGGTTAGGGGTGACCCTGGCTGGGGTGGGGGGAAGGTAGAGGGAAGAAAGAGGACTGTAAGGTGGGAGGGTGGTGGCAGGTAGGTAGGTAGAGTGTGGTTCTTCTGTGCCTGGTTTCCACATTTGTTTCCATGTACAACCGCTTCCTTAAGATAAAAATGCTCAAAGAAGAAAAACCTCCAAGAATTAAGTTAGAATTTGGTTCTATCTTTTCTCCCTCTCCTTCCTCCTCTTGCTCTTTCTTCCCCTCCCTCCCTCCAATGAGAATAGCTTTGCCTGGAAATGTCACAAGGAAGCCTCCCTCCCCTCCTCTCCGTCCTCACCCCCAAACACCTTTCCCCTTGAACCGTCCAGGGAAGAGTTACCTTGACATAATGGATTTCCAAATGCTTTTTGAAAAATGGCAAAACATAAAAGAAAGAACTAGGTATACCCAAGAGAGGTAGAAAATTCTTTTAAGACATCTGTTCCGCTACTTCTGTATCACCATCTGTTTAGGGTTAATGACATGAGAATATGGCCTTAATCTTCATAGATATCTGGGGGCTTTATCACTAACATGTAAATAAATCTGTAAGCAGGGCTTATTTTTTTATGTTGACAAGTTGTTAAATTCTGATCATTTCAAGGAGCAGTAAATAAACCGGCCTCATACAATGTACTTATAATGCACCCTTAGTACAAGCCTTGTTTTTAAAACTCTCAGATACCATTGTTGCTAATGCAAAGTACTGAGAAAGAACAGAAAAAGCTTTTGTGGGGCATTTTTCAATCTCTGAAGATTTCCAAACACTTCTTAATAGATAATAAGCACTGGGTAGACTAAGGCTGAGGTAATTGTGTCGGAAAATGTGACACATTCTGTATTCAGCAAGAACTGACAAACAGCTGCAGATGTGAGAATCTATTTTATTGACAAGTAATGTTTACCGGTTTCCAGGTTATAAATCTGTAGGCCAGAGCACATAATGCAGCAGTATCTTTTCAGTAGATAAGAGGGTCATGAGTAATTCCAATTTTTTTTAAGCACCATAATGGGATCTATAACTTCTATATGATAGATGCAGAAGCTATTTAATATCTCATCTAAGTAGAGAAAATAATAGCAAGGTGTCTGAGCTCCTGGGAAATGCAAGGGAAAGTGCTGGGTAAGAGCAAGATCTCTTTTGCTAGGATTTTTCCAAGCAAAAAAGATTTGCTGTGAACGGAGGCATGGGCCAGTGTTGATGAGAAATCACACTGGTTCTGGGTTGGCATCTTCCAGGTAAAAACTGGGGACTTTTTGAAGGAGGGATCTGGGAAAAATAGTGTCAACGGGGAGGGGTGGAGGGAAAGACTGTGAGCCCGTTGTTGGGTAGGGACCGTCTGTATATGTTGCCGACTTGTACTTCCCAAGCGCTTAATACAGTGCTCTGCACACAGTAAGCGCTCAATAAATACGATTGAATGAATGAATGAATGAATGAAAGAGATTGATTTCCTCTTGTGGCCCTTGTTACTCTCCAAATCAAATTCAGTCAAGACCACTGAATGGTATTGACTGAGTGTTTACTTTGCATGGAGCACTGTACTGAGCACTTGGGAAAGTACAGTACAGGCAATGGTCTTAAGAGGCTCCTTAATCATCATCATAATAATAATAATGATGATGATGATAATTGTTAAGTGCTTGTCATGGGTTAAGTGCTGTTCTAAGTGCTGGGGTAGATGCAAGTTAATTTGGTCAGACACAGCTCCTGTCCCACAGAATAGAATTTCTTCCAGAATGCCCAGGCAGCAGCTGTCAAGAGTAACAGTAGAAGTAGGAGCAGCAACAGTATTTATTGAGTGCCTACTGAGTACAAGGCACAGTGCAAGGCATTTGGAAAGGTACAACAGCAACGTGAGACACATTCCCTACTTCCATTTTAATGTGCAACCATGGATTCTGTCTGGATCAGTGATGCCAGTAAGAGCATCTCGTGGCCCGAACAACTTGCCCCTAATTTTTTTCTATCCTTACCATGCTGAATTATGACTAGTTATCAACAAACCCTTCCTGTTAGAAAATGACATAGCTAACTTTTGTCCTAAGAAAAATAATTTGTTAACTTTCTTTTCGCTTTTTTCAACCTTTCTGGTGGTTGACTGTATTAGGATTCAATAAATCAATCCATCAATGGCAATTGTTGAGCTCTTACTATGTGTGGAGCACTGTATTAAGCTCTTGGGAGAGTACAATACACATTCCCTGTCCATAAGGAGCTTACAGTCTAGCGGGGGAGACAGACGCTAATATAAATAAATTATGCATATGCACAAAAGTGCTGTAGGGCTGAATACCAAGTACCCAAGGGGTACAGATCCATGTGCATTGATGATGCAGAAGTGAGAGGAAATCAGGAGGAAAAAAGGCCTAATTGGAGAAGGCCCCCCATGTGACTTTAATAAGGCGATAATGTGGGAGGCACTTTTGCTGATTCCCTCTCCTGCACTTCAGGGCAGTATGTTTGGGAACAAGGTAATGAGCCAGCCACTAGGAAATCTGTGCATACAGGAATTCTGCACTTACAGATTCATTCATTCATTGTCATATTTATTGAGTGCTTACTGTGTGCCGAGAACTGCACTAAGCGCTTGGTGCAGAGCGGCCTGGGAGCCGGTACAGGATGATGCTGGGATTCTTAGTCCTACTTCCTTGCCGCAAAAAGGCAGTAATGTGAGAACACTGGAGCTGCAGCAGAAGGACAACTCGCTAATACCTCCCTCAGGATAGAGTCCAAGCCCAGGGGAGCCCAGCTTGGAATATCACTACCCAACAGAAAGCGACCAGAAAGCTGTCCTTTCAGCTTCCCAGCCGATTGCAAACAAGGAGGCCGGGGTCTTTGGGTTCTGTAAGCACAGCCTGAGGTCTCTTCACGTCCTTAACCCGGCCGGGTCACACATCTTAGCCCTGAAGGGGCAGTTGATCCAGAGGTTAGTCAGACAATTTTGGTACCTCCAGGGGGACGTGTCCAGAAGCTGAAGATTTCAGCTGGTTCTCAGCTGGGGTGGCTGCTGGCTTAGCATTATTTAAAAGCTATTTTAGCCATTTGTCATATGTTTCTGGTAATGGGAGCTACAGTGCCCTCCTGGAAATCACAGGAGAGCTAAAACATCTGAACATATCTGCTATACAGCACAATTTCAAAGCCCCTGGCATGTTACTCTTCCAGTGTTCACTGTGGTAGTGAATCCTGTGATAAATTAATGTGTATGTGTGTGTGTGTTCTGATTTCTTGGTGAAAATGTTAGTAAACACTATTGCTTCTTGACCTTATTTTCTTACTGTTTTAGAACCTAAGTTACATTAGTTTGCTTTCTTTATTGTAAGTCACGTTTGGCCTTTTCTAAAATGACTTTTGCCGAGTTTTCTTGTAACAGGCAATCCCTTGAATTTACTGAGTGCTTCTTGTATGGAGAACACTGTACTAAACACTCGACAGAATACAACATAAGAGTCGGTAAATGTGTTCCCTGCCCCCAAGGAGCTTACAGTTTAGAAAGGGAAGCAGACATTAAAATAAATTACAGATATGTATGGAAGTGCTGTTGGGTGGGGTGAGTAAAAGGTAGAAATCCCAGTGCAAGGGCAATGCAGAAGAGAGAGGGAGGTCAGGAAATGAGGGCTTAGCTGGGGAAAACTCTTGGAGGAGATGTGATTTTAATTAGGCTGCAGAGGGGGGGAGAGTGATGGTCCATTGGATATAAAGAGGGAGGGCATTCCAGGTCCGAGGCAGATCATGGGCTAGCGGTTGGCAGCAAGGTAGAAGACATTGAGGTACAGTGAGTAGGTTGGTCTTAGAGGAGCGAAATAAACATGCTGGGTTGTAGTAGGAAATCAGTCAGTTAAGATAGATGGAGCAAGGTGCTTGAGTATTTTAAGGTCAAAAATAAGGAGTTTCTGTTTGATGCAGAGGTGGATGGGCAACAACTGGAGGTTCTTAGAGGAGTGGGGAAACATGAACTGCATTTTTTTTAGAAAGATTATCTCGGCAGCAAGAAGTATGGATTGGAGTGGGGAGAGGCAGGGAGGTCAGCAAAAATATGATAATTGGAATAGATAAGTTCTTGGATCAGTGAGGTAGCAGTTTGGAGAGGAAAGGGTAGATTTCAGTGATGTGAAGGTAGAATCGACAGGATTTGGTGACAGATTGAAGGGAGTTGAATTTCTTTAGAATGGCTGCAACTGCTTCTAGAAGAGCTTGGCTTGGTTTCACTTCTTGTCTCGCTCATTCTAGCAGACTGCTTGTCGAGATTGGGTGACTTAGCAGTATTGTACAACTTTCTGTACTTTTCTTCCTCGGCTTTATTGGGCCTTGTTTGAAGAGAGGTGACTTTGTCTATAGACATTAGCCATATGGGAGTGATCCAGATTTTTCTGTTGACAGGGATGTCTACGTTGGTCTTTCTGAATTTTCTAGTGCTGATTCAATTCAGAGTAGCAAGTAGCACAATTTGCATCTTTCTTTCAAATGCCCCAATACACCACTGAGGTGTGCTGTAAAGCTGAGGATGATGAGAATGTTTCAGTATTTTATCTAAGAGGAAACAATTAAGTTTCCACTGATTCAACTGAAAAAAACCCCAAACAAGGCATATTTGGCTAATATGCTGAGTCAAAAGGAAAGAATGTTTTAAATAATGGTGTGTTTTTTTCTTTCTTGCAAATTTGTAAGTAGCATTGAAGATGATTGATATTTTTATTGGTGTTGGGGGTAACAGCTGAAAACCCCGATGAACACTTAGGGTAGTACAAAAAAGGAAGAAAAGGTGCCACTGAATCTTTAGACAGATTGCATTACCTTAATAGCTTCCTCCTACTCTCTCTTCCCTGGGTAAGAGGGCAAATTTAGATAGAATTTCCTCAGAGTAACATTGACTTGCAAATCTGTGCATATTACAAACTCAGTCATACAGAGTACCACTCTGTGTGTCAAGTTAAACTATCTGGGCTCTTGTCATAAAAAGAGAAAATAGTTTGGGGACAATTCTTTTCTCCCTCCAAATCCCCATGCTGGAATTTCTTTGAACCACTTTGGAAGATGAAGACTCTGAGGTTATTTGGGAAAGCTCCACTTTTCCAAAACCATAGAGAACTCTGAAATGGAAGGCCGAATGAATTCTCAACTCTTTTCTCAGAACTTTTGAACAAAAGGTTCCATTAGGACGGCCAGTTGTAATTCCATTTCTTAGTGTGCCATGGATTTTCAACTGCTAGATTGAAACCATATACAGTGCATTGTTTTCATAATGCTATGGTTCATTTCATGCAATCTATGGGCTATGGCCCCAAATTTCATAGTGACTAGATTCTCAGGAGCTGCTATAGAATTGACGGTGGAAACGGAGAGATTATAGTTCAGGGATGGCACAGCCCCCTCAGAATGCAAATCACTGAACAGCCCAGAAATGATTTAACATTACTACAGTCAAGGTTCTCTGAGTAAACCATTTCTATTATTATACTTAGTATGAGTGTGTCTCTCATTTTCAACTTCTTGGCCACCAGAGCTGTTTGTGCTTCACCTTATATGAATTTGTAATTGTGGTGAACTTCTTCGACCAAATTTGTGATAATGTCTTGGGCACTGTACAAAAAGAGATAAACAGTATGGACCCCTCTGCCTACCTAGAGCTTACTTTAGAAAATAAAGTACATGAAGTTGGAACACTCATGAAGGGATATAGAGACTCACATATGACTGCCCAGCCATAGTAAAAGTGTATATCCCACATCATCATCCTTCCTGTTCATCAACTGATGGTGCTCTGCACACAGTAAGTGCTCAATAAATATGAATGAATGAATATTAATAATAATGATTATGGTATTTGTTAAGCACTTACTATGTGCCAGGTACTGTACGAAGCACAAGGGTGGTTACAAGCAAATCAGGTTGGACACAGTCCCTGTGCCACTTGTCTACTCCCAACTACCTGTCTTCCCTCTCTGCCATTCCCCACTTTCCATTTGCTGAGGCCAAGAGATAAGTATATCAAATATTATCAATGTGTTTGCCTGTAGTGAACACATGGATAGTAGCGCTCAACACCCCAGATGCATATTTCCAAAAATCTTTGCAGATTAGGAGTAGGAACTGAGTCAGAGAATATCAAGTTTCTCATTGGTCTCACCATTTCATCATCCTGATTTTTGTTGTTGTTGTTTTTAAGACTCCAATAGGCGAGCTTTACATTGAAGACAAATTTAAGCTATTCTCACTCTTACAACAGAGTATATTGTTTTGCCAGTGTAATTGGAAATAATTCACGTGCTTGTGTAGAAAACAATGCATTCTGCAGAGTAAATTAAAACCATGAAGATTTATCATTTTGCCAATCTACCAGTTTCCTTTCCAGACCTCAGTTTCCACCTTTCTAGATGGAGATGGTTATCCCTTCTTTTCCTTACATGATAGCATAAGCATTCATCAGTGAGGTATAGTAGGGCAAGCACACTGAATTTCTTTGCAGATGGTGCAAGGTGTTCTTTAGTTTATGATGAAAACAATGCCCAACCAGAAAAGAACATCTCAAAAATCTCCAGTGGCTACCAATCAATCTGCGCATCAGGCAGAAACTCCTCACCCTGGGCTTCAAGGCTCTCCATCACCTCGCCCCCTCCTACCTCACCTCCCTTCTCTCCTTCTACTGCCCAGCCCGCAACCTCTGCTCCTCCACCGCTAATCTCCTCACTGTACCTCGTTCTCGCCTGTCCCGCCGTCGACCCCCAGCCCACGTCATCCCCCGGGCCTGGAATGCCCTCCCTCTGCCCCTCCGCCAAGCTAGCTCTCTTCCTCCCTTCAAGGCCCTGCTGAGAGCTCACCTCCTCCAGGAGGCCTTCCCAGACTGAGCCCCTTCCTTCCTCTCCCCCTCGTCCCCCTCTCCATCCCCCCATCTTACCTCCTTCCCTTCCCCACAGCACCTGTATATATGTATATATGGTTGTACATATTTATTACTCTATTCATTTATTTATTTATTTTACTTGTACATTTCTATCCTATTTATTTTATTTTGTTGGTATGTTTGGTTCTGTTCTCTGTCTCCCCCTTTTAGACTGTGAGCCCACTGTTGGGTAGGGACTGTCTCTATGTGCTGCCAATTTGTACTTCCCAAGCGCTTAGTACAGTGCTCTGCACATAGTAAGCGCTCAATAAATACGATTGATTGATTGATTGATTGAAATGGCCTCTTTGGATTTACCCATCTGGGTGGTGGCTTACCCCTTATCATCATCCTCACCATTATCATTTACTATCCCTACAGCAAGGATGAGGGGGCCAAAATAGCCCTCACTCTGGCGATAACATCTCAGAAGGCATCTGGTCAGAGTTTTGGGGCAGGCTGGTTGGTATAGATGGTGGTAATAGCGGGGGTTTTTCTCCAGGGTATTCTTTTTCTCCACACAGCTTAGAGTGCCAGGGAGGGTATGAGTGAGGATACTGGACAAGCACCGCCACTAACTGTAAGCTCCTTGAGAGCAGGGATGGTATCTACCAATTCTATTATATTGTACTCTCCCAAGCACTTATGTAGAGTCCCCTGCACATCCTAAGAGCTCAAGAGAAGAGCAGCGTGCCTTAGTGGAAAGAGCATGGGCTTGGGAGTCAGAGGTCATGGGTTCTAATCCTGGCTCCGTCGTTTGTCAGCTGTGTGACTTTGGGCAAGTCACTTCACTTCTCTGGGCCTCAGTTACCTCATCTGTAAAATGAGGATTAAGATTGTGAGCCCCATGTGGGGCAACCTAATTACCTTGTATCGATCCCAGAGCTTAGAACAGTGCTTGGCACATAGTAAGAGTTTAACAAATAGCATAGTTATTCATTATTTAATAAATAATCAATTAATCATATTTATTGAGTGTTTACTGAGTGCAGAGCACTGTATTAAGTGCTTGGGAGAGTACAATATAATAGAGTTGGTAAGCACATTCCCTGCCCACAGTGAGCTTTTAGTCTAGAGGGGGAGATGGACATTAATATAAAAAAATCAATTATGTATCTATTTGCTGTGGGGCTGAGGGAGGGTGAATAAAAGGTGCAAAATCCAAGGGCAAATGCCACTGATTGCTTGAGCTGGAGGTGGGAGGCCACTACTACATTTCTGCACTAGGACAAAGTAGCCCTGAAGAGACCTTTATTTCCTCAGCTATAGAGGATCCAGCCCCCATCCTCCTATGCAATCAATCTATTTACTGAGCGCTTACTGTGTGCAGAGCACTGTACTAAGTGATTGGGAGAGTGCAACATAACAATATATCAGTCACCTTCCCTGCCCACAAGGGAGGGCAGAGAGGACTTTGAGCCCCATGTGGGACAGGGACTGTGTCCAATCCAGCACTTAGTACAGTGCCTGTCACATGGTAAACACTTAACATGCCGTATACCCACTACCACTTTGTTCTCCCTTATTCCACAAGCAGGCCCAGTGCCTGTGATTTCAGAGGGATCCCTTCTCCACAGAACCTCATGAGTGTTGTGGTGCTCAATAGGTATTAATCAATAATTGTATCTGATTAAATGAGGTATTTTTTTTCATCACACTATTAGACTTGGTGCAGCTCTGGTAGAGGTGGCTAAAATGGTTTAAAATGTCTAGCACATTAATGAAAGTCCCAGGAAAGTGGCCTCGGAGAGCCCATTTAGAAACTGGTCCCTAAGCTAAGAATCACTGGGCTCCTGAAGGTGAGTTAATCATGTGAAAGGTGCATTTTCATTTCTAAATTTCACCGTGTCATGCTCAGTCATTCCGATTGCCCTAGCCTATGCTGGTACTCTAGGGGGAAATGGCAAGCTAGAACACAACAGGCTGGAAGAGCCTGAGAGGTACATTAAGTGCTAAAAATATGTTACTGTGGTGGCTGCCCTGCCTAGGGAAAACTTCACTGGAAATTGTGACTGCAGTGGACGGACAGCTGGTGACCAAAATGGAAGCTTTCGCCTGTGGTTTTGAAAGCCAGAAACTTCAGTGGACACCCTGTTAGGTACTAGATGCTTCGGATTGTAATTCCTCCAAAACGTGATGGACTGCACGCTCATTCATTTCATCATCAATCGTATTTATTTATTAATTTTAATTTTAAACTTATTTAATATTAAACTTATTTAAACTTATTAAAATTAAGTTTATTTATTTCCACTTGCACTTACAAAAATAAACACTGTTCTCGGTTATCAGGACACCGTTTTCCCCCTAATGCACCTCCTTTGCTCTCTGACCCCATATATATTGCTCGGAGAGCGCTAATGCAGGCCACTTTGGGAGGGATAAAAGTTGTGCATTGATTTCAGCAGGGTACAGTGACACACCCCTTACACTAAACCCCTTCACTTATCCTAATTTTCTGCAACACCCTGCTGTTGTACGCAGTTTCGGAAGCAGCATGATCTAGTATGTAGAGCAAGGGCTTGGGAGTCAGGAGGATCTGGGTTCTAATCCTGCCTCTGCCACTTGTTTGCTGGGTTACCTTGGGTAAATCACTTAACTTCTCTTTGCCTCTTCCCTCATTTGTAACATGGGGATTTAGACTGGGAGCCCCATGTGGAACATGGACTGTGTTTAAACTAATTAGCTTGTATCTACGCCAGGGCTTAAACCAATGCTTGAGACATAGTAAGCACTTAACAAATACCACTGAAAAAATCCAACCAAAAACCTCAAGCCAAATCAGAACGCCACAAGCCATCTGAAACAGGAATTTCACAGAAACTTGCTTAAACCACAAATTGCCTTTAAGGAACACCCTTCTCCTAAATTAGAGCAATGCATCGCCCCCCTTCCCCACAAAAATTTCCTCATCATTACATACAAATTCATTGATATCTGTACTTTCCTTTGAAAAATGTCCCTTTCACATTTATACCTGTATGATCTGGATGTTCAAAAACCTTTTTATGCATTAGGGAGAATATTGAAATAGAACTCAAAGTACCACATACAATTTTCCAAGTAGATGGGAGCTCCTCGTGGACCAGGTTTCATAGATACTTTTAAAATTCCTTTACAACATGTATTATTTGCATTATATCTGACTGGGAATTTACAGTAGCAACACTCAATGAATCAAAGTTACAAAAGAAAAAAAAATGAGACAGTGACCAAGTTTGCACCTTGACAGTCGGGGAGGACTGGTGGTTTGTACTTCTGAGTTCTCATCAGCTCTGAGCTGCACTCCTTGCGTTTGCTTGATACCATAGGCTTGCTTTGTCCCATGCAGACTGTCAGAAGCATGTGCTACCAGCGTAAAAATCCTCTGAAGAGTCTTACACGGACAACTGACCAGTGGCAACAAGCTCCCCTCTAGGAATGCAATTCTGTGCAGATGAGGGAAATGGTTTTAGAGGTCCTAGCCCTTAGTTAATCAGTGATATTTGTTGAACATGTATTGTGTTCAGAGCACTGTACTAAGCACTTGAGAGAATACAACTCAACACAGTTGGTAGAGACATTCCCTGACAACAAGGAGCTTGCAGTCTAGTCAATCAATGCTATTTATTGAGTGCTCATTGTGTGCACAGCACTCTACTAAGAGCTTGGGAGAGTACAATACAAGAAAGCTGGGAGACCCACTCCCTGCCCACAAGGAGCTTAGTCTAGAGTCCCTTAGTCCTACCACTGGTACCAGACTGCACTGGTTGAGGCTCGCCCCCTTGTCCTGCCTTTAATTCTCCCCACAATACTGGCCCCAGACCACCATCCTCTCTATCATCAAAGCCCTATTAAAATCCTGTCTTCTCCAGGAAGCCTTCCCTGACTAACTTCTCATTTCCCCACCCTATTCTCCCACTCTTCTGCGTCCATCCACACATTTGGGTTTATACCCTCTAAAGGTTTTGATACCTCTCCTCCACAGCACTTAAGTGTACATCCTTATTTCCCACTGCTTCCCTTATCTATAATTTAATTTAATGTCTGTATTCCCAATTAAATTGTAAGCCCCTTGAAGGCGGGGATCAGAGTCTACCAACTGTATTGTGTTCTCCCAAGCACTCAGTATAGTGCTCTGCTTACAGCAAGCAGCATGACCTAGTGGAAAGAGCACTGGCCCGGGAGTCAGAGGACCTGAATTCTAATCCTACCTCTGTCACTCATCTGCTGTGTGACCTTGGGCAAATCACTTAACTTCTCTATGCCTCAGTTACCTCATCTGTAAAATGGGGATTGAGACTGCGAGCCTTATGTGGGACAGGGACTGTGTCCAACCTGATTATCTTGTATCTTCCCCAGCACTTAGTACAGTGTTTGGCACATAGTAAGAGTTTAAGAAATACCATTTAAAAAAAGTAAAGGCTCAGTAAATACCATTGATCTATTAATTGATTGGTGCCCATCCTGGGGATTCTTTGGGTGGGGTGGAGAAGAAGGGCACTGGGGATTGATTTTCCTTAGATCTTTTCCTTTTCTCTCTTTCTGCTCTCTTGTCACCATGGCACAGCAGTTGCCCAGAGGTTTAAAAGTGGAGAGGTAAACAGGGGCTAGGAGGCGAGTGACAAAACTGTAAAGGGAAAAAAAAAGGCCTCTCAGGGTGAGGAAAGTGTGAACCACCACAGGAAACACCAACTGAATAATGGCAGCAAGATCAAGTAGAAAGTTACTTACCAAGCAAATAAGAAATGAACTCCTTTTTGAAATTTAAAAGACCCTTCTGGCTACCTGCAGAATTGACCTTGAAACCTAACCTAACGGTTTTAACTCATTTTCACTGCCCTATTTTAAGCAGTTTGGGCTTTCCAGAGTTTACTCTCTGAATGAAGAGTGAAATGAAAGGAGGTAAAGGGCACCCATCCCAGCACATGGCTGCTGCCAGTCAGTCAGCCCGATTCCCCAGTCAACCAGGAATCTGCCTGTAGTGAGCACACCCGTCCCACTGGGTTTACAAAGACTCCTTCTACCGCCCGGAAAACAAGGTTGAAATTGCTTCTGCCACTTAAGGAACACGGGTGGATCCTGACGTTTTCTTTCTTTAAAGCGGGCATTCATTTTGCCCTGGGTCTCTCTTGCCAAGACATTGCGTCGCAGTTTTCAAGCGTTCAAGCTTTAATGAAGCAGAGTTTTTAACAACTGTTATCTTTCAGCTGCAAAAGCCAGAATTCCAGGGCTATCATTTTGCAGTTCTAAATGTTAATAGTTTAATAAATTGTTGGGGGTGGTGAGGAGAGGAGCGGAGTGTGAAGCCCTTCAATTATCAGCACACAATCAAGAGACCTGAACAGTGTACACTCCTTTTTTTTTTTGTCAAAATAGAAATAACATGCAAAACAAATGCCAGCAGTGAGTCAGAAAATTAAATATACGCTAGCTGTACTAGCCAAGTAACTTTATACTTAGATGACTAGTCATAACAGAAGCATTTAATTTGGGGTTTAAGAACACACTTTTCTTCAGTTTAAAGGGGAAGAAATTACCTAGGCTCCTTTCTGTCACTAATCCTTTGCAGGGAAAGATGATCAGGTTTTACTATTTTGTGAGCGGCTGAAAATACCCTCAAAAGAAGAAACTGTTTCAAAAGCACTGGGTTTTAATGGAGCAGTAATAGTGATTCCAAATTTGGCTTTTATAAGCATTTTTTTTAGTCTTCTACCAAAAATGGCCCAAAGTGTTGCCTCTGGGTTTAATAATAATAATAATAATAATAATGGCATTTATTAAGCGCTTACTATGTGCAAAGCACTGTTCTAAGCACTGGGGAGGTTACAAGGTGATCAGGTTGTCCCACAGGGGGCTCACAGTCTTAATCGCCATTTTACAGATGAGGTAACTGAGGCACAGAGAAGTTAAGTGACTTGCCCAAAGTCACACAGGTGACAATTGGCAGAGCTGGGATTTGAACCCCTGACCTCTGACTCCAAAGCCCATGCTCTTTCCACTGAGCCACGCTGCTTAACCCCTCTGTGAGCTCACTTGGTTAAGGGAAGAGAGAATATGTGTCCTAGAGACCAAACAATCATCCAGTGGTGCCCCAGGTAGGACTGCTCTTTAAATAATCTCTTCCCTCTCCTTAGGTGTTGACTCTGCCGGGACATTTGTTGAATACTTACTAATTCTTTTTAGTTCCCCCCTTAACAAAGATGGCTGAAACTCCACTCCTGCTGGGGAAACAAAACAAAACAGCCCTTCTTGTATTGATATATTGTGGCGTGAAGAACAGGGACTTCAGAAGCTGAGAAGCTCATACTACCAGATGGAAAAGATTCAGCTGCCAAAGCCGTACAGGGTGCTAGGGCTCAAGTAATTCTTATTGCTGGTGGCATCTCCACCCAGCAGCTAGCCTTTAATGGGGCTTGGGGGTGAGTCCTGCTGGATGATGCAGGGGGAAAGATAGCAATCAATCTGTTGGGGAGGTTGGCCAGTGAGTGCCAATGCACACACTCAGCAGCTGGGCCTGCTGTGGTTGTAATTTGAGATCCCACTAGATGAGTTGCGCTTTCATAGTTCAGTCACTCTACCCATGCCCAGTATCCAGGGCAACTGAATACCAGTACCCATCTTGAGATTTGGTGGTCAATCTTCACCTGTCAGCAGGAGTTTCCAAAGGGCCCTGGGTACTCCTCATTTTCAATCTATCCCACATGGGTGCCATATTGAAATAGTCTTGCTCTCAAATTCCGATTTCCCTGCTAGAGTGATGCCTCAACCTGGGTCTGTGTCTCTTTGATCACTATGCTGTCACTTCATCTGACCTCACCATGTGCTGTATATATGTATATATGTTTGTACCTGTGTATATGTTTGTACATATTTTTTACTCTATTTATTTATTTTATTTGTACATATTTATTCTATTTATTTTGTTAGTATGTTTGGTTTTGTTCCCTGTCTCCCCCTTTTAGACTGTGAGCCCGCTGTTGGGTAGGGACTGTCTCTATATGTTGCCAATTTGTACTTCCCAAGCGCTTAGTACAGTGCTCTGCACATAGTAAGCGCTCAATAAATACGATTGATGATGATGATGTGCTAACTGAGAAGGGTTTTCTGTTTTCAAGACAAGCTGTGGGAGGGAAGCTAGTCATTTATAATAATGTCTGTCTCCCTGTTTAGACCATTTGGTCGTTATGGGCAAAGAGTATGTCTAGCAACTCTGTTGTACTCTTTCCCAATGCTTAGTACAGTACTCTGCTCAAAGTAAGTGCTCAATAAATACCATTGATTGATTGATTAAGAGAAAAATGATACCTCATCACATTTTCTTTTGTATTGAGCATATTAATTCTGTTTTTGCCTGTAATAATACCACTTGGATCATGACAGTTTGATCAAAGTCTAGTAAATTCCCTCTGGCAGCAGCTCAGGTAGAGAGAGAAAGATTTGGAGAAAATTAGCCCCAGGGGAATTCTCATTGTCAGGCAAATAAAAATTGCCCTACAGCTATTCTAGCTCATAGAGTTGTACTCTTCTGTCCAAAACAGAAAAATCCAGGGTGACCATTTGTTCTCAGCTTTAAGACTGGTAATGTGTCTACTAACTCTGTTATATTGTACTCTCCCAAGTGCTTAGTACAGTGCTCTGCACACAGTAAGCACTCAATAAATACCAATGACTAATTTCTTTTTGGTCAACATAAAAACAGTTCCTCTCCTGAAAAAGAGAGACTGGCAGCTTTAGAACCAAATCTGGTCTATCTCTGAGTTATATAAGGTTAACAAGTCTGATCTGGCACAAATCATATGTTTGTGTCTAGTAAATTTTTCAGACTTCAAGCAGTTTCTCTGTTCTCTGGTTGAGGGAAGATAGTGGTCTCAGAGGGAGGGTGAGGATAGGAAAGAGGTCAAGTGCTCACTCATGCTCTCTCTTTCTCTTTCTCTCCCTCCCTTCCTCCTTCTCTCCCTTCTTCGATCAAGTTGTGGTGTGTAAAATGGAAAGAAAATGAAGGTTGAACTGGTTAGAGTTCACACTGAGCAATACCACTGTCACTTTAAGAAAATAAGCAATATGCTCTGTTTGACTCAGGCCTTTCTTTAATTTGAGAAAAATTAGACTTGCCAAGATGCTAGCAAAAAGATGTGCTTTGGCACCTATCTTCTCTAGCTGCTACATTCACTTAGAGAATGAATAAATGGAATGTTTACCTTTCCCTCAGTATTTCTTGCAAGAATCTATCTAAATAATATAGTGAAAGGTGTTTCAGAAGTAGATGTCGATCTACGTAGATTAACTGGGATTTAGAAAGTCATCTTTGTCTTCAATCCCACTAACACTCTTTAAAAGTCAAAACTTTATTTGATTCTTAAAACCCAAGCCTTGGGCTCATCTCTGACTATAAATCTACCTTTCCTTCTCCTCGGTATTTCTGGAACCTCGGCAGATTCATCTGAGGGAACTTTTATTAATACATTCATTCTTTACTGGGGCTGTACCAGGGAAAAAGCAAGGTAGATTTGGGGGAAAAAAAAATCTGAGTCAATCCTTCCTGCTGCTGAATTGTGCTGCGGTTCCAGGTTATTTTCTATTTAACGAAAGGAGGATTCGTGACCAGTAATTTGTTTTTCTACAATTCGGTTTAATTTACCTTTCTAAGAGCAGTTTGCTTTGGGTGGCAAAGAAACAAGGGAAGTTTCCTTATGGATTCCCAGAACAGTTCGGGGGAAGCATATGATTATAATAATTATGGAATTTGTTAAGTGCTTACTGCGTGCCAAGAACTGTTCTAAGCACTGGGGTAGATATAAGTTAATCAAGTTGTACACTGTCCCAGCCCCATGTGGGGCTCACAGTTTAGGAGGGGGAACAGGTATTGAATTCCCATTTTACACATGAGGAAACTGAGGCCCAGAGAAGTTAAATGACTTGCTCAAGGTCACACAGCAGGCAATTGCAGCATGGCTCAGTGGAAAGAGCACGGGCTTTGGAGTCAGAGGTCATGGGTTCAAATCCCAGCTCTGCCACTTATCAGCTGTGTGACTTTGGGCAAGTCACCTAACTTCTCTGTGCCTCAGTTGCCTCATCTGTAAAATGGGGATTGACTGTGAGCCCCTCGTGGGACAGCCTGATCACCTTGTAACCTCCCCAGCACTTAGAACAGTGCTTTGCACATAGTAAGCACTTAATAAATACCATTAAAAAATTGGCAGAACTGGGGTTATTCATTCATTCATTCAGTTGTATTTATTGAGTGTTTACTGTGTGCAAAGTTCTGTACTAAGCACTTAGGAGAGTATAGTACAACAGCAAACAGACACATTCCTTGCCCACAGTGAGTTCACAGTCTAAAGGAGGAGGCAGACATTAATATACATAAATGAAGAAATAAATTACAGATATATACATATGTGCTGTGGGGATAGGAGGGAGAATGAATGAAGGGAGCAAGTCAGGGCAACACAGAAGGGAGTGGGAGAAGAAGAGAGGAGGCTTAGTCAAGGAAGGCTTCTTGGAGGAGATGTGCCTTCAATAAGTCTTTGAAGTGGAGGAGAACAATTATCTCAGATAGGAGGAATGGGGGCATTCCAAGTCAGAGGTGAGATGTGGGGTGAGAGTTCTACAGTGAGATAGGTGAGGTCTAGGTACATTGAGAAGGTATTGTGATTAGAACCCAGATCCTCTGACTCCCAGGACCAGGCTTTTTCCACCAGGCTGTGCCACTTTCCACATCATGGCAGCTGATATATGTGACTCTTGATGACTGGTCTTTTTCTCTTCCCCCCAACTTTCCCTCACATCCGGCCTGTTTGACTCTGAGAACTATGCTGAGACTGCACAGGTGGGCAGTGGTGGTCAGAAGGTAATGAAGTTGGGATGGATTCTTTTCTGCAAATCAGAGCAAAAAAACAACAGCATTGATTGGGCTCTTGTATGTGAAGTGCACTGGACTAGCTGCTTGGGGAACATGCAAAATGAATAAATGGTGTTCTTAAGGAGAAGCAGCATGGCCTAGTGGATAGAACACAGGCCTAGGGGTCAGAAGGACCTGGGTTCTAATCCTGACTCTGCCACTTGTCTGCTGTGTGACCTTGGGAAAGTCACTTAACTTCTCTGGCCTCAGTTACCTCATCTGTAAAGTGGGGATTGAGATTGTGAGTCCCATGAGGAACAGGGACCGTGTCCAACCAAATTTGCTTGTATCCAACCCAGTGCTTAATACAGTGCCTGGCACATAATAAGTGCTTAAATACAATTATTATTAATATTGTTATTGACATGCTGGTACCGTTTATCTCCAGAAGGGAGTTGGAGGTTGGCAAATGGTCTGTGTCTTCACCAATTTTTGTTGCATCTACACAACCACCCTGGATCCTATTTCATATAAATCTATGGCTGTATCTTTGTATTCACATTATACAGTTCACTGATGTGACCAAATCCACTTTGTTTTAAGTTCACCAGGTATTTCAAGTAGATGAGGGATTTTGAATCTGTCTTATCTGTACAATCTAGGCCAAACTACTTTTATGAGAGTCAGTTATCCAGATAATTTGTGTGTCTAGGCCTATGCTCTATTCTAACATCCTCGTGCTGACACACAGAGTGCCTGCATCGCATAAGCACGTCGGAATGAAAGCAAGGTCATTCGATGTCCAGGCTAAAGGTGGGTTTAGATAAATTCATGAATGAGAAACACAGATGGGTTTCTATAGTGAACGTTACGTCTTTTGGATGGTGCATCTATAAACATTACAGTGTAGCCACCATAGTCTTCCAAGAATAACTTGGCCACTATTGGAGACAAAATCCTGGGCTGAGTAGACCACCTAGCCCTAGTTCTTATGTTCACATGAGCACTGAAACTGATCCTGGAAATAGTAGAAAACTGTTTTGTCTTACTCTTTGTGCTCCCATACTTAGCACTGCTCAATCAGCATGGCCCCACCTGATTAGCTCATACTACCCCAGCACTTAGAACAGTGTTTGATGAACACTAAGTGCTTAACAAATACCATATAAAAAAACCCCCCAAAACACTAAAGCCTCTATTGGTCAAGTCCCCAGTTGGTTCATCTCTCTTGCTTAGCTGACCCAATTTTCTTTAAAAGTGATTCGAGTTAGGTCACAGTGATACCTGATTGGAATCAGTCGAGGCCAGTGGACTATTCAGGAAATACACAGTGGTTTGGGTAGGAAGAAATCGAGAGGAGAATTGAAAAGTGGAGCCCTTAGTGCTGAGTAGTGAGGATGTGGTTTCTACAACCATCAAGCCTCCCTGACCAGAGCTGATGACATGATTTTTCTTTCTAGTTGTCAAATGCCAACCCTAGGGAAAACAAGAAAGCATGAAAACAAAAAGTAATTTATACCTCATAAATTACTTAATAATAATAATAATAATAATGATGGCATTTATTAAGCGCTTACTATGTGCAAAGCACTGTTCTAAGCGCTGGGGAGCTTACAAGGTGATCAGGTTGTCCCACGGGGGGCTCACAGTCTTAATCCCCATTTTCCAGATGAGGGAACTGAGGCACAGAGAAGTGAAGTGACTTGCCCAAAGTCACACAGCTGACAATTGGCGGAGCTGGGATTTGAACCCATGACCACTGACTCCAAAGCCCAGGCTCTTTCCACTGAGCCACGCTGCTTCTCTAAAGACATTATTCATACTAATGTCTGTCTCCCCCTCTAGACCATAAGCTCGTTATGGGCAGGGAACGTTTCTGCTAATTCTGTTGTACTCTCCCAAGTGTTTAGTACAGAGTTCTGCACATAGGATGTGCTCAATAAATATGACTGATTGATAAAAGGGCCCCTCTTTGCAGTTCAGAGAATTCCATTCTGAATCCTGTTCTCTCTTAAAGCTGGTTGATGGCTCCAACTACATTAACATTAGCTTTCCTCCTCTCTTAACTACTTCCTTTGAAATTTCACCCGTAAATCCCTCAACTCTAGAACCCAACAAAAAAAATGCACGTTTGTTTTCCAACCTCTGAATCTGCAATACATTTCCGTACCCTCCTGATGCTGTGGTTCTAAGTCTGTTTGACTGGGAGTTTGTTTTTCTGAATTTCAGGCTTTTGCTGTGGCGGGTCATTATCTCATGTGGGGAAGATTCTGACATCTTCAAAGCAGATGGCCACCCAATTGATAGATTTGCCACGGTTCCACTGGGCGCTTTTTCCTCACTATGCTCAACTTGCAGCTCTGCCATAAAGAATGCACAAGTGTCATGTTTCCCCAACATTGTCCTTTCTCTTCAATTAAAAAGAAGAGGCACGAGGTTACTGCTCCAGATTAGGGTACTAAATCAAAGTAGAGCATCGAATCTACATTGTGAAAGAGAATAGCACCCGGAGATGCTTGCTTCTGATCTCCCAGCCTTGCCAAGCTGAAGATTACATAAATGTGTTCTCTTTCATTTAACCTACTCAAAGCCTGTCTCTTTGAATCAAAACTCATGTTGGCCACTCCAAATTGCCAGGCACAAGTTACGTCCAATGGGCTGCTCTCAAAGATTACTGACAAATTATAAGCAATTTTAGCTGCCTGCAAATGTTTCCTGTGGATCATTTTGTCTGACCTTGAGATCGACCTTGGGCAATCCGAGAATTTGTCTGGCCCATATTTCCCTGGTGGTTATGAATATCAGTTGTATTAAAAATGATGGATGTTGGCAATTTCCTATTAATTGCCACAGGAAAAAAAAAGAACTTAAACTTCTGATGGGTAGCAGTGACCAGAGAGAAAGAGGGACTGTATTTCAGGTGAATATTTTCTCAAGCAACTTTTGGGTAAACAAAGTTTGAATGATGCCTTTGAATACTTGAGAAAGTGTGTTGTTGGCAATTGTCCTAGAATGATAAAAAGTGCAAGAAAACGATGAAGTCACCTATTCAGCTGTGAGCCCGTTGTTGGGTAGGGACCGTCTCTATATTTTGCCAATTTGTACTTCCCAAGTGCTTAGTACAGTGCTCTGCACAAAGTAAGCGCTTAATGAAAATGATTAAATGAATGAATGAATGAAAGTAATTGCGAGGTCCGAAGAGGAAAATAGGCCATTTCTCTTCTCTTCTTTTTCAAGTTTGTCTGTGGGAGGGGACAGAATTTGGAACAGAATTTCAGCAGTCTCTCCAAACATTCCCAGGAAAGGGGTGGGGTGGGGGGCACCTCATAACAGACATCAGCTTTAATCACTTTATAATGTGCACTTTTCACTCTCCAGCATGTTGAAAATGACTAAGAAATTTCAAAAATGCCTTGAGTGCAGAAAAACCTCAGACCCTGCTTTAATAATCTTTTTTTTCCTCACTGGAAATGTAGCAATTTTGCAGCCTGGAAACACTTTGACATGCAGGGTACATCTTTTTATGTGATGAGAAAACTTTGCAGGAGCGATTTTATCCTCATATCTGGGTAACGGACAGATACATGTATGCACTGTTAGATTTACCCCATGAGAACAAATAGGCTTAGGTTCACCAACTAGGATTTTTACTGACTAGGTAAATGAAATCTCTTGTTCCAATGTCTTTCCTCCAAAGAGAGTTGATTTTTTTTTTCTTGGGTGTTTTTTTTTTCTTGAGGCAATCCTTGTTCCAGGGTAGGAGGCAGGACTCCCATTTGTGCAGTTCTAAAGCCAAAAGAAAGAAATAAAATTCAAATCAACCTACCCCAATTCTCACCCCTGACTGAGGGGGTTAGGAGGGAGACCTGGACAATTCTCTGGGAGTTTACCCCGGCGGGGAGATTGCCTCTCTTGGACCCCAATGTGGGCAGAGACATTTGGCCCATTGGAGGCTTCCTGTCTATTTTTATGGTATTTAAACACTTACTATGTGCCAGGTACTGTTCTAAGCGCTGGGGTAGATACAAGGTAATCAGGTTGGACACAGTCCATGTTCCATGTGGGGCTCATAGTTGTAATTACCATTTTACAGATGAGGTAACTGAGGCAAAGTCCCTGTGGTCACACAGCAGATAAATGGCAGAGCCAGGACTAGAAACCAGGTTCTCCTGACTGCCAGGCCTGTACTCTACTCATTAGGCCACACTGCTTCCCACTGAGCCATACTATCCCATACATTCAACTCCACAAGATGGCACTGGGAGTGTACTGGGGCTTCTTCTGCACCCAGTTAGGGCAGAGATTCTGCTGTCATGAACTGGTCCTTCCCTTCCCTCCCTCCCTCCCTCTTCCCTTAATCAATCAATGAATGGTATTTATGAAGCACTTACTTTGTTCAGAACACTGTACAGAATGCTTGAGAGAGATACAACAGAGTTGGCAGACACGTTCCCTACCCACAAGGAGCTTACAGTCTAGAGGGGGAGCTAGACATTGATATAAATAAATTATATACGTTTACATAATTGCTGTGGAGCTGAGTGTAGGATGAATAAAGGGTGAAAATCCAAGTGTGAAGGTGGTGCAGAAGGGAAAGGGAGTAGAAAAGATGAGAGCTCAGTCAGGGAAGGCCTCTTTTAGGAGAGGTGATTTTAAGAATGCTTTGAAGGTGGGGAGAGTGATGGTTTGTCAGGCATAAAGGAAAAGGGAGCTACAGGCCAGAGAAAGACATAGGCAAGGGGTCGGAGGTGAGATAGATGAGATCAAGTTTCAGTATCCTTAAAAGTTTGAAAATCTTCTTCTGAAGTTGAAAAAAAAAACCCATTTCTCTTCTGGGCAACCCCAGTCCCGGTGAACTGGAAGAAAACTGAGATGAACTGGAGTCTTGTGGAAGAGAAGAGACAGGAATGCTTATCCTTCCCAAGGTAATGCTTTTCAAGACGTGTTTAGGAAAATTGAGAACCAGTTGCCATTTTCCTGTGATAGAGCTATTCTTTCTACCACAGGGCCATGTAAGAGTAATTTGTAATCTGTTCTTTTACTCACAACAAAGTACTGTGTCCCAGAATCAGATTTCAGATATTTTACAAGTGTTCTAAATATTTTAAAGCCTAAATATTACTGTAAAATCTAGAGAAGACTGAGCTAAATGGGGAAATAAAATGGGGCCAGTGAGTTGGATTCTTCTTTTGGGAGAGGCCCAACAAAACATCATTTCCCCGGTTCAGACATGGAGGACAGAAGAGACTCATTTCCCTTTCCCACCACGCCCAGCTTCTCTGGGGAAGCACTTGCTCAACACCACTTTTTTATTTTATTTTATGGCATTTGTTAAATACCTACTATATGCCAGACACTGTACTAAGTGCTGGGGAAGATACAAGCTAATCAGCTTGGACACAGTTCATGTCCCACAAGGGGCTCATGGTCTTAATCCCCACTTTACAGATGAGGTAACTGAGGCACAGAGAAGTGAAGTGGCTTCTAGACTGTGAACCCGCTGTTGGGTAGGGACCGTCTCTGTATGTTGCCAACTTGTACTTCCCAAGCACTTAGTACAGTGCTCTGCACAAAGTAAGTGCTCAATAAATATGATTGAATGAATTGAATGAATGAAGCGGCTTGCTCAGGGTCACACAAGAGACAAGCAGTGAAACCGGGATTAGAATCCAGGTCCTTCTGATTCCCAGACCTGTGTTCTATCCACTAAGCCTTGCTGCTTCGCTCTTCTTTGGCGCTGAGGTCAAGAAACTGGATCGAGTGGGAGAGGAGCAATAGTCAGAAGGCAGAGTTACAATGGTCCTGGATTACCGACCAGATGCACACTCTGCCCCAGTCCCCTTTCCTTCTTCCCTTCCCCTCACCTCAACAGAGTTCTGAGTTAGGGAGCCTGGCTTGTTCCATCTGAACTCCCAGAGTAGGGAGGGGAGAAGGGAAGAAGCATGCTAAACATTTTTTTGAGCACCTACATGATCAATCTTTTAATCCAGCATATTACTTCTCTGGGCCTCAGTTACCTAATCTATAAAATGGGGTTTGAGACCGTGAGCCCCCCATTCGACAGAGACTGTGTCCAACCTGATTTGCTTGTGTCCATCCCAGCGCTTAGTACAGTGCCTGGCACATAGTGCTTGACAGTACCAAAATTAGAAATTATTATTATTTATTGAGCGCTTACTCCATCCAGAACACTGTACTAAGTGCCTGGGAGAGTATGATATAACAGAGTTGGTAGACAGAATCCCTGCCCACAAGGAGCATACAGTCTAGAGGAATTATATGAAAACTCAAAAGACCAAAAGCCTGGTTCTTGCCTTCGAAGAATTTACCTCCTTTAATACCACTTGAACAAAAATCTAGATAAGCCTTTCTATGGTATATTTTGCTAATCATTTAGCTTGATTAAAGATAAAAGATCCCTTTTGTGTTCTTTTTTCATTGCGGTAGCGATAATAATTATAATAAAAATTGTATTTGTGAAATGCCAAACACTATGTGCCAAACACTGCAGTGGGGTAGATACAGAATAATCAGATTGGTAATTAAGCCCCATTTTACAGATGTGGAAACTGAAGCATCGAGGACTTCGGTGCTGAATGCCCATGGTCATACAGCAGTCAAGTGGCCGAGCTGGGATCAGAATCCAGTTCTTCTGACTCCCAGACTGCGCTCTTTCCATTAGACAACACTGCTTCTCAAGGGTAGCCAAGAAATAAATCCTCAGAACCTCAGAAATGGACCCTAAGGCATTCTTTTAAAGCTCAGAGAATGGGGAAATGCAGTGCTAGTGACTAATTAGGATACTGTGTCTCTATTTTTCACATGAGTCAGCCCCAAGACTTTCAGGGAGGGAAGCAGGTGCTCTCCTCTTCTTCCGCTACCCCCTCAAACCCTTGGCTCCTACCCCCTCAAACCCTTGGCTCTGAGGGAGCTGACCTGGGCAGAATTACCCCAGGGCCCAAATGCTAATAGCTCCATTAGCATTTGCTAATTAGTGCTTGCTAATGGGAGCGACTCCTGGGACATCCAGTGATGAGGGATGAGTCCCTGCTGGTCCTGGAGAGTGGCCAGAGGGGATGGGGACTGGGGGAGATGCCTTGCTGGGTTCAAATCAGTTAAACCAGGGTAACTGCTCCCGTGTCATCTGGACCAGCCTGATGTAGTGGCATTTCCTTGTCAGGTGAGCCTCCTACACCCTCCATAACATCATTTAACCCTGGTTCGAAAGGGGGGTTAGTGCAGCTCTGTCTGCAGGGTAGTTTTCATATGCACACATTTTTCTGTTTTAGTTGCTTTCTGCCTCACCTTTATCTTGCCTTTTGCTTCACCTTGACTGGGAATGAGAATGATTAGTGAGTGTGGGTCAGTGGGAACCAGAGTTCTTGGTCTTATTCTCTGTCCTTTCTTGGACTTTCTTGTTCCTCAGTTTACCCAGATGCTGAGGGAGGATAGTGACACAGAGAAACCTAATACAACCATGTAATTGTATATTTAGGACACAATAGGTTTTACAAAACAATTTCTTAATGCCCGGGTGGTGGGAAATAGTGGTTAATAATGGATTATCTGACATATAAATGATCCTCCAGTATTCATTCAGGTTCCATAGTTCATTTGACTTGAGACTGTGTCAATCAATCAATCAGTCATATTTATGAGTGCTTACTGGGTGCAGAGCCCTGAACTAAGCATTTTGGAAAGTTCAATATAACAGAGTTGGTAGACATGTTCCCTGCCCACAATGAGCTTCCAGTTTAGAGGGGAAGATGGGCATTAATGTAAATAAATAAATAAATTATGGCTATAATAATAATTATGGTATTTGTTAAGTGCTTATTATGGGCTGAGCATTATTCTAAGCACTAATACAGTGTAATTAGATTGTCCCACGGGGGGCTCATAATAGTTTTAATAGTTTTAATCCCCATTTTACAGATGAGGTAACTGGGGCACAGAGAAGTTAAGTGGCTTGCCCAAGGTCACACTGCGGATGAGTGGCGGAGGCAGGATTAGAACCCATGACCTCTGACTCCCAAGCCCAGGCTCTTTCCACTAAGCCATGCTGCTTCTCATACATTAAATGCCCTGAAGCTGAGGACGGTGTGAATAAAGGGTGCAAATGAGTTTCTAGTTCATGCTTTTATTTCCAGAACAACTTACATTGGTCGTGATAATGATAATAATTGTAGTATTCATTAAGCACTTATAATGTTCCAGGCTCTGTACTAAAAGCTGGTGTACATATAGGCAATTCGAGTTGGACACAGTCCTTGTCCCACAGTCTTAATCCCCATTTTACAGATGAGGTAACGGAGTCATAGAGAAGTGAAGTGACTTGCTCAAGGTCACATAGCAGACAGGTAGCTGAGCCAAGATCAGAACCCAGGCCCTTCTCACCCCCAGGCCTGTGCAGTGTCCACGAGGCCGCATTTTAATTTGCTCCCCACAAACCCCTGCAAAGTAGGGTTCAGGTATTATTGAGCCCGTTGTTGGGTAGGGATTGTCTCTATCTGTTGCCATATTGTACTTTCCAAGCACTTAGTACAGTGCTGTGCACACAGTAAGCGCTCAATAAATGCGATTGAATGAATGAATAAATCTATTGTACTCACCCAAGCACACAGTACCGTGCTGTGCACAGAGGAACACCTCTAAAAGTACTCTTGTTTTTGTTTTGTTTTTTTGGTTTTTTTTGCAGCCTGGGAGCCATTACATTGAGACTATGTTTTGTAAATAAGTCACTGAAAGTGACTTATCCACAGGTAGAGAAAGAAATCTCTACACTGGCTAAGGCCTGTAGCAGCTCTAGGCCCTGTTCTTTGAGAGCTGCAAAGTTGAGCTGAAGAAGCTAACTAGAAAATAAATCATACATAAGTGAGAGAGAGAGAAAAAAAAAATAAAGGCTTACAGTAGATGATGCTCTAGAGGCTCTCTTGCTTTAGATGTGGAACATTTTAACTCTTCAAAAATATCTATTTTGAGAACTAAATTCTTTCTAAGGAATAGTTTGTGGTCTTTTTTCTGTGTCTTAGGTAATTTAAATTACATGATTTCTCTGTGCATTTCAAATGAGGTTTTTAATATTTTAGTTTTAAGTAATAAAATGCCATTCAAGTGTGTAATTTATTACGAAATCCATTAATATTTATAGCAGAAAAAATGATTTTCTTTAATGGTGGAAAAAATACCTTAATATCATTTCTGGCCTAGAAAAAAAGCAACAACAAAATCCTCTGGAAAGTGTAGATGCAAAAAGCATATTTTTTCAAAAGAGGAAAAGAAGTGTTACTTTAGAATTTGCTTGCCAGGAATTGTGTCCTGGAATATTTTGTGTCCTTTTGTATATCTAGGTCAATTTTGGGTAATAGGCTAAATAACTGGCTAGAAATTTTTGTCCATGCCTGTTCCATATCTTTCTGAGATAAAGTTGAAATCTGGTGTTTCTACAAAAATACTGGAGTTTGCAGGTTGGTTGTTAACTTAGTGTAAACTAGAAATTTATGGGATCTGATGCAAAGTTAATCTCAAGGCCCATTTGTTTGGTTTCCTCAAATTAATTTTTTCCAGACTCAAATAGTAGTTGACCATATCCCCTGAAAGAAAGTACCAGATGGAATCTCAGGCCATTATCTCTGCTCGGAGATGTCTTCACCATTAGGTTATATGATCCTTGAAGGCGGGACCTCGTCTTTCATTTCAGTTATTCTCTTCCAAGTGCAAGTACAATGCTTTGCACTCAGCAAGTGTCTGATAAACCTTCTATTACACTACCTATGGCTCTGTTTTTATTTTTCCATTTCAGAGTATATCCTTCAAATCATTCTTCAGAAACCTGCCTCTCTGTAATCTAAGTGAACATGTGATTATATTTTCCTCAAGACTGTGTTTGACTTGATGGCTACTGTAACGACTGAGTTGGATGGATGAAACAGACTTAAGCCGGGCCAGATATTGGGAAAACCCAGACAGCATTAATAAATCAATCAATTGATCAAGAGTGCTGAGCATTTATTCTGGGCAGAGCACTGTTTTAAGCACTTGGAAGAGTACAATAGAGTTAGGAGTCATGATCATCATCCGTGGTGTTTTTGGTATTTGAGTGCTTACTGGGTGCAGAGCACTGTACTAAACACTCGAGAGTTCAATGCAACAGAGTTGGAAGATACGTTCCTTGCCTACAATGAGCTTACTGTCTAGCAGAGAGGACAGACACTCTAAAATAAATTACAGGTAGAGGGAGGTAGCAGAGTTTTAACATAAGTGCTTTCAGGAGTGGGGATAGAGTGAGAACCTAGGTGCTTAGAGAGTGGGGATGCAATTGGATGGGTGATATGCAAGTGCTGAATTGTCAGGAAGTAGGGGAAATAGGATGGGGGAGTTGAGGGCCTTCTGGAGAAGATGTGATTTGTAGAAGGGGCTGGAGAGGGGGAGAGTAGTGATCAGTCACCTGTGAAGGGGAGAGAGTTCCAGGCAGGAGGCAGGATGCGAGGACGAGTTCCACCACCTGTACACTGGTTTGATTAATCAGTCAGTGCTGTGCAGAGCACTGTACCAAGTGTTTGGGAGTGGGCAATGCAATAGAATTGATAGACATGATCTCTACAGTCAAGGAACCTTTCAAGGGGCTACAAGGATCTTGGTCCCTAAACGCTAAGGTTGGCATTATGTCTTCGTCCAGGTTCATTGCTATCAGGGCGGCAGACAGATGCAGTGCTCATCATAGCATTATTCCAGTTTGGACAACAGAATTTTCCAGCTTTGAAGAATCCAAATTTGGGAAGTCTTTTGAGGAAAAAAACTTTTATGTCATGCGAAACAACTACCTTTGTGTTTTGCTTACATTATGAATAGAAGACTAAGGTCAATTTATTTGGAGGTTATAGCAAAACTTTGCAAGACATAAGCAGGTAGGCATTTCTTCTGGAAATTCAGTTCGGGTCTTTTTTCTCGTCCTAACAGCCAAA
The DNA here is from genome assembly GCF_015852505.1 of Tachyglossus aculeatus. Taxonomy (NCBI): domain Eukaryota; kingdom Metazoa; phylum Chordata; class Mammalia; order Monotremata; family Tachyglossidae; genus Tachyglossus; species Tachyglossus aculeatus. The sequence goes on along the minus strand of NC_052090.1, from coordinate 18,942,867 downwards.
CTAAGTTAATTGTTTAACTGGCCAGTTATTAACTGTCCTTGCCAATGCCCGGTACGTTGCCTTGGGACTGACTGTTCCATCATCCCGAGCCATTAATGGATATTTTTGATTACCTAGCTTGTAAATGATCATGAAGATCGTGCTTGATATCAGAGTACTTGAGGCCGAATTATATTTTGGGGATTGGGTTACCTGGATCATTGGCTGATGGAGGCAGGCCTCATGTAGTTTAGCTTCCAATGACATAATTATCCTCTCAAATTCTAGGCAGTGAATGAACCCCAAACCCTGCTTCACCTTGTCCCACTAATGGAGCTAGGCTGCCATAACTCTGCTAACAGCCCCTTGTGGGCAAGGGAGTGTGTCTGCCAACTTTGTTGTATGGTACTTGCCTAACTGCTTAGAACAATGGTCTTCACAAAATAAGCACTAAATAAATATACTTGATTGATAGATTGAAAAACGGGTTTGCAGAATGGGTACAAGTAGAATCTAGTTTGAATGTGAATTCCACCCTGGAGAAAATAGCAGGGAAAGTGATTGTTAGAACCTAGTCTAGACCCACCTGGACTATATCCAATGGTTTCCACTGAAAAGCAATTTCAACCTCAACATGATAATCCATCTTAGATCCTGCTGCAATACAATTTCCATGAATCATTTAAATTGAAGAAGTAGGGGGAACATTCACCTCTAAAAGGAAATGGGAAATCAACTCAGAAGCAAATGAAAATTTGGGCATTTATTTACCCTATCAAAGTGACACAGCTTAAAATATGAGTGCGTGTTTTGGATTTGCCTTGGTATACCTTCGATTTGGACTGGCAGCTAGGACAGGTTAAAAAAATGCTTATAAAATCACTCAGAAAGAGTTCAAGCTGCATTTGTGGTACTAAAGTCTCAAGACAAAAGGCTAGGTACATTTGGGTGTTGGAAAAGTTCTATTTAGAAAGGCACTCTTGTGCCCGAAATCTCCAGAACTGAGTTCTGCTTTTAGAATTCTTGTGTCTCTGTCTCACCCCAAACCCAGACTAGCCTCTCTCCTACTTCGCTGTCCCCAACCTCTAAAGATAGAAATCAGTGACAGCAGATTCTTAGTTCCTTCATGTTCACATAGCAGGGGTTTATGTGAGCAAATATCCAGATGATTCATGGTCTCAATTATCCAGGAATCTCAGATCAAGTTTTTTGTGGGGAATAGGATTTAAATTCTCTAGATATTTCCCTTAATACATTTTGCTTATGCTTGTAGGCCCAGCCCAAAGAACTTCTGAACCCAAAGCACCACTACAAATTATTCTAGGGACTATATGCCAACTTCCTGTTCTAATTCACAAATTTAGGCTTTCTCTCTGGGGACCTGAAATTAACTTTTCTGAATCCCCATTCAGCCGCTGGATGAGAGTTAATTTATAATTATCTCAGCTAGTTAGCATAACAAATTTAGCTGAAGTAACCCAACATTTAGGCCATGTGGTTTTAGGTTGACATCAACTCAGATGAATGAAAGGCATCTTTCTCTCTTGCCCTAACTGAGGTATCATTTCCTGGTATTTAGAAATAGGCTCAGTTCCAGGATCATTAAAGAACCAATTTTGCCACTTGGAATCAAATGAACCATCTCCCAACCTCGCTCAACCCTATTCTTTCTAGGATCCATCATTCTTCCATCTGGGTTCCAAGTCTATAGCGAAGTTTCCAATCTCCCAAGATACCATCAAAAATATAATTACAGAAAAAGTAAACAAAATGTATCCTCCCTCAAAGATAATTGGGGTAAATATTCTCTCTTTCTTGGGAGCAGTTATAGCCATGGAATGAGGAAACTAGATTAAAGGGACCTCCTTTTCTAATCATACATCATGGGATTAGAGCCAGAGGCCTCTTGTTCAGGGACAGGGAGAAGGAGAAAAAGTAGAAGGGTAGGGGCAGGTTAAATTAAATCATGGTACTAGAGGTGTAAACAGGAAAGAGAAAGGAAGAGAAATGAGCATTTGCCATTAGTCAACACTGATTAATTGCAACATTGGAGCAATATCTAGAACTGGAGAGGGATATATAGTGACTTTGAAGCAGGTTCAGAATTTTGAAAATAGCAATAACAGTTTCAAAGAATAGGAAATGGAATATAAGAGTAAAGGTTGAAGTAACTGGGGAGACAGCTAGCTGCCTTCAAGTACTGGAACATTTGCTCTGCGTGTTCACCCTCCGTCCAAGAGCAAATGGCCTGGAATTTGCAGGAGGACATGTGTCATCATAGTAGTAATATAGTATCTATTAAGTGCTTACTGTGTGCACAACAACTGTACTTAAGCACTGGGAAAGAATTCACAGTTAAGCCTGTGTCCCTCTGCTCAAGAGGGAGTTGAGATGTTGAAGCAGTTTACCAAGAAAGTCTGTGGAATTCCCTCTCGTGAGGTCTGTAGAACAGAATAAATATCATCTGATTGACATAGTGTAGGAGAGGACTCCAACTTTTGCTTGGGCATGAGTGGTGATTTGAGCTGGACGGTGGGGGTGGGTGGAGTGGGAAGACTGCACTTGTTATCACCTTTTTTGCCCATTATTTTCAGCTCTGGAAGTGAGTCTTTCCTTGTCTTCCCATGTGCTTACACGGTCCTCCTTCCGTCTTGCCTACACATCCTCTGGGTCCACATGGACTTCTGTTCCCTTACACTTCTTTTAAAAGGCCACCACGTCATTGGGCAGTGGCATACTCAAGTAAGCATTGGAGTGCAGAGGCACATGTCGACCCAGAGGTCATGGGGTTGGGTGGGAGAATGGCGAGATTAGTGTTTAGAGTATAAAATATGTCACCTCTGTCATCCCCAGGGACTTGGTGCCTAGGGAGCAAAGTAAAGATATAGCCATGCTGAGAAGCGGCATCCAGAGCACGGGCCTGGGGGTCAGAAGGTCGTGGATTCTAATCCCAGCTTGGCCACTTGCTGCTGTGTGACCCTGGGCAAGTCATTTTACTTCTTGGTGCCTCAGTTACCTCATTTGTTAAATGGGGAGTGAGATTCTGAGCCCCATGTAGAATAGGGACTGTGTCCAACCCGATTTGCTTGCATCCACCCCAGCACTTAGTACAGTGCCTGGCACTTAACAAATACCACAGTTATTGTCTCCTTTTCGACTGGAATCAAAACTGGATGAAGTTGCTGTATGCTGTTCTCCTAGGAAAAAAAAAATAACCAAGGCCTTAAGAGAGTTCACTATTTAAGCTGTCATTCATAGTCTTGACTTAAAATAGCCTCTTGATCTATTTAACCTTCCAAATAATTTCTGTCTACCACTATAGCATTTCTTTTTCCTCCTCCAACTATTTGTGAATTGTTTGGTCCATCTGTCACTCTGAGTGTAAGCTCCTTGAAGGCAGAGACAGTGTCACTTCTTCAGTGATACTCTCCCAAGAACTTAATACAGTACTGTGTGGGCAGGAGTCCCTCAGTGAATACTCCTGATTGGTTGATTGAAAGGTGTCTATTTGTGAGAATTACAGGCAACCTACCCCCATAGTTTCTCACACTTTAATAAGAAATACCGTCTTCTTGGATCTTTTCCTAATAGCTGATCTAGTACCTGCCTAAACACTCACAAGACTTTCTTAATGTCAGTGGACATTTCCCATAAATGAGGATTTGAATAGGAGGACTCTAAGCTGGAAGAAAAATGGCCCCCTCCCAAAATCCACTCTGTTGGGCAGGGACCATCTCTATAAATTGCCAACTTGTACTTCTCAAGCGCTTAGTACAGTGCTCTGCACACAGTAAGCACTCAAAGACGATTGATTGAGTGAATGAATATGAAGCACACAGGTTCAAACCTTTTCCTCCAATTTTTCTGTGGGTTCAACTGCCTGCTCTAACCAAGAACCCATCATCTCAAGATAACTCACTCCTTTCCCTCTGCTGGCCAGAGGCTCTTTTTAAATTAAGAACATTCACACCATTCTCTTTAACAGACCGTCGCTTGGTGTAGAAATAACCATAAACTTCCATATTTCAAAAAAGGTTTGCAACACCGGCAAATATAAAATACAGCTACAGGCAAAACTCGCCTGAAATCTAATGACTACTGTCCCAGGGGCATTAATGAACATTAACCATAATGAGAGTTCTGCCTATTAAAAGAATACCGGATTAAGCCTTTATTATAAAATATTAACCAATGAGTGGACCCAAATTCAAAGGCCGTTCATTTTATCACACAAGTATCTGAAATAACTTACCATATGTTTGACCTAAGAATGAATAGATAAAACTAGTAAGAATGTAATATTGATCACATCAGTTATACTTAGGGAGCCCTGTCTGTACGTAATTTTCTTGTTTGCCATTCAGCTTCAGCTGGAGTATTACATTATAAAAATTCTTCAGGGACTTATGCAATCTCCAGGTTTTCAAGAATCTCCACTCTCTCTGCTTCTGGGATTCTATCTCTCTGATCACTCTTCACCCATTTCACGTCTCCATTAACATGTAAGCACCTTGTAAGTAGGGGTCAGGTCTTTGATTTCTTCTGTATCTTTCCCAACTGCCTAATGTAGTGCTCTGTATACAGCAGTTGTTCAAGTGATACTGTTTCTTTGGTTCATTTTTACTACCATGGATTCTAAACATTCTGATTCATTCATTTGATCATGTTTATTGAGTGCTTACTGTGTGCAAAGCACTGTAGTAAGCGCTTGGGAAAGTGTAATATAAAAACAGACAGATTCCTGCCCACCATGAGCTCACAATCTAGAGGGGAAGACAGACATTAACATAAATAAATAAATAGATAAACAGACTAGATTAGATTGGTTAGATTAGAGTGGTTAGCCTCCAAAATACTTCACTTTTTTTTCTCCAACGCATTTTCAGTAACCTACTAAATGCCATCCCAACTAGGCTGCCCACTTGTCCTTCTATAGTTAGGCAGTTAGAGGCAATTTTAGAAAAATATTCAAGTATTCGAGAACTGGGCTTGCCAAAACAAAATTGGCATCAGTTTCCAGTCTCCTTTGCTCACTTTACAAGCTTGGGCTTCCAGGTCAGGCATGGAGCATGCTCAGTACACATGCAGGGTAGAGCCCTTAGCCACTGGGGACTTGTACATTTTTTATACTTCATCTTATATGATGAAGGCTTGGGTACCAGTAGATTTATTTCATGCATGAAGGACTGGAGGAATGAATATGTATAGTTGAGAGCATGAAAAATGTCCCATTCACTTCCAAGGTACTGAATGTCATAAAAACAAAATGCTTAGAGGTGACGTCACGAGACACCCATTTCACAGTCATTATCCATCGAGACAGAATGGCAGTTTTAGATTGAAAGAATGATAAATGTTTTGGAAAAGGAGGTTCTAGACATTAAGGGTCAGATGAGTCTGCCGCAAAAGTGAGTGATGAAGCATTGCACCATGGGATATTTCTTAGTTTCTTGCTTATTTTAGGAATGTAGGAAGCTTTCCACAAATAACACCTTGAATATTTAATAGGTAGGGCCACTAAAAAGTATTGAGAGAAGGAGGGCTTGAATAACTGCTTCCCTAACAAAGATGGAGGATGAGCATCGGTTGTGTGGCTTGCGGCCCTGAGAACGTGCATGAAGGAATGGATTAAAGGGTTTGTATGGCACCAATCGATGGGATTTTTTGAGCACTTATTGTGTGCAGAGCCCAACTCTCTGTCTTGCTAGTCATGTTCCCACCAGGCTATGGAGTGCAATGAGTAAGGAGGTGGGCAGGAATGCAGCACCCTGCAAAATGCCCACACTCACCTCAACTGTAGGTTTCCTTTTTTTAAGGTATTTGTTAAGTGCTTACTATGTGTCAAACACTCTTCTAAGCGCTGGGGTAGGTACAAGTTAATTAAATGGGACAGAGTCCCTGTCCCACATGCGGCTCACAATTTAAGTAGGAGGAAGAACAGGTATTCCCATTTTACAGTTGGGAAACTGAGGCACAGAGAAGTTAAGTGACTGGCCCAAGGTCACATAGCAAACAATTGGCAGAAGTGGGATTAGAACCTAGGTTGCTTCTCTTCTTCTTCACCTGCAGGACCTGTTTCTGATAGAAATGACCACAGCATAGTTCTTCCACCTCTGCATCAAACAAAAACTCCTCACCATTGGCTTTAAAGTACTCCATCACCTTGCCCTCTCCTACTACAACCAGCCTGCACACTTTGTTCCTCTAATGCTAACCTTCTCACTCTTCCTCGATCTCATCTATTTCACTGCCGACCTCTTGCCCACACCTACTTCTGGCCTGGAATGCCCTCCCTCCTCAAATCAGTCAGATAATTGCTCTCTCCCACTTAAAAGCCTTATTGAAAGCACACCTCCTCCAAGAAGCCCTCCCGGACTAAGCTCTCTTCGTTTCCCATTCCCTTCTGACTTGCTCCCTTCATTCATCCTCCCTCCCATCCCCACAGCACATATGTCTATATCTGTTATTTATTTATATATGTTAATGTCTGTCTCCCCTTCTAGACTGTGAGCTCGTCGTGGGCAGGGAATGTCTGTTGTTATAGTGTACTCTCCCAAATGCTTAATACAGTACTTTGTATGCAGTATAAGCACTCAATAACTACGATTGAATGAATGAATGAATGAATACACTGTGCCCCCAGCACCATGCCCCATGGGCCATTTCCCCTGTCCCACGTTGTTGCCTTCACCCCTCACATTTGCCAGCTGCTGTTCAGGATTTCCTTTGGGCAGAATGCCCTAGACAGATTTTCTTCAGACAGAAATTCTCACTCAGTCAATTAATCAATCAATTGAATTTATTGAGCACTTACTGTATGCAGAGCACTGTACTGTTTGGGAGAGTTCAGTATATCAGAATTGGTAGACATTTTCACTGCCCACAGTGAGCTTACAGTTAAGAGGGGGACTACAATTGGCACAGTCCAAATGGCTCAGTCCTAGTTTACATTCTCCTCCCTCTGATTCCTAGAATGTGCTCTTTCCTTTGGACCAATAGCAGGACTAAAAGGCAGTAAACTATCTTATTGACAGTATCGACATCTTAATTAGGAACTCAGAGTAATACTTGCATTCATATTGGCGTTATTGAAAACACAGATATCACAGCTTTATTCAGTAGAACAAATTATTTTACACAATCCATGAGAAACTGATTTTTACAGTAATCTTCAAGGCAAGTATTGTACATGAGAAAATAGGTTCTAAACTTTTGCAGATGTAGCCAGATAAAATAATATGCTTTTGAAGAGTTTCAATTTATGGTGCCTCAGACATGAACAGACAGTTCAGTGGGTTAGTGCTCTGGCTGAAAAGAATAATTAAGCGCAGTTAATATGTGGTTTTTCAAATTATCTGAATATGTGTTATTCCAGAGGCATCTGGTGACATTTTCTGGGGTGAGGTGGGGAGGTTGAACTAATGGAGGTTCAATTAATGGAGAGTCAGGGGGAGGGGAGAGAAGGGAGGTGGAGGGTCAAGAAATGGAGAGGATCAGGTGAGGATAGCAAATCTAGAACATTGTTAAATGCCCTGGAATCCCTCTGGACTCTAAACTATTTTTGTGCAGGGAAAGTGTCTATCAACTCTGTTATATAATAATGATGGTATTTGTTAAGCGCTTACTATGTGCCAAGCACTGTTCCAAGCTTTGTACTCTCCCATGGTGCTTAGTAGAGTGTTCTGCACACAGCAAGCACTCAGTATGATTGATTGACTCCAAAAGGCATCTGGTCCAAAGAAGATGTCAGTTTTCTATGACTGAAAAGACCACTTTCATGTTCTTGTAAGTCAGCTCATTTTGTATCTCAGCCATAGCCTGGCTGTAGACAAATATGCTTCGTTTGCTCTTGGAGCTGTATTCTGGATTGGGTGCGTCTTGGGGAAAGTGACTGGGTGGGATTTTCTCCCTCTATGTTTGTTTTTATTTATGTGCCTTTTTCATATTGCAGCTGGCTTGATTCTCTTTTCGTATAATGTGTGTGATGAATTGACCGAGAGTTTACTGTGAGTAATATTCACAATCAAATTATAAATATTTATTATCAACAAACAAAATAACCCAGTTACAGATTAGAGAGATATTCCTTGATTCCAAGGGAGTCAAAAACTCAAATAATGACAAGATTTGATCCTCCTAAATTCTCAGACAGTTCTTGTAGCTATGAGAGTTATTTGGCATATGCACTGAGCATATAGGTGGATGTCTACATTGCTATTATTTTTCTTCAGCGTTGATTGAGCTCCAGCAGTGCGCTAGGGGCTATACAGAGTTTGGAGGAACAGGATTCTAGATGAAGGGTTCCCAAGTGACAGGAAGCAAACAGTTAACATGTAGCCAGAGGGAGAAAAATAGGGGAGAGTGGGATGTGCTATCATTTTCTACCTGGCAAAACAGAAGCTAATCTAACAGACCAGTCCATTTGAATTCCTGGAAGCAAACCAAGATTTTCCAGCTGCTGGTGCATTTCTAGGGATGCTGGTCAGAGCACTTACCTAATCTCATCATGGTTGAATTTTTGATGAGTTTTCAGATACTCTTAACCCTTTCGACTAGCAGGGGCTAGATCCAGGAATGCATTCTGAACCTGGGTCTCTGCCATTATATTCGAGGTAACTCTTACTCCTTGCAGCTGACTAACGAATCGCAATATCTCTACTCATCTCAGTTGTGATATGAACCCGGGGGGTTTGTGACAACTTGGAAGATTGAGGATGGACTCTGTGGAATAATGGACATTATGAGTGAGGTAAAACATGCCAAAATTGCATGAGTACTTACTAGGAAAGAGCATTTTCCTGGGTTAGTAAACATCACTTGTTGACGGCTAGTGAGACTTCATTCAGCTAGCAGAGAACAACTAGTGGACAATCTAGTAGGATCCTCAGAGCCCAGCGATGCTTGTGGGAAAGAAAAGGGCATCCAGGGAGATGTGATCATGGGACTATATGTCAGAGGGAAGGGGGGAGGTCTGCTGAGACTAATTGGCGTAGCTCTGTGAGGTACCAGTATGTCACTGTTGTCATCACCTAGACTGTACGCTCGAGGGGAGAGAGTGGATCTGCCAACTCTGTTGTACTCTCACCCATTCATTCAAGCATATTTGTTGAGTGCTTACTGTGTGCAGAGTACTGTACTAATCTCTTGGGAGAGTATGATATAGTAATTAATATACACATTCCCGGCCCACAGTGAGTCTAAGCGGTTACTACAGTGCTCTAGATTGTAAACTCGTTATGGGCAGGGAATGTGTCTGCGAATTCATTTGTATTGCATTCTCCCAAGTGCTCAGCACAGTGCTGTGTACATAGTAAGCGCTCAATAAATACCAATGATTGATAATGTTGCACAGAGCACGTGCTCAATTAATACCATTGATTCAAGTGTGATTAGAGCCCATTTCACTTTAACATAGAAAATAACAGCACTCTAGTAGATTAGCACTGGTTGCCTTTTGGCTGCACAGGATCTGTACAATGCGATTTGATACTGCTAAAAATATATTTTTTTTAGTTTTGTTTTTGTATGGTATTTGCTAAGCACTTACTATGTGCTAGGCACTGTACTAACCACTGGGGTAGATGCAAGGCAACTTGGTTGGACACATCCCTGTCCCACATGGGGAACAGTATTACTCTCCATTTTACAGATGGGGTAACAGAGGCACAGAGAAGTTATGTGACTCGCCCAAGTCACTCAGTAGACAGGTGGCAGAGCCAGGTCCCCTGACACCTAGGCCCATCCTCTTTCCGCTAGGCCTTGCTGCTTGTCTTTGCATTTTTAATCACCATTTAAAGTATATTTCTATTGTTTAGTTCAGTTTTTTGGATTTTGGAATTGCATTAAAGCACTTCATATTGTTGCTGTGGGAAACTGCAGGTTGGTTAACACTCTCTTGCTTACCATTCTTTTTTCATGAAACCAATTAAGAGTGTGAATCATGGTAGCCACAGATGTTGAGTACAAGAGCATAGATAAACCAATCATATAAACAATTTTGAGGGGGGAGGGTCTACTGTGTGCAGACAGTGTACTAAGTACTTAGGAGAGTGCAGGTTAGAAGACATAAATTCTACCCTCTAAAAGCTTACAGTCAAAGCAGGGGAGACAAAGGAAGATAAAGTTTATAAGACATGTACATAAATGCAGTAGGGGTTGTAGTCACAGATGCTAAGTTCTTAGATGATATGAGTGCTGTTGTGGGAGTCGGGGGATAGAGGAGATGAGACCCCTGTCCCCAACCCCTTCAAAGCCCTAGTAAAAGCACATCTCCTCCAGGAGGCCTTCCTTGACAAAGCACTCCCTTTCCTCTTCGCCCACTCCCTTCTGCGTCGCCCTGACTTGCTCCCTCTGTTCTCCCCCCCAGCCCCACAGCACTTATGTACATATCCGTAATTTTTTAAATTTTAGTGTCTTTCTCCCCCTCTCTAGACTGTAAGTTCATTGTGGGCAGGGGATGTGTCTGTTTATTTTTGTGTTGTACTCTCCCAAGCGCTTAGTACAGTGCTCTGCACACAGTAAGTGCTCAATAAATACGATTGAGTGAATGACTGAATAAGAGACTAGTCAGGGAAGTCCTCCTGGAGAAGTCATTTCAGAAAGATTTTGAAGGGGTAGGATGCGGTCTACAAGAGGTCGGCATCTGGGGAGATGTGAATGAGGTATGGCGAATAGGAGTACAAATGGCTCAACCAATAGTAACAGGCACGGGGTGATGAATCTGGGAATTTTCAACGAACGAGGGAGCTTTTACACAGGCTGTTGAGGGCAGTCTCGTGTCTGGGGCTTTTCATAATATCAAGGCTCTTTAGGAGACCCATCTTGCCGAGATGGTATATTTAGGATGCATTTTTGCAGCAGATCTCGACATGGTGTGGCAACGAGTATCCTGGGCTTCTTTCAACTTGAATCATATATGGAGATGTTTTGACATCCCAGAGTGGCCCACCTGGCCACATGAATGGTCCTATGTTTCTCTTCCTGGCAATCAGACGTTATCAAAGCACCAAAAGGCCCGAGTGAGCTTCCATTGCATTAAATGTTTCCCATGCATCTTGCACTTGCACACATAAAACCCCAAGCCTTCTGACTGTGTGCAAGAGACTACAGGCTTATTGAGAGCAGCTAAAATCATTTTTGGGGGTAACAACATGATCACCTGAGGGAAGAAACACTAATCAGGATATTGTTATTTTGGTACATTCATTCACTTACCTTTTAGAAAAATGCCTTCGTAATTTTCTGTTTGACGTGATCTCAGAATCCAGTAAAAAGCCAAGAATTTTTCATCCCCCTGACAGGACTCCATTAATAAAACAACAATCTTTTGTGTGTAGTAATCTTTAATCTTATTTTGTCACACACTTCTCAGTAGCATTTCCATTCGTTTTACAGTATAATTTATGGCACTGAAACAACTCCCGGCCCTGAAAAAGGTCAGTCTGTCAAGGTTTACTTGTCTTTGAAGAAAAGTAATAGAGCATTATTTATGAAGCCAAGAATACGCTTCAATACTTTAATCAATCAGGAAGATACTTGTATTATTGTATCCTTTGCCAAAAAAATACCATGAGCAAAGGATACATCAACCTTGCCTTCTCTTTTATGTTGCAAAAGGCCCTTTTACCTTTTATGTCTAGTTCTCCTTTTGTGTTTATGGCAGTATGGAAATAGCAAGTCTGATGATGTCTGATATCTGGGAACAATTTGTAAATTATGAGCAGAGGGTTGATCTTTTCTAAAGATCATAGAGTCTCTGGACAGATTAACTAGCCCTCTCCAGTACGCACATCACATGAAAATCATGCGATAAAATACAAGAGGACAGACCATTATAAAGCCCTGGATGCAGGGACAGTTAACGATGTTGGAAGCTGTCCATCTCCAGATAAATCAGCAAAATAAAGCATGTTGTTCTCATTCAGCACAAAATGACCCAAATATCAGTCCCATTTGGTCCTCATATGTTTTTAGACGTTGTCACGAGCACAAATTAGAACATGCAGCCTGAGGAAGCAAATTGTTCATTAGAGAAAACAGTCACACTTAAATGTCTCAAATAAGGACTTAATTTAGGGTTAGTAAAACAGCTTTGCATGTGAATAAAATACCAGTAGATGATTAAGCCTCACTTCTCGAGGTTTGACATGGGAGTAATAACTAGTTGTTGAACCCCTGAATGCAAGTATGTTTTTAGTAATTAGGAATTAAAATATTACTAAGTTCATGAAGAGCAACTAAGATGACTTTTTGAAAAGACCATGAAAGAGGCTGTAGAATTGGAAAATTATTTTTATTACATTATCAAAGCACTAAAATATTATGGTGAAGGCATTAGAGAAATAGAGAAGGTATTAGAGAAATTAGAGAAGCAGTACAGTCTAATGGAAAGAGCACAGGCCTGAGAGTCAGAGGACTTCGGTTCTCAGCCAGGCTCTGCCATGGGTCTGCTGTGTGAACTTGGGCAGGTCAGTTTGCTTCTCTGAGCCTTAGTTACCTCATCTGTAAAATGGGAATTAAAAACCTGTTATCCCTTCTTCTTAGGTAGTGAGCACTGTGTGGCACAAGGACTGTGCCTGATTATCTTCTATCTTCCCCAGCACTTAGAATGGTGCTTGATACATAGTAAGGGCTCAACAAATACTACAATTATTATACTTATTCAATCCCATAGGGTGTAGGTCATAGGTTTGGTATAAGTGTCAACCTATGCCATTTGCTGTATTCCTATAGGCACGTATTAAAAAGAGTCTAATGGTTATGTCTTAAGCACCAATTAGTCTAGTCTAACCAAGAGAGTCATTGCCTGATTGAATAAAGAATGGGTTAAAATTACTCGTCCTCTAAGCTTCCTGATTTGCACTCTCCATGTCACAATTTGATCAGCCTCCTCCCTGGCATCTCTGCCTGCAGTCCTGCCCTCTTTCAGTATATATTCCAAGAAACTACCTGGATCATCTTCCTGAAACATCACTCAGTACCTGCTTCCCCACGCCTCAAAAACGTCCTATGGTTGCCCATCTCCCTCCGCATCAAGCCAAAAAATTCCTACCACTGGCTTCCAACAGCTTTCTCCAGTTTACTTGTCTGTTATTTTCATTCACTCCCTGCCAGCTTGCACTCTTCACTCATCTCAAGCCAACATTCTAAATGAACATCGCTCTTGATTCAACAGCTGTGGCCCCTTGCTCAAGTTACTGCCCTGGCCTGGAACCCATCCCCTCCCCAATCTGCCAGAACAATATATTTCTCTCTCTCTCTCTCTCTCTCTCTCTCTCTCTCTCTCTCTCTCTCTCTCCCTCTCCCTCTCCCTCTCCCTCTCCCTCTCCCTCTCCCTCTCCCTCTCCCTCTCCCTCCCCTTTTTCTCAAATGGCTTTCTAAACTTCAAAACACCCTAAGTCATATCAGCCTGATAGCAGCCCTGTGTGTCTTCTGCCCATCTCACACATGTATGAACAACTCATACACACGATGCAGGCATGATGCATAGTAAGTGCTCAACAAATACTACAATTATTATACTTATTCAATCCCATAGGGTGTAGGTCATATGGTGGTATAAGTGTCATCCTATGCCATTTGCTGTATTCCTATAGGCATGTATTAAAAGGAGTCTATTGGTTATGTCTGTGGTTATGTTATGACCAGAGGCTATTGACAGAGAAGCTCCATTGAGTTCTTCTGTGTCTTGATGGGAGAGGGCATTATCCCCTTGTGGCAGGAGAGGTTGATAAAGGAAGGTTAGGGGATCATCTGTTCTAGACCCTCAAGCCTGAAATTGGGAAATGAAAAAGTGACTTGTAAGTGAATTCTATAACTACTCTAGATTCCAAGGACCATGCATCTTCTAGTTCATTCCCGGCTCCAGGCAGACTAGGTTCTTAAACCAGGCCAGACAGATGAGATTCTATCTTAGTCTTAACGACTCCCAGAGAAGATTTCACAACCTCCCCTCACTATGCCAGTCCCATATCTAACAACCCTCCCTGCCAGCAACTTTTTTCTTCCATTAAATTTATTCTTCCTCCAGTCATTTTAGCCCATTTTGCCTCATTCCACAAAGAGAGTGAGGGAGCTGGAAAAGTGTCTTTGGTCAACCTCCACTACATAGCACTAGTCATTCTACAAGAGAAACATTATGAGGGTTCCTCGGCCACCTCTTCTGTAGGATAGAGGATTGTGGTTCCATGAACTTTTCCAACTGACCCTACTGTCCAACACTCCTATCCTCTTTGTGGCTTTCTGTTCATCCTCTCCAAGTTCTCCATGCCTCTGTTTACATCAGAAAGCATTTTCATCCCTCTTCCCCTTTCATTCTAGGGCGGTGTCAAGGTATTTCTAAATCCATCACATGACTGCATTCCTTGGCTCCTCTCTGATTCTTTTAACCTTCTTCTTCAAAATGTCCATTCCATCTTTTCCCCTAAACGTTCCCAGTCACAGTTTCACTATCCTGCCCTAGTGAGATCAACATATGGGGGTCTACTGTCTCTATATGTTGCCAATTTGTACTTCCCAAGTGCTTAGTACAGTGCTCTGCACATAGTAAGTGCTCAATAAATACGATTGATGATGATGATGATGATTCAACTTTTTTTTTAAAAGTCCCCCTCCTTGGCACAAAGGAAATATTTTAAAATAAAACAATCAGAATAAATAATTGACTTCAAAACTAATTGACACACACACACACACACACACACAGAAGCAAACATGCAGATGCTGAAGAAGAGTACAGCTACGTCTTAGAGGTGGCTGTTAGGTTGATGTGACTTGTGGTCCCGGTAGTTATTTGGGGAAGGCTGGTTGAAGAAGGTGGTGTTTTAGAAGAGTTTTTAACATGGGGAAAGTTGTGCTTTGTTAGATGTGGTGGAGTAGGGACGGATGAGTTCCAGGCCAGGGAAAATAGTTTAACTGGATGAAGGACAGAGGTGGGTCATAATTCTGGCCATTGGGTTCCAGGCACTCAATCATCTCACTCCCCACTACATATCCACTCTCATCTCCCACTGTAACCCAGCTCACACTCTTTGGTTCCTGTCCAGCTCCAGCTAGCCTACTCACTGTGCATCATTCTCATCTCTCCCATCTTCAACCCCTTGTCAGCATCCTTTAACAGACCTTTCCTGATTCATTTCTCCTCTTCCCGGTTTCCTCTTGCCCCACTCAGCCATCAGCGCCCAACACTTTGTACCCCATATGTACCTTTATACTTGTAACTACTTGTAGCAGTTCTGAAACATGCCCTAATTACCTAAGCACTCAAATACCTGTTTTTCTTCTATCTATAAATCATTTTAATGTTTGTCTCCCTTGTTAGGTTGTAAGCTTATTAAAGGCAGGGATCATATCTACTAATTCTGTTGTACTCTCCAGGCACTTAGTACAGTGTTCTACACATAATGGGGAGAAGTCTAGAGTGTGAGACCATTAATTTAGGAGCTATAAGAAGAGAGTGAGCTGGATAGTAGTTGCTGAAAAGAACTGGTAAGTGCTGAAAAGATCTCTAGACTGCTCTTGTGCTGTATGTGAGAAGGGAACTGGTCTACCAGTTCTATTCTATTGTACTAGCCCAAGCATTTAGTACAGTGCTCTGTATGCAGTAAACACTCAATAAATACTATTGATTGACTGATTGATGATTGGTATAAGATAAGGAGTTGGAGCAGGGATTGAAGCCAAAAATGAGGAGTGTTTGATGCGGAGAGAAATGGGAACCCAGTGGAGGTTTTTGAGGAGTGAAGAGATATGTGGGGAGTGATGTTTCAAGAAAATGATCTGCATAGAAGCATGTATATAGTCCTTGCTAGAAATAGGGAGAACAGTGAAAAGATCGATAAATTAGTCTAGCTGCAATCCATCAATGGCATACAGTGTCTGACACATAGTAAGTGCTTAACACATACCATCATCATCATTATTATTGTTATTTATTGAGTGCTTATTATTGGTAGAGTTGGTAGTTGGAGAAGCAGCGTGGCTGGAGAAGCAGCGTGGCTTAGCGGAAAGAGCCCGGGATTGGGAGTCAGAGGTCGTGGGTTCTAATCCCGGCTCTGCCACTCGTCAGCTTTGTGACTTCGGGCAAGTCACTTCACTTCTCTGTGCCTCAGTTACCTCATCTGTAAAATGGGGATGAAGACTGTGAGCCCCATGTGGGACAACCTGATTACATTGTATATACCCCAGTGCTTAGAACAGTGCTTGGCACATAGTAAGTGCTTAACAAATACCAACATTATAATTATTATTATTAGACACGCTTCCTGCTCACAGGGCACTTTGAGCCTGGAGCTATTTGACAAGTGCTCAGACCAGAGTGGGAGTCGTTTGAGTGGCGAGGAGTGGGCAGATCTGGGAGGTGAAGGGTACGAAGTATTGGCAGGATTTGGCAGTGGATTTAATTTGATAGTTGAAAGACAACAAGGAGTGGAAGAAGATACCAATTTTGTGGGCTTCTGGCTCAGGGACGGTGGTGGTGTTTTTGACCAAGATGGGGAAGTTAGGAGGAGGAGGTGTGAGTTTAGGAGGGAAGGTGGGTGGTTGATCCTCACTAGGTGATTCAGAAATTCCAAATCCTATAATTCCACAGGGATGTAATAATGTGAAGTCTACTCTATGCTGTTCTACTCTACTTTTCTCAGAGTTACATCGTTGAGACTTGGGAATGGTTCAAGTCCACAAATGTGGAAGGCATATCTGTCTCCAGTGTGCCTGATAATTAAAGATCAGGATATTTCTTTAAAAATGGCAATATCACTTTTTTGTACCCTTACATGACAGTAATATGGTTACAAATCCTATTGCAGATAGAATTGCCGAAATAGCATAAGTGAAGCTAAATATTAAGGAGCAGAGAAAATGAACAGCCTCTCAAAGCTGGGTTGATTCAACGGAGAGCTAAAAATAAATTATTGAAAGTATAGGCACTCATGCTCATCATTGCTGAGCACTAGATGCTTAAAGAATTGCCAGCAAAGCATTTTTCTTCCTGTTAAAAAAGCATAGCCCTGACAGCCAAAATGCAGAAAGTGGATAAACTTTTACTTCATCAGAGGTTCATGTTGAATTAGTTCATGAACTTCACACATTTGAAATATTACAATTTATACAAATTTGCAATGTGCTGGAGGTAATTTCTCTAAGAATTTTCTATGTCAACCAATTTATGTCAAACCCTATCCAGGCTTAAAGTTCCAACTAATCTACTGGGAAATTCCTTAGATGGGGAAAAAAAGAAAAACTCTTGGTTCCTTGTTTTTTATTCTCTCCACTCCCAACTCCTGCTGTGAATTTGGCAATTAAACTCTAACTACTCTTTATATCCTACCATGGTATCTCCTTTCTCCTTCGATTGGCTCTTCAGCAGCAGTGAGCAACCAAAGCATGGGTCAAACCCAGTTCTTCCTTTGCCCCTCAGTGGGGCATTTCCTGGGTACTGGGAGCCGATCAGAGGGAGAAGCACCTATAGCCATCCATCATTTAGTAAGTTGCCAAATAATGGCCTCTGTAAATCCAACACCCAGTGGAGTCCATTTGTCCCTCAGCCTTGCTGCAGTAAAACTAAGTGCTGAACACATAAACAGGCAACAGCAGAGGCGAAAGGGAAGCAGAGAGGTTTGTTGCACAATTATCCACCGGACAATTCAGACTCCTCAAAAGGGGCCATTTTCTGTTGTAACCTCCGGATGTTGATTTTTTTTTCCCCCGGGAGTCCAAAGGACATTAATCAGTGCTTCCTTAATAGACAAGGGTAAATGGGTAGGGGTGGAGGTGGATTCAATAACAGTAGTAGTCTAGGAATAGTTGTGCTTGGAGAGGCTGCCTGGGGAACCCAGGGGTAAACTGCATTCTGCACATGAGTCTTTTCATTGAATTATGTTCCCACCATTCCCGGTACTTTTCTCATCTTCTCTTCCCCCAACATAACCAGGGTTGAATTTAAAATATGGTCACTAACTCTCTACTGTCCCCGATCCTTCTTAATCATTCTGCCTGAGTGAAAATATATGAGCAGAAAGAGAAAACATGTCTCTTTCTATGCCTAATTTTCCCCATTTGAAATTTCTGATCATGTGACCTCAATCACAGGCCCAAGTCGACAAGTTCCATTTAGTTCTTAGCATACTTATGTCTGTGTGTGATTTTTGTCCTTTCTGGTCCCTTGTTATTTTTGTGGTGCAATATGCTTTAGTTTCTGTTTTGACAGGACCCTGGATGGCTGAGGTTTAGAGGGCGAGGCCAAATGAACTTTCTTTTTCCTTTGCTGTGAAGAACCATTTTCAGATTTCTTACACACACACACACACACACACACACACACACACACACACACACACACACACACACACTTTTTTAATTATTTCTTTTTTCCAAGCATCTTTTTGTTTGTTTATAGGCACATTTAGCAAATTGCACTAGATGGAAAGCACAGTGAGCTATTATTTGACAAGTTTTCTGCATTTTCTTCATTTGCCATTTAGATGAGATGTGCTGGAAAGATCAAGAATAAAAGTAAAGGTCTGAACGGTGCAGGCAAGAACTGATTTCAGAAAAGGGCTTAAGACTGAAACAAGAAAGTGTCTGTTGGGTTATGCCATTTCCCATTCTTGCTACAATCATTGTCTCGGGAATGAATTCATATTCTGCATCATTTTCAGTTACCTTTATAGTCTTTCTTACAAGAATGAGGAATGAAAATTTTAATGCCTCATATATTCTGTGAATTACTGTAGATGACTATGCTGTACTACTTTGATCTTTCCTATATTCTGTGGTTTGATTGGATCGTGATGTGAATGGAAAGCAGCACAAAACAAATCAGTTTCTGTGAGAATGCCTTTAACAAGAAGAGGGGAAAGAAAAGAGCCTCAGCCCACTTCAGAATATTATATATGTGCCACAGTGCAGATAACCCCGACACCCTGCATCCAAAAATGATCCCAGTCTGCTGTATTAACTCGTGCTGATTTTCAGCAAAACTTTGGGTTGGGTGTTCACTAATGAAAATAACTGTTGTATTTGCACCAAATATTATTTTATTTCCATTGAGCGCTAAATCACCAGGGCGAATGGAGAAGATAGATCAGGGGTATTTATTGAGCGCATAGTGTGTGCAGAGCACTGTACTAAATGGTTGGGAAAGTATAATGCTACAGAGCTGAAAGATGCGAACTCTGCCCACAAGGATCTTACAGTCAATAAGGAGAGACAGACATAAAAGTAAATTATGGATAGGGGAAATAGTAGAGAGCCTGAGGAGAAATAAAGGTCTGAGCATAAGTGGGAAATGGGGTTTTGTAATATGTGGCCCATTTCCTTGGGTAACAGGAGACCTGCTTGAAGACCTGGCTGTGAGTGAGCTCAGGTGGGACTGGAGAGCATTGAAATTTCTGTTTGGCTGCTTAGCCAGGAGCATGTAAGATGTCTGACACTATTGCTTCAGCCAAATACAGCTTCTTAGAGAGTGGGGGCCATGTCATCTGACCCCAAGTGCTTAGTACAGTGCTCTGCACCTAGTAAGCGCTCAATAAATACCATTGATTGATTAAAGTGGATCGAAGCACTTAAGAAGTCTCTGGTTTTATAGAAGAGGCCATGGGAATTTCCCACTGCTTCAGGTTTTCTGTGGTGAAATAAGGACAAAAATGTTTAATACCCACCTACCTCAAGGGGCATTGTTAGGAATGAAAAAACCATTATTTATTTATTTATTTATTATGGTATTAAGCGCTTACTAATGTCTAAGTGTCAAGCATCATTCTAAGAGCTGGAGTCGATTCAAGTTAATCATGTTGGACAAGTCCCTGTCGCCCATGGGGTTCTCAATTTAAGTAGGAGGGAGAACAGGTATTGAATCCCTATTTTCCAGTTGAAGAAACGGAGGCAAAGAGAATTAATGTGATTTGCCCAAGGTCACACTGCAGACAACTGGCAGAATTGGGATTAGAACCCAGGTCCTTGACTTCCAGGCCGAGGCTCTATCCACTAGGTCATGTTGCTTCCCTTCGGTACCCAAGCGACTGGATATTTTGCATAAAAAAAGGTGCTACCAAAATCAGTTACTACTTCATTGAAAAGGTCTTTACCTATTTCCAGCTCAGTATTCACATTCACATGCCAGAGCAGGGTTTGATGTTATCCCCTTCTATTCTCCATCTACTTGTACTTCCCAAGCACTTAGTACAGTGCTCTGCATACAGTAAGCACTCAATAAATATGATTGAATGAATGAATGAATGAATCCACACAGTCAGAACTGTGAGTACATCAGTAAGGCCAGGCCAGATGGATTCAACTTGTACTCTGAGAGACGGTCAGCTCCTCAATTAGACTGTAAGCTGCTTGAGCACAGGGATCATGTCTTACCAACCGTCCAAGCGCTTAGTA